>NC_056729.1:986520041-986852541 GCF_019279795.1 Protopterus annectens
GCAGATGCAGCTCTCTGCACCAAGCTCAATTTCCCTTAAGAGCAAACAGGGAGCATACTCCCATCCTGGGGCTGCTAGGTTTTCATCTCTCTCACCAGACTCCAAATAAGACTCCACACTGACAAAGCTGTAGAGTTGAGTCCTCAGCCAAGTGTTCCAAGACATGTCCTCCATGACCCTCTCTGTGAAACCAGTGCTCTGTGTCCCTGCTCCAAGTATCTGACACACACACACACACACACACACACACACACACACACACACACACACACACACACACACACACACACACCTGGGAAAGGCTGACACAAATTTACCAGTCATGCCCCCTCTGCCCAGACTATAAGGTAGATACTGCCATAAGAACATTCCAAAGCCAGCTACTCTAAGTCTCTTATAAGGGTACCCAATTATATTGAGTAAAATTAATACTAATACAGGTGGTATTGTTTGATCAACATGGCAAGACTTTCAGAAGCAGCCACAGTGTCACCAAATAAGTATGAGCAGAGCACCCGGGAAAGTTAAAATATTCTCAAAAAGACCAGCCACAATGAAACATTTAAATATGTTTAATAATAAATAATAAAAAGAACATGAAAATGCTGAGTATCTATTTAAATAAACAGCAGAGTTTCAGACACAGGAAATATTAAATATAACACAGATGGACAGGTTCACATACATACAGAAAAACAATAATTAACTAATCTCACTATATTTTCCTGAATGATTAAAGAATTACTGTCCCTTATTTCACTTATTAGAGCAAGGCAAGATGAAGTGGGTGAGTGTTTTTTCTTCTTCTCAGGTTTCACAAATAGACGTCCCTGAGATTTCTGTCTCATCTAGTATTAAAACACCATTTCAGTGCTGGATTACAGAATAACATCACATACATTTCATCACCTGACTTCTAGTTCCCACATTACCCCTTTTACTAGAAACTGAGCCAGAATCCTGCCCATATCTGTTACCATACATACAGATAGAGCTTTGCTAAGATGTGTTATAGCATCTGGAAGCTATAAAACCATTTCAAAAAATTCCACACTTCCAAGGTAGCAATTAGTTCGCCCTTAAGGAAAATACAGTAGGATTCCTAGTCCTAGTTTCCACAGACATTTTTTTTCTCTGGAGGCAATCAGAACTGTAAGATACAATCTTTATGGCCTAAACTAAGTAACTTAATTTCAGACTATTTTTCAAAATTAGCTGGAATATGATTAAACTCTTCTCTTCCAGTATCCTGTGTTACAATATATTTATTTTAACAGTTACAATACAGTCTGATATATAGGTGTATTTCTGTTCTGTCCAGCAGGACCCACTGTTGGTACATTTTTTAACACAAGCAGCTTTACAAATCCAGTTTTCAAACCAATCATCTGTACAAATCAGCTTGATATACAAATGGCATATAATTCTTTACAAAACTTCAGCTAGCTGTGCTGGCAATATGTTACACATGCACTGCCTTATTTCTCTGTGGCATAGCTGGCACTACCTCACATTGTCACATCTCTTCCCCCTTTGAAGACTCAAGCTAGTTTCTCAAGTGACCCTGGAGAAACATTGCTTGAGTGACATGAGCTGTCAGGGAAAGCATTAACCCATACATTGTCTTAAGAATATATCTGGAATGGCATTGCTGACATCACTACAGTTGAAGTAATTGAAAAAGGCATGTGGGCCAAAACCGGTCTGTTTTTGTACATTAAAACTAGATATTCACTCCACTTGAGTGCTGGCTGTTTTGTTTTTTGATATTGCCTTTTGAGCCTGTGCACCTGCAGTCCTTGCAGAGGTTTTGGTTTGGGGAATCACTACAGTGTTGCATTGTCATGTCATATGCCTGCAGCCCTAATTTCCACCTTAGTAATTTGGAATTTTGCTGTCTGGCTCAATGTAGCCATAGATCCTCCCTTGACTCTTCCTACTACCTACTGCAAATACTTAACAAAAAGGGCTTCCCTATCATGCTGAGCCTTGTTCGTGTTAAAATGGTACAGATTTTGCCCCTGCTTCCTGCCTAGCAGGTTTACCATATAGTTACCATCACTAACATTATTTGCCACTTCAAAGAGTCCCTCTTAAGCTGCCTGCAGCTTATTATGTCTGACAGGAATGAGAACCATAACTTGCTGTCTGACAGCATACTCTCAGGCTCAAGCATTCCTGTCATACCAGACCCTTTTCCTGCTGTTGGCCTCCTGCCAAGTTTTCCTGGGCCAAGCCCATGAGTTTTTATGCCTTGTCCTGAGATTTACAACATATGTCACAACAGACACCTTGTGGGATTCATGCTCACCCTCCCACTCATCACAAATTAAATCTAAAGGTCCCCTCGACCTATGCCCATGCAGCAACTCAAAGGGTGAAAAACCTGTGGATTCCTGTGGTACTTTTCTGTATACAAACAGCATATGTGGCAAATAGTTGTCCCACTCTCTCTTAAACTGGTCTGCAAATGCCTGTGGCATGGTCTTTAGTGCTGACTTTAACCTCTGCATGAGACCATTAGTCTGGAAGTGGTGGGGTGGTCTTTAGGGGCTTCACCTCACAAAGCTCCAACAGACAAGCCAGCAGGTCTGACATGAAATTGACATCTCTGCCAGTCAGTATTTCTCTCAGGAAACCTACTCTGCTTAAAATCTCTAACAAAGCATTTGCTACCTTTTCTGCCTCAATGGAAGAGAGAGTCACCACCTCACAGTATCTAGTATCATAATCTGCTACCACCAGGATATACTTCTGCCATATGGAACTCGGGGTACTTAAAGGCCCTACAATATCCATAGCTACCCTCTGAAATGGCTCTGCAATCATTGGCAAAGGCATCAAAGGAGATTTGACCTTGTCTTCTGCCTTGCCTACTTTTTGGCACTGCTCACAGGTCCTGCAGCACCCTGTTACATCCCTTTCAATCCCAGGCCAATAAATGTTCTGCATAATATGGCTCTTGGTATACTATGCCCAAATGACCCACAAAAGGAATGCATTTGCTATGGTTAGAAGTGCCAGACAATAGGCCCTAGGTACTACCAACTGTTTCTTTAACTCACCCTCTAGCGCTCCCTCAGAGATCTACTCTCTATAGAGTAACCCTTTCTTCCAGTTTTTCTTGAGAATCAGGTGCCTCTATAGCTACCTCCCTCAAGCCTCTTAGTGCAGGTCCAAGAGCAGAGACTGTCTCAACTCTCTCTTTGTGACCCTTCCCAGCTCCCCTTGCACAGGAAGTCTGGTATCTTCTGACAGCAGTGCCTTACTGTCAGCCTGGGTAAAACCACTCACTTCTGCCCTTGCAGTCACTGTATCCAAGGGGATATCAATACCTACCAGCAGCTGTGGCTCACTTTCAGGCTCACTGCTACAGGGTAGGTCTCTCCCTGAAATATCCACCTCACCAGCCCAGGATTTAGGCGTGGGGTCTGTCTGGGTCTCCCCCAGGCTACCAGACACACATGCCTGTCTCCAAGCCTAATTGTGTGTATGCACACAAGTTACTGCAGTATCAAAAGCATTCCCTATCAGGATATCTGCAGGGATATCCTCAAACACACCTACTTGATTTCTTCCTTTTCCACCCTCCCAATCAAGGTGAACCCAAACAAAGGTATTTGGAATAGGGTCCCTCCTAAAGCTCTGAATGGAGTGGACTGTCCAAGCAAGTACTGATCTTCTTTAACTACTGCAGGCTTAATGATGGTTATATCAGAGGCTGTGTCTTTCTTTGAAGTGGCCTATTTTCAATCCTCTAAGATGGGATATAGACTCTGGTGATAGTCTGATACCATTATTGTCTCCAGACAACTTCCACTGGTATACTGTTATTCCCACTTTCTGGTTCCCTCACCTTTTGTTCTCCACCTTGCTTCTGTGGACATCTGTACACTACATGGCCCCACTGGTTACATTTAAAACATCTAAACCTTGATCCCGGCTATGTACTTGAGCTAGTGGCTTCCCATGTTACTAGTGGATTCTGTTGGACTGATTCAGGCTGCCCAATATGGGCTCCCTTATATCCATGTGTAGCACTGGGTATCCCATTCTTGTGCAGTGATGTCATGCTTGCTAAGTAGAGATCCCCTTTTTCTCCTCATCTCAATTGCAGAGTTTTACTCCTGTTCTGCCAACCAGATTATCATGTCCTCAGTCAAAGTGCTAACGGCTTGTTCCCTCACCAAGAGATCTAACAAACTTTCAAAAGTGGTGACCTGAACACCCACTCACCCTCTATGAAAATAAGTGCTTGATTCAGCAGTATAATTACATACACTTTCATCCACCTTGTGTCCATGCTCGTGATTGTTTTTTCTGTAAACTTCGTGTTAATTTAAAACATTCCAATAAACATTGTTTAACTTTATCATATTTTAACCAATCATTATCAGACAATTTAGAAACAGCAGTTGCAAGTTTACCATGGAGTAAGGGGGTCAGGAACCATACCCAGAGCCCTTGTTCAACATTATACTGTTTACGTACTCTTTCAAATATATGAATAAAATTATCAAAATTATCACCCTTTGTAAACTTTGGAAGAAATTTAGTGACCTTTATTCCTTCTATAGTTTGGTTATTCCCTTCCCAGTACCTCCATACCCCTGGCAAAGAGTCAGCATCTCCCTCTCATGTTGGTGCTGCTTCTCATTTTCTTCTGCTTCCAAATGTCGCAGCATCTCATTTTCTTCAACCTCCAAACACCACAGTCTCTTTGCTGATTTTAATTCAATCTGTTTTACTTGCCACAGTTTCTCCTCTGATTCTAATTCCAAATGTTTGTTCTCCAGTTCAAGTCTCTTCAACTCCAGATGGGTTTTTAAGTCCCCTGAGGAAAAGGTGAACTATCCTAATTCTGAGGGCTGCAAATCCCCATCACCAATATGCTTATTTTCCTGGTTGCTTGTTTGGGCTACAGCTGTGATGAAAGCTGAAATCATTTCCTCTTTATTCAAGTTGACATGCACCAGTCCTTTAGCTTCTCACACCTTGGCCAGATGGTTCTTTGTCAGCTTGAAATAATCCTCTGCTGACATCTTTGCCAGATTTTCCTGGCTAAACTAAACTAACAGAAATAAATAAAACTGTTGTGAAAATGAAACTCTGTATGTTTTTCCTTGTGGCTGCTGAGAGTACACACACCTTTAGTGACAAATGCCTACAGGCTACTGAAATTCATTTAATATCAATACCACTGATCACCAATATGTGACATCCCTGCTCTGGGCCAGTAATCAAGGAGCCTCAGTCTTCACCACTGACACCAGTAAGAGACATTCACCTGGAAAAAAATAGATATACACACTATTTCTAGATGTAGCTCTCTGCACCAAGCTCAGTTTCTCTTAAGTGCACAGAGAACACACTCCCATTCTGCGGCTGGATTTCCCTGTCTCTCACCAAGCCCTGATAAGACTCCCCACTGACACAGCTGTAGAGTTGAGTCCTTAGCCAAGTGTTCCAAGCCAAGTTGTCTACCACCCTCTTTGTGAAACCAGTGCTCTGTGTCCCTTCTCCAAGTAGCTGACACACCCACTCTTTGAGATTTGATTTTCACACACACACACACACACACACACACACACACACACACACACACACACACACACACACACACACACACACACACATCTGGGAAAGGCTGGCATAGATTTACCAGCTATGCCCCCTCGTAGGTACTGCCACCAGAAAACTCCAAGGATCTTACAAGGGGAACCCTATTATACTGAGTAAACTTAATACTAATACAAATGGTAGTATTTAACTAATGCAGCAGGAATTTCAGGAGCGGCCAAAGTGTCATCAAATAAACATAAGTTCTGTTGCAGGTTAAAATATTCTCTAAAAGACTCACCACAATGAAAAGTTTAATATATTTAAAAATAAATAATAATAAAATCATGAAAATACTAAATATTTTATTTTTTGTGAATATCTATTTAAAATAAACACCAGAGTTTCAATCACAGGAAATATTAAAAATAACACAGATGGAAAGGTTCATACAGATACTGACAAACAATACTTATTTAATCTCACTATATTTTCCTGACTGATTAAAGAATTACTGTCTCCTAGTTCACTTAGAGCAAACCAAGATGAAGTGGGTGAGTGGTCTTCCTTCTTGTCAGGTTTCACAAACAGACTGCCCTGAAACTTTTGTCTCATCTAGTATTAAAACATCTTTTCAGTGATGGATTACAGAATGGCATCACAAACATCTGGTCACCTGATTTTTAGTTCCCAGACTACCCCCTTTACTAGAAACTGAGCCAGAATCTTGCACATATGTGTTACCATGGGTTCCCTTCAGAATCTTGAAATCCTAAAACCTCGAAATTCATATGGTCAAGACCATATGATCAAAGTTTTAGAATGTCAACATTCTGAACGGAGATCTGCATACAGCATGGAATGGGAGCTGTCCCTTTTCCTTGCTGTAGTGCGATCTCGGAGTTGGTATATTTATGTATTGGGGTGTGGGGGGTCCAGGAGGGCTTGCCCCACTGCAGAAATGTTTAAACAGTTGTTTTTTTTTTTTTTTGTTTGTTTTTTATTATTTTGGATTTGTTTCGGAATTTTGCTATTCCAAAACAACGATCATATGGTCTCGATCATATGGCAGTTGATGTTTCAGAATTTTGAGATTCTGAAGTTAATCTGTTACCATACACACACACACACACACACACACACACACACACACACACACACACACGCACACAGACATGGAGCTTTGCTAAGATATGTTATAGCATTTCATAAACTTCCACCCTTCCAGGGTAGCAATTAGTTCACCCTATTGTCAATATAGTAGGATTCCTAGTCCTAATTTTCACAGACATTTTGTCTCTGGTTGCAATCAAAACTGTAAAATACAATCGTTATGGCTTAAACCAGATAATTTAATTTCAGATTATTTTTCAAAATTAACTGGACTGAGATTAACCTTTTCTTTTCCAGTATCCTCTGTTACAATATATTAATTTCAACAGTTACAACAGAGTCTGACATACAGGTATATTTCTGTTCTGTCCGGCAGGACACACTGCTGGTACATTTCTTTAACACAATTAGCTTTACCAATACATTTTTCAACACAAAAATCTGTACAAATCAGCTTAATATACAAATTTCATATAATTCTTTACAAATCTCCATCTAGCTATGCTAGCAGATGCTACAGATCCACTCCCCTACTTCTCTCTGGCATAGCTGGCACTACCTCACATCATCACATTGAGTGTGATCTGTTATATGTGTGTTATAATACACAGCATGATCCGCAAGTAGCATGATGCCCAGGCTATGGATAGACAATCATGTGAACTCAGTAGGTAATGATCTGAATTGTCAGAACCCACTAAAGTGACTCCAGAAACATAGAAAATGTACATTTTCAGAAAAGTCACTCTACTCTGTGAGTTCAGGGGGTATGGGGGACTTCCTTCCACTTCAGGGATGCAGACAGTTTTGCACTCTGTAAAAAAAAAAAAAAGATTCTCTGTTTTTCTGAATTTTCAGTCTTTTTTTTTTGCTTGTTAACACTTGGCATTCCAGTGCTATAATTTCATAAGAGAGCCAAACTGGTGCTTTCAGCACCACAGCTTCCTTCATCAAAGCATAAGAGAGACAGGACTGAACAGGAAAACAATGGTAGTGAGTGCACTCCATGGTAGCAGAGCCAGCAGTGCAAGTGGACAAACCTTTTCCCCAAGAAAGCAGTATCAGAAGCTTTGATGAACAACCCCCACCCTCAAAGAAGTGGAGCAAGTAGTACAGATTTGAAACCCCAGTCCCAAGGAAGAACAGCTAGTAGTGCAGACAGATACCTGCCATGGAATCAGGGCCAACAGTGGAGATGAACACCCCTCTCCCACAAGGAAGCAAAGCCAGTGGTGCAGATCAACAACCCCCAACTCCACACTTATTGGAGCAGAGGCAGTAGTGCAGATGAACAACCTCCCCTCAACTAAAGACAGACAGTTATACAGGCAAAGATGGATGGCAGCACAGGCAAGCTGACAATGTATTAAGCAGACAAGTGTATCTTGGTAGCACACAACAGTCAGAGCCACATAGAATAAGTAATACATATAGTACTGTATGTGACATACTGAAACCTGTGCAGGCTATGTTTTCTCGTGAATGGGCTTTTCACAATGAGTATCAGACACTAACTCACAGTAAAAAAAAAAAAAAAAAGAAACAAAATAGTTTCAGAAGAGTCAACCAGCATCTGTTTCACAATTGCAAAGGAACACATCACAAAAATGAGTTACAGATGCACACATGCAAGAGTCCAAGACACACACCCAAGGGGTAGGATTACTGACTAAGTTATGCTTTATAAGCATAGTATCCATGAGCTAATCAATAGGTTTTCCATTGGTTATTCCAAGGATGTGTCATGCAATGTGCCTTTGAGAGTTTCAGTGTATCATATGTGATGTATTTTGCAGTGTTTCACTGGATGTATGGCATTCTGCGGTGAGGCTTCATAGTGAAGAATCATCTCACTGTCCAGGCATATTCTATCTCATGACTCTTCTGCAAATTCAGGGTAGATGACAATGTGATACTTCATTTTCAGAAGTTCCTTGATGTCTTCCTTCATATAGTTTTGGGAGGTTCTTCTTAGGTCATAAACAACCACATGGACTATGACTGAGTCATACTGATACTTTTGGTCCAGTAGCCTCAGTGCATGCATATTGTGTGGATCCTGGCCATTGATAAACAACTGACTGTGACTTTCTCATTACTTAGCTTGGTGAGAAGGATATTATATTACTATGAAAAGCATGCTACCCTGGTTGTAATGGGAAAGTTTCCTTACCCCATACACTTTACAGTTTTGACAAAATCAAATTTTACTGTGCAAAATTCAAAGATTTGTCTAAACACATTTAATATTCCCTAGTAATAGGAAATGTGTCTCGCTTTAACTCACTTATCCCATAAAGCCATCAGATTACTTCTTATCCTGTTAATGAAAAGTAGGTTGCCTTGTCTCCAGCATGTCTGCATGCATTCTGATACATTTATATGACTAATGCAGCAAGGCCATATGTCACCTGCATGCCTCTAGTATTATGGAACCATGTATGTGGATGATCCTTCAAACCCATATGTCTCCTGAATGTATGCATGTATTCTGATACAGTGTATTTGACTGATGCAGTAGTGGCATGTGTCACCTGCATGTCTGTATATATTTTTATATAATATATATCACTAATGGAGCATTGCCATGTGTCTCAAGCATGTACGCACGCATGTATCCCGACTGATGCAACAGTGCCATGTGTCATCTACATGTGTGCATGTATTCTTTAACAATACATGTGGTGGGTCCCTTAGACCCATTTGTCACTTGCATATTTGCAAGAATTCTGATTGCTCATGTGGCTGATGCAGTAGTACCTTGTGTAACATGCGTGCATGCATGTCTTTGAAACAGTATATATGATTGCTGCAGCACTGCCATGCACCTCCTGCATACCTTCATTTATTCTTATGCAATGGATATGATTGATGCTGTACTGACATGTGTACCTTACATGTGTGTATGTGCTGTAGTCTTTCGGCTTTTCCCGGTTAGGGGTCGCCACAGCGGAACTCCGGTCCGCTAATGATTGGCAGTTGATTTTTACATGCTGGCTTGCCGGGCCTAATCCACAACCTTCAACAAAGGAACGCCCATCCACGCATGTCGACAGACAGAAGACACTCTAACTGAGAATCGAACGGGCAACGTCTAACTGTGAGGTGACAACGCTACCGCAGCACCACCACCGCAGTTGTGTGTATGTGCTGTAGTGCAATATATATATGTGACTGGTGCCACCTACCAGTGTGTCTGCTGATACCATGATTATGATTGATGTAGCAGTGTCATATAACCCCTGCATAGTTCTACTTATAAACTATATTTACTCTCGATATGTCATGGACAGTTTCTATGTCAAATATGCTTCAGCCAGTGGTGATCCTTACATGTTTGGGTAAGGATTTGTGCTCTGGTCAGTCATGTATATGTGAGCTCTCACTCTTGACTGTACTTGTCCTATTTGTATTACCACTGTATGTCGCACTGCCACATGAGGTTACTGTTTAACTTTCAGTTGATATTTGAATGTTGTATACCAGTGAATAACATAACTCTAATTGGGTATGATCCTGGTGAACCAGCTACTTTTTAAATGTGTGTTTCTATAATGTTTCCATAATAAGGATGTATGGACTTCTTCCATCTTAATAACTTTTAAACCCCATGTCTTTTAATAATATTCACTAGGTCATAGAGATCCCATATCATAACATTCCACATCATGCTACTAAAGTATTTAACATCTTTTTATTAATGAGAAAAGTGTCCTTATCATTTTTTTATAGTCTTTAATTCTTTGTATTCCAATTTGCCACACCCACTCAGCTGCTTATGTCTCTTGTTTTATTGTCTGTTTCTGCAATGGTTTGCTTTCTCCTAACTGGCAATGTTCTCTACAAAAATACTACTAAAAACACACTTATAAAAAAATCATAAACCTTAAAAAGAATTGAACCATTTGAAAAACTATATACGTTGTCGTGTCACATTTGATGGCTAAGCCCATATACAACCTAAAGAAAAAATAGTTGTCTAAGAACTTAAACATAATGATAAACATCCTTCTCTTCCCTTCCCTTCTCTTCTCTTCCCTTCCCTTCTCTTCTCTTCTCTTCTCTTCTCTTCTCTTCTCTTCCCTTCCCTTCCCTTCTCTTCTCTTCTCTTCCCTTCTCTTCTCTTCTCTTCTCTTCTCTTCCCATCTCTTCTCATCTCTTCCTCTTTCCCTTCTCTTCCCTTCTCTTCTCTTCTCTTCTCTTCTCTTCTCTTCTCTTCTCTTCCCTTCTCTTCTCTTCTCTTCTCTTCCCTTCCCTTCCCTTCTCTTCTCTTCTCTTCTCTTCTCTTCTCTTCCCTTCCCTTCTCTTCTCTTCCCTTCCTTCTCTTCTCTTCCCTTCCCTTCTCTTCTCTTCCCTTCTCTTCTCTTCTCTTCTCTTCTCTTCTCTTCTCTTCTCTTCTCTTCTCTTCCCTTCCTTCCTTCCCTTCCCTTCCTTCTCTTCCCTTCTCTTCTCTTCTCTTCTCTTCTCTTCTCTTCTCTTCTCTTCTCTTCTCTTCTCTTCTCTTCTCTTCTCTTCCCTTCTCTTCCCTTCCCTTCCCTTCTCTTCTCTTCTCTTCCCTTCTCTTCTCTTCCCTTCCCTTCTCTTCCCTTCCCTTCTCTTCTCTTCTCTTCCCTTCTCTTCTCTTCCCTTCCCTTCTCTTCTCTTCTCTTCTCTTCCCTTCCCTTCTCTTCTCTTCCCTTCCCTTCTCTTCTCTTCTCTTCTCTTCTCTTCTCTTCTCTTCTCTTCTCTTCTCTTCTCTTCCCTTCTCTTCTCTTCTCTTCTCTTCTCTTCTCTTCTCTTCCCTTCTCTTCTCTTCTCTTCTCTTCTCTTCTCTTCCCTTCTCTTCTCTTCCCTTCCCTTCCCTTCTCTTCTCTTCTCTTCTCTTCTCTTCCCTTCCCTTCTCTTATCTTCCCTTCCCTTCCCTTCTCTTCTCTTCTCTTCCCTTCCCTTCCCTTCTCTTCTCTTCTCTTCCCTTCCCTTCCCTTCTCTTCTCTTCTCTTCTCTTCCCTTCCTTCTCTTCTCTTCTCTTCTCTTCTCTTCCATTCTCTTCTCTTCCCTTCTCTTCCCTTCCCTTCTCTTCTCTTCTCTTCTCTTCTCTTCTCTTCTCTTCTCTTCTCTTCTCTTCTCTTCTCTATTGCAGTATCCTTTACATGGAGGAGTTGTCTGCCCAGGCAACCTGATGTCTGCCAGTATACCAAAGTCTTTTACTACTGTAAGGTGTGCAGTACATTTGACATAGACAGCTATTGGGCTTATGTCTCTTGTTTTATTGTCTGTTTCTGCAATGGTTTGCTTTCTCCTAACTGGCAATGTTCTCTACAAGAATACCACTAAAAACACACTTATAAAAAAAATCATAAACCTTAAAAAGAATTGAACCATTTGAAAAACTATATACGTTGTTGTGTCACATTTGATGGCTAAGCCCATATACAACCTAAAGAAAGAATAGTTGTCTAAGAACTTAACCATAATGATAAACGTCCTTCTCTTCCCTTCCCTTCCCTTCCCTTCTCTTCTCTTCTCTTCTCTTCTCTTCTCTTCTCTTCTCTTCTCTTCTCTTCTCTTCTCTTCTCTTCTCTTCTCTTCTCTTCTCTTCCCTTCCCTTCTCTTCTCTTCTCTTCCATTCTCTTCTCTTCCCTTCCCTTCTCTTCTCTTCTCTTCTCTTCTCTTCTCTTCTCTTCTCTTCTCTTCTCTTCCCTTCCCTTCCCTTCCTTCTCTTCCTTCTCTTCTCTTCTCTTCCCTTCTCTTCTCTTCTCTTCTCTTCTCTTCTCTTCTCTTCTCTTCTCTTCTCTTCTCTTCTCTTCTCTTCCCTTCCCTTCCCTTCCCTTCTCTTCTCTTCTCTTCTCTTCTCTTCTCTTCTCTTCCCTTCCCTTCTCTTCTCTTCTCTTCTCTTCTCTTCTCTTCTCTTCCCTTCTCTTCTCTTCTCTTCTCTTCCCTTCCCTTCCCTTCTCTTCTTTTCCCTTCCCTTCTCTTCCCTTCTCTTCTCTTCTCTTCTCTTCTCTTCTCTTCTCTTCTCTTCCCTTCCCTTCCCTTCTCTTCTCTTCCCTTCTCTTCCTTCTCTTCTCTTCTCTTCTCTTCCCTTCCCTCTTCTCTTCTCTTCTCTTCCCTTCCCTTCCCTTCTCTTCTCTTCTCTTCTCTTCCCTTCCCTTCCCTTCTCTTCTCTTCTCTTCTCTTCTCTTCTCTTCTCTTCTCTTCTCTTCTCTTCTCTTCTCTTCTCTTCCCTTCCCTTCCCTTCCCTTCTCTTCTCTTCTCTTCTCTTCTCTTCTCTTTCCTTCTCTTCTCTTCTCTTCTCTTTTCTTCTCTTCTCTTCTCTTCCTTCCCTTCCCTTCTCTTCTCTTCCTTCCCTTCCCTTCCTTCTCTTCTCTTCTCTTCCCTTCCCTTCTCTTCTCTTCTCTTCTCTTCCCTTCCCTTCCCTTCTCTTCTCTTCTCTTCCCTTCCCTTCTCTTCTCTTCTCTTCTCTTCTCTTCTCTTCTCTTCTCTTCTCTTCTCTTCTCTTCTCTTCTCTTCTCTTCCCTTACCTTCTCTTCTCTTCCTTCCTTCCTTCCCTTCTCTTCTCTTCTCTTCCCTTCACTTCTCTTCTCTTCTCTTGGCTTCTCTTCTCTTCTCTTCCCTGCGCTTCGCTTCTGTTCTCTTCTCTTCTCTTCCCTTCCCTTCTCTTCTCTTCTCTTCCCTTCCCTTCCCTTCTCTTCCCTTCCCTTCTCTTCTCTTCTCTTCTCGTCTCTTCTCTTCTCTTCTCTTCTCTTTTCTTCTCTTCTCTTCCATTCTCTTCTCTTCCCTTCTCTTCCCTTCTCTTCCCTTCTCTTCCCTTCCCTTCCCTTCTCTTCCCTTCTCTTCTCTTCTCTTCTCTTCTCTATTGCAGTATCCTTTACATGGAGGAGTTGCCTGCCCAGGCAACCTGATGTCTGCCAGTATACCAAAGTCTTTTACTACTGTAAGGTGTGCAGTACGTTTGACATAGGCAGCTATTGGGCCAAGGCCATAAAGATGATGTACGAGTGCACTATCCTCAGAACTGAAGGCCCATGAGGTGAGACAGTCCAAGGAAAAGAGAGTCAGTACATTCAAGAACCATGAGAAGTGAGGAAGGGGGTAGGACAGAATAGTCCAACAGAGAAGAGAAGGAGAACTATTGTTATGATAAGTTCTTACACAACTATTCTATGTCCTTCTATTCATCTGTTGCAGTATTTTTTACGTGAGGGAGAGTACCAAAGCTCATGCAGAAAGGGATGTCGTGTTAGCTGATGAATTCTACAGGAAGCCATGAAGAATGGCCCTGGCAAACCCAGCCTTAGATCTGGAGATGGAATCCAGTTTGTAATGTTTGGTAAATGTGTGGACAGAGGTCTAGGTAGCTGCTTCTAGGATAAAGTTGGTGTCTAATCCTTTGAGAAATTCATGAGAGGGGGCCACTGCTCTGGTAGAATGAACTTTGGCCTAGCAGGGAGGGGGTGTTCCATGGTAAGCATAGCAGAAGGTAATGGTTTTGGAAATCCAGTTACAGATGGTTTGTTTGAACACTGGAAATCCCAGAGCCCTGGGGTGGAATGGGACAAATAACTTGTCTGATTTCCTAATAGATTTTCTTTTGTAAAAGGTAAATCTGAGTTGTCTATGGACATCAAGTGATTGCAAAATCTTCTCACTAGTGTTTTGGGGAGAAGGTGAAATGGTTGGTAAATGGATAGCCTGGTTTAAGGACAGCTCATTAACTACTTTGGGCATAATGGTGAGGTTGGTGCGAAGGAAAACTCTGTCTTTGTGGAAGATCAAAAAGGGGGAAGAAGCCATAATTGCCAGGAGCTCAGAGACCCTTCTGGCAAATGTTAAGGCAAGCAGAAAGACAGTTTTCCAGGTGCAGTGTTTTAAGGAGCTAGAGGAAGCTGGCTCAAAGGTTCATAGGTTCATAGGTTCATAGGTTTATACTAGGCTATCTGCCCTAAGGCATTTATAAGCCTAGCCCAAATTTTTGTGGCTTACGCCACCCCTTATATGAAAAAATACTGTGCCCATTAGTTTGTTGTGCCTCTGTCCAGCAGTGACACAGAGATGATTCCCGGGATAAACCTACGATCTCCCATCCACAGGTCTAGATTTCTCTTGAACAGAGTCAGCGAGGTGCTCTGCCTCACATGGACCGGGATTTTATTCCACAGCATAGGGAGTCTCTGAGTGATAAATCTATCCCTCCAGCACGTCCTATTTATATCCGTGCTAAGGTTTAAGTCGCTTGCTCTAGTGGCTTTGGTGGATTTGGATTTTTTGAGGTGGAGCATGTCCATTAATTCCGGGTTGGACATGGCCTTGTATGTCAGGCACATGTCACCTCTGAGCAGACGGTATGCGACTGAATAGAGCTGGAGTTTCTTCAATCTGGCAGAATATGACAGATTCTGGAGTCCCTTTATCCTTTTGGTGAGGAACTTTTGGGGTCTCTCCAATTGCTGCAGATGTCGGGTGAGATAATTCCCGAATGGGGCATTGTACTCGATCATTGGTCTGATAAGTGAAGAGTACAGGGGAACAATAACCTCACTAGATCTGGATGTGAATCCCTTCATGATCAGGTGGGCAATGTAAAAGGTCTTTCTAACCACTTTAGCAATGTGAGTGTCAAAAGAAAGGCCACTGTCAACCTGGGTCCCCAGGTCCCTGATAACCTCTTCTGTGCTTAGCGGATTGCCACCTATATGGTAGCTTGGGGTTACCTTGTTTTTCCCGAAGGGTATGACTATACATTTTTTGGCATTTAACTTCAGGCCATGGCTCTGGCACCAGCTATCTGTTTCTGTGAGTCCCTTCTGAAGGATATCCGTGTCTGATGCACTTTCCACTATGGTGCCCAGTTTGCAGTCGTCTGCAAACTTTGTCAGCCAAAGTCCTCCTATGTTGGCCTGTACTTCTGAGAAGTAGATGCCAAACAATAGGGGGCCAAGGACCGAGCCCTGTGGGACACCACTTGTGACCGGCTTGGAGTCTGACACAGCGCCAGCAACTCTAACCCTGTGGGTTCTGTCCTTAAGCCAGTTTGCAACCCATCTTGTGACATATGGGTTTACATTTAAGCTGGTAAGTTTTCTACAATACCGAGTGGGGTATTGTGTCGAAAGCCTTTGCAAGGTCAAGGTAGGCTGTATGGACTGCCTTTCCCTCATCAATGGCCTTGGTGACTGTTTCGAAGAAGTCAACCAAGTTCAAAAGGCATGATCTTCCCTTGCAAAGCCAAACTGGGTTGGGTCCAATGTCTGCAGGTCCCCTATATCTTTGTTTATGAGCTCCATTATGATCCTCTCCATAGCTTTGCAGACTAGACTTGTTAAGCTTATGGGGCGGTAATTACCAGGGTCTGTAGAGGTGCCACCTTTGTGGAGTGGGACAACAGTTGCCGTACGCCACTCCTTGGGCACGTATCCTGTGGTAAGGCTGAGATTAAACAGCTGCCTTATGTGCGGGTTTAATTCCTCATTTAGCTCATGTAGCACACAGCCGGGGACACCATCCGGTCCCATTGATGCTGTGTTTTAGCTTTAGAGAGCAGCTTTCACCTGCGCATTTGAGATGTCCGGGAGGCTACACTCGGCTGGGATAGTTATCTCTCCTTTAGGGGGGAGAGGGGGGTGAAGTTTGCACTGAACCTGTCTGCCAGTATGTTGGCAATGTCTGTGGGTTCAGTGATTTTTGTATCATTTTGGACTAATTCTGAGCATATCTGGGAGTTTCCACCCAGGTTCCTAACATAGCTGAAAAAGGCCTTATGATTGTCCTTTGAATCCATGGCAATTTTTCTCTCAAAATTGGCCTTAGTTGATTTTATGAGTGCTCGTATTTTTTACTAATAATGATCAGGGTGACTTCCCTTTTATGGATTTTGTTCTATCATGTAATAGCTTTCTCCTCTTATTGTAAAGTTTGTTAATGGCTGGGGTCCACCAGACTGGACGTTTGCCCTTTGTGGAAAGAGTCTTGGTTTTATTTGGGATTGCCTGATCCATGCAGTCCTGGAGGTGTTCATAGAAGGCATTTGTAAGGGCTTCGCAGCTTGGGTTGTGGTTTCCACTGGCTCAGGGGCCTTGAAGGATACCACACCAGTCTTGAGTAGTGTGAAGTTTGCTTTAGAAGTTCTTCACTATGGTCTTTTTGTTTGGGGTGGGGGCGGGATGTGGATTTCCAGTGAGATTAGTTTATGATCAGATCTCACCAATGAGGGATATACTTCCGGTGTGGAGCATTTTGTCCCCATGTTTGTGACAATGAGATCTAGTATATTTTCTCCTCTCGTGGGAACAGTGACTAGCTGTTCCATGGCATTTGAATTTATGAACTCCAGGAACCGTTGGGCTAGAAAGTTAGGGCTTGAGTAATGTTCCCAGTCTATATTCGGGTAGTTGAAGTCACCCAATATGATGGTGTTTGGAGATACATTTATACCCTCCAGTGTCTTCAGGAAGGCTGTGTGGGGTTCCTGAGTTTGAGAGGGTGCACGAGTCAGTTTCTCTACCACAAAATTTAGGTCCCAGGGAGGGTTCACAGGTCTCCTGAAAGGTCTAATGTAGAGGATGCCTTTGTGGAACTGTTTCGCCACAAATCTAGAAGCTAAAGGGGGGCAAACATGCAGAAATGGCTGACAGGTGTGCTTTTAGACATGAATAAGCTAAGCCAGAATTGAGCAACTGACACAAGTATGAAAGCACCAGAGAGAGAGAGCCACTGTTGGTGGGTCCAGGTTACAAGAGACACACCATTTCCATTTGGAGAGGTAAGATTTCCTGGTATTGGGTTTTCTGGCCTCTTGCAGGACTTGAAGCACGCCCTCTGAGAATAGGTGTCAAAAAGGTATCAGGGCTCTATCACCCAGAGAGTCAATTTTAGAGGTGTCAAGTGTGGGTGGATGAAGGAGCCCTTGTGTTGTGTAAGTCCACTCTGTAAGGTAACTTGTGATGATTGTCCATGGACAGGTACAGCAGAAGGGGGAACCAATGCTGTCTTGGCCAATAGGAGTCACCAGCAAGATTTTTTGGGTTATTCTGCTGAATCTTCCTTATAACTTTTGGAATGAGCTGAAGGGAATGCATATAAAAACGTCCCCTTCCAGGATATTGATAGGGCATCCACTTTCCATGCCAAGGGATGAGGTTCCTTGGTACAACATTTTGGAAGCTGTCTGTTCAGAAGGGAGGCAAACAAGTCTATTTGAGAAATGCATCACTGGTGGACTAGGTCCAGAAACACATTCCTGTGAAGCATCCATTCATGGGCCTGTGTTTTGGATCTGCTCAGTGTGTCTGCCACAGAGTTCTGATTGGAAGAGATGTAGACAGCCGGCAAGGAAATCCAAAGTTGGAGGCCTATCTCCCACACCTGTAAAGGTAATCTGTACAGGAGGTAAGATTTAATCACCCCCTGCTTGTTCAAATACCAGAGAACAGTCATGTTGAGAAGGGACTGACAGGACTGAAGGGCTAGGATCAATGCCTTCATCTCTTTTACATTTATGTGATCCTTTTCCTGAGAGGAAAGTCATTGGCCTTGTACAGTATGGGGGCCCAATGCAGCCCCCCAGCCTGTATATGAAGCATCTGTGTACAGGTCTTGAGTGGGGGGCAGTGGGTCAATGGGAAGTCCTGGGTTTAGGGACATTTGCTGTATCCACCATAGAAGTGCCTTCTTTAAGCAAGGTAAGAGCAATATTTGAAATTTCAGAGGGTGTGCATGTTGTGTCCACACGGACTTAAGGAACCACTGAAACTTCCTCTTATGGAGTCATGCCAGAGGCAGCATATGTATGGTAGAAGCTATCAGTCGAAGGATCCTGAAAAACTGCCTTGCTGACAAGAGGTGCAGGAGAAGGATGTCTGAAAAGTTCTGGCAGAGCTCCTGAGCCTTTTGAGATGGAAGGGACACTATCATTCTGTTTGTTTGGCATCTGCACCCCAGAAAGACATGAACTTGGGATGGGGTGAAGGCAGATTTTTTGAAGTTGATGGTGAAACCTAGTTGTTGAAGGATGACAATGGCTAAGTAAAGGTTCCTCTGCAGTTCCTCTATGTCTTTGTGCCTGGAACGAGGAGATTGTCAAATGAATGAAAAAATGTTGAGAATGCTTCTGTGTGACTGCTGGGCCATAAACATAAGCTTGTAAACTGTAGGTAGACCCTGAGGCAAGGGCAATAGGCAAGGCTAAGAACTGAACCACAGAGAAGAGGAAGAAGAAAGAAAGAAAACTCGGATGAATTCGAATATGATGGGAATAGTATCTAGGTATGTATCTTTATATAGAAAAGGGATTGGAGGAGGTCAGGAAGCAGGGTCTAAAGTTAGGAGCTTTGTGAGAGGCATTTTGGGCAGGGGTGCTGAAATATCTAGGATGGGTCTCCAAGGGTATTCATTTTGGGTACTGGGAACATGCGGGAGTAGAAGCCTGTTCCTATTTGGTGTGTGGGGACTGGTTGTATGGTTTCCTGTTCTATCAGGTCTGCCAATACTTGGGGAAGAGAATTACCTGTTCTGCAAGTGGTTGTGGGATACCCCTGAAGATAGGTACAGTGTGCCATGCCATGAAATATCCATGTTTTATGATGTAAAACACCCAGACATCTTACGTGATGAATTCCCCAGATGGAAGGGATAGGGATTGGCATAGGGAAGGAGAGTTAGAGCAAGGGAGTTCTGAAGACTCAGGAAGAACCTACTCTGGCAGGAAAAGGCTGCTTAGTTAGCTGAGAAGAGGGGAGACCTGAGTAGTGATAAGGTTTCTTGCTCCCCTTGGAGGGCTTGGATTGGGAGGGCTGGGTTCGCATGCAGACGAATACCTGTTTTGAATAGTAGTTCCTGTGGAACTTTGGGACTGGAGAGACCAGGATGTGTTTGAGTTCTTTCAACTCTTTGCTGTTTTCCTGCAGTAATTTGAAGGGATCAGCTGAAGCATTACCAGATAAAGCAGAGTTGTCAAGGGGAGCATCCATGAGCTTCGCCCTCATGTCCTCAGGGAGCGGTTGAAGCCTTAACCATGCAAACCTTCTAAAACCAGAGGCAGAAGCTGCAGCCCTGAAGGTAGCCTCAACAGCATCATAGCTGCATTTTATAGGGTGATGGGCCACCTGGGAGGATGCAGCAATTAGGGAAGAGGCCATGACCTTGTTTTTTGAATCAGGCATGTGAGAAACAAATTTAGATAGTTGTGACATAATGTCTAGGAAATACTTGATCATATGAGTTTGGTAGTTCAAAGCCCTAACGGCTAGGGTAGCTGATGTTTATGTTTACAAATAACCACAAGCAAATTGATGTCAAGTGCCTGAACAAAGCTAATAACACCCGGTAAAATGCAAAACCAGGACCTAGCAGGAGGTTGAAATGAAAATGTCCACTGATGGCTCAAATAACGAACATCCAAAATGGACTTCATCAGATGTGAAAACCAAACATTCAATTCCCTCCCCTTTTATACTTCCCTTAATTGATAATGAAGTCAGTTTGCAGTAATCACACCATCACAAATTAACCCAGTCACGGTTAACCCCTTAGTAAACCAGAGTAAAACCCTGAAAAAACACTGTTGAGTAGTAATAAAAACAGCATAAAAATGTAGATGCAGAGTTTCTACAATGGTAAATATAAAAATATGAAACATGTATAAAATTGTAGAACATATATAAGATGCATCCTATATACTTAATATATAAAATAAAATACATAAAAAGCATACAATATGCTAAAAATCAAATGAAATAGAATAAAATGGAATAACTTCCTAATTGGGTCAGTCGTGACATTTTCTATCCAAGTTGCATAAAAATATATATTTAAAATGCTGAAACTAATCAAACACCCCCCCCCCCAGTAATGAGAAAAAACATAAACTGCCAATTTATAATTTAGCAGCCCTCATTCTAAGAATGGGGGTGATCGAAATATGTTCATTTAAACCTGGGGTCTTGTTAGCCTCCAACAATAGTTGCCAGTACAGTTCTTTTACTTCAATTTTGTTCTCCCACGGGCTTCCCCTGGGATCCATGTCCATCTTCTCCAATACAAAAAATCTCCAGTTAGCTAGGATACAGACTGTGGAATGTTTGTAAAGTGCATTACTGTGATCTTGATTTTTATGGCATTTAGATGCTCATATATTCTTCTTTTTAGTTTTCGAGTGATCTTCCAACATAGAATGCCCCTCAGTTCTGGCAGGTGGCCATATATATCACTCCTTCACTACAATTGGAGTAATTTTTGGCCTCTACTACTCGCTCCCTATCCAGAATGTACACCCTATCCTGATTCTGTATGTACAGACATTGGGCACATGTGCCACACTTGTAGGTACCTAATATTTTCCAACAAACTGGTTTATTTCCCCTTTCCAAAATCTCCTTCAGGTTATTGCCTTTTTTGTATGTAAACCATAAGGGGTTCTGGAATAATCCCTTCAGATCAGAGTAACACTTAAAATTATTCTAGTGTTGTGTTATAATGTGCCTAATTTGTGGGGTGTCAACACTGTAGTACATAGCATAGTTACTTTCTGGACACTTAACTCCCCCTCTGCCCATGTTCTGCATGGGCAACAAATTATCTTCCCTCTGACCTAGTATGGGGCTGAACCTACCAGTTCTTCCCTGCCTGACTTCTGCCATGATTTCATCCACCAGGCTTATAGGGTATTTTCTGGCTATGAACATTTCCTTCAATTTGTTACTTTCCAGTTCATATTCCAAATCATTTGGGGTCATCCCAGAACTCCGAATGAATTGACCTTTTAAAATGCTTCTTTTCTGTTGCAATGGGTGTGAACTGGTAAAGTACAAATAGGAACTGGAAAAAGTGTCTTTCCTGTATATTACTAATGCAAAGTCCTCTAGTTCTTCTACTTTTCTCAAAGTAACATCCAGGAAGGTCATTTCCTGATGTGTAATGTGGTGGATGAATTTTAAAAATTCTGTGGTTTGGTTGAGATATTGGATGAATTCATACAATGTGGTCTCAGTACCCACCCAGAATATAAAAATGTCATCCAGGTAACATTTGTAATATGTCCAATACCTGGCATATTCAGAGGAAAAAACAAACTTCTCTTCCCAGATCATTAAAACGATGTTAGCATAGGTGGGGGCACAAACTAAATGCTATAAAAAAAACAAGATCACAATAATGCACTTTACAAACATTCCACAATCTGTACCCTAGCTAAGTGGAGATTTTTGTATTGGAGAAGGTGGACATGGATTACAGTGGAGGCCCGTGGGAGAACAAAATTGAAGTAAGGGAACTGTACTGGCAACTATTGTTGGAGGCTAACAAGACCCCGGAGTTAAATGAACATATTTCGATCACCCCCATTCTTACAATGAGAGCTGCAAAATTATAAATTGGCAGTTTATGTTTTTTCTCATTACTGGGGGGAGATGTTTGATTAGTTTCAGCATTTTAAATATATATTTTATGCAACTAGGCTAGAAAATGTCACGACTGACCCAATTAGAAGTTATTCCATTTTATTCTATTTCATTTGATTTTTAGCATATTGTACGCTTTTTATGTTTTTTATTTTATATATTAAATATATAGGATGCATCTTACATATGTTCCACAATTTTATACATGTTTCATATTTTTATATTTACCATTGTAGAAACTCTGCATCTACATTTTTATGCTGTTTTTATTACTACTCAACAGTGTTTTTTCAGGGTTTTACTCTGGTTTACTAAAGGGTTAACCGTGATCGGGTTAATTTGTGATGGTGTGATTACTGCAAACTGACTTAATTATCAATTAAGGGAAGTATAAAAGGGGAGGGAATTGAATGTTTGGTTTTCACATCTGTTGAAGTCCATTTTGGATGAAAATGCTGTTGTGAAGGTTGTGTTAATGTATTAAAATTGTTCGTTATTTGAGCCATCAGTGGACATTTTCATTTCAACCTCCTGCTAGTGCCTGGTTTTGCGTTTTACTGGTCTATGTTTTCTTCTTCAACCTCTCTAGTTACCTACTGTCTTTGTCAGAGTGAAGGAGAGAAGTGGAAGGAAGGGACCTTGAAACTTTGTCTGTGGCATGACAGAGGGTTCCGACACAGCAGCCTTAAAGAAGATATTGCTGTCTCGAGGGACTTTATAGTATCTGTTTGGCTTCTTAGGGGCCAGAGGCTAAGAGTCCAGGTGTAGGGACATGGAATCAAAAGCATCCAGAAAGACAGGAATAACTGGTGGGATAGCTGAAGGGCTGGGGGTTTCCACCTGAAGGAGATCGTAATACCTTTCCTGAACATCTGACATTTGAGGGCTGTCCCACTTGAAGTAGTCTCTCATTTTTAATAGGGTTTCCCAGAATGAGATTTCCTCCATAGGGGATTCCAGCCAATTAAGAGTCTTCTTCAGGTGAAGCATAGTCTAATGGTGAAGGGATTTGTGAGGAGTAGGCTAATGAGTCACTATCATCATTTGAAGAAAGTTCTTTCTCTGAAGGAGGCTGTTGTCTGGCCCTTGTATGGGATGAGGTAGGTCAGGAGAGTGGAGGAGCAGGGGACCCAGCAGTAGGCCTCAAGGACATGAAGGCCTTGAACAATTCTTGGGCAAAGTATTGCTACTGTTTCTGAGAGTCTGGAGAAGGGGATGGATGCTTACTTTTCTGCTTTTTCTTAGCTGGTACATCCATCCAATGTAAAGTTGGGGGTTCAGATGTAGGCCTACATTCAAGAATGTCTGAACCAACTTCTTCTCTCATCAAGATTTGCATGCTTCCCCAATGGCCTTCCGACAGAATGAGCCTTGTTTCCCCTTGAACATCTGTACTAGAGGTCTGTGAGGCCTCTCTGGATGTGACAGCATCTGGTTCTAAGGTGGCCAGGAAAATGAGCTCAGCCTGAGGATCAGGATCCGAAAGCAGAACATGTATCTGGGCTATCATGCACCTTGAGTAAACCATCCTCGGGGAGAGGTGTAGCTGAAGCTTTGGGCCTAGGCCTTTTGGTCTTCTGGTTCATGGTAGGCCCAGTCATCAGCTAGAGGAACCCACAATCACACTTTTGACCAGAATTTTCAAGTGCTGGTTCTCTAGATACATCACAAGGAAAGAAAGTCTGCCCTGAAGAGTCTTGGGGGCAAACAACTGGCAGATAGAACAGTTCTTATGGCCATGGTGGGGCCCAAGAAAAAAAAAGACACTGAGAGTGATTATCTTTGTGTAGAATCTGCCTTCCACATTCACCTTCCCTTTCATGGGTGATATTAACTAAAGGGAAACATGGTACAGCAGCAAAACATACATTAGTTTTCCCAACATGTCACTCACCTTTAGAAGACACACTTGATTACAGCAGCAGAGAGACATCCAGGACTGATGATCCGACTGGTGGCAAAGAAGTTCTGAGGGTGAAGCACTCGTACATCACTTTTATGGCCTATGTCTGATAGCTGCCTATGTCAGATGTACCATTCACCTTACAGTAATAAAAGACTTTGGTATACTGGCCGAAACTGAGTTGCCTGGGCAGGCAATTCCCCCATGCAAAGAATATTGTAACAGATGAATAGAAGGACATTAATGTGATTTTATGAACCAGTATCTTTACATTGCCCATAAACCACTCTGTTAATAAACTACTACTTGCCTTCCCCTGACTGAGTTCAGATTACAAAACACTAGCTGGTATAATTTTCTACCAGAGTCACTTCCTTGGTGACATCATGCTATAGCATTTTGTTATTTATCGTCTTTCTGTTACCTTTTCCTAATCCCAACAACTACACCATTTCAGCATAAATCAACTAATCCATGCACTGAAGCTGTCTGATACCCACCATCTTTTTCTAGTCTTCATGATAAAACAGCATATGGCCATGAGTCTAACCAAATGGCTCCCGTCATGAAATGTTAATTTATTACATGACTGGCCAATGTATTGGATGTTTATCTTTTCTAGTGAGACTTGACTCTTTAGTTGATGCTGTTGACTACTCTCTAATAAATAGTCAATCAAAATGGTACATACTTCAACACTGCAAAGCATTTGTGCTACAGATATCTTTATATGCGTCCCCTATACATGATCGAAATTCCAAAAAAGCCAATTCCCATATGGCCAAGACCATATGATTGACATTTGGAATTTCGAACGTGCAGAACGGGCATCTCCGTATAGTGCGGAATGGGAAGATTTCCATCTTCTGCACTGTAGTGCAATCTCAGAGTTGGTATATTTAAATTGCAGGGAGTGTGGGGGCACTGCCTCCCATGGGGGATGTTGGGGGCTTGCCTCCCTGCTAGCAACATGTTGGTAAGTTACTTTTGTTACTAGTTTGTTGTTGCTTTATTACTTTCTGATCAACTTGATGGATGAACCAGGATAGAAATCATAATCCGGGTACAGTAGCACCTCATCTCTCATAAATGTCCAAAATAATAGACACTACATCCGTACCACTTTTAATTTCTCTAAGTCTTATGGGGTTTTAATATGATGATGGGAATGCAGCCCATTCCTAAGTCAAAATATGATTAAGGTTATGAAATTAGTATTGTTTCAATCTTTGATGTTATCCAGAAGTGCTCTTTGCAGCACCTGCAATGTGCCCAGCAATGACTCCTTCTGCAATTCGTATGCAGTTACATGTATAAGTAACATATCTAAGTATGATTGCAAATTCTTTTTTATAAGATCCGTTGCTCCTACTACTATTAGAACTATCTGGGTATCTTTCTTCCTGATTGCCCTTTGCTTGCAATTCCTGGTATTTTATGACTTTGTGTCTTTCTGTATGTTAGACACTATAGTCACTGGGTGTAGCAATTTCAATGATCAATGCTAGTTTTGTCTTCTTTTCATGGACTACTACATATGGTTTTCTTGCATCTATTTTTTGAATTGTTGATAATGGGTGATCTCATGTAATATAAACTTCAGCATTTTCTATAATGCTTTGTGGCTCATGTTTCCAGTGTTTTTCAGCTACTTCAATATTATAATGTCTGCACAATCCCCAATGCAACTGCCTTGCCAGATTATTATGCCTTCCAGTATACAGTCCTTCTGCCATTAGTATATCACAACCAGCAACAAGATGTGCAACTGTTTCTACTTCTGTTATACAAAACCTACATCTGTCTGTTTCTCCCACATGTTCAAATGACTTTGTAAACCAGTGTGTACATAGTCCACTGTCTTGGGCCCCCAATTTTAACCTTTCATCTTTTGGTTTAAATTTACCTCTCCTTATCCATTCCTGCATTTGATCCCGATCAACAAGAGTTTTCTATGCAACTATATTTACACATTTTCCACATTTCTTGCATTCTCATCTGATCCTTCACCTTATATTCTTTCTTTTGCTTGTTGGCACATTCAATTGCGGCCTGAGTTTTATCTACTTCTGGTTTAATTTCCACCCCACCCCTTGATACTAATATGCTTCTGCTAAACTGAACAGGGAAGTCATCTTAGACTTATTCTCCACAAATTTTCAAACTTTCACTGTTATTTGGGTCTTGTGAGGTCAGCAGATATGTATGCAGTCCTACAATTACAGATCTATTGATGTAATCAGTTTTGAGGAGACCCTCCATCAGAGCAGGGAATATATAGTCTTCGTATGCACTGATTTTTCTAGACCATTTGATGAGCATGAACCATCCTTCTTGTATTCCTGTCCAACTTATCCAACACCTTTTGGGGCCAGTCAGCCACTCCAAAACTGTGAATTAGGACAGGAAGAGCAAACTGGTTTATAGCTTGAACTTTGTTCTTAGATGTCAGTGCTGTTTTCAATATTGTCTTTTAAAATATTCCATATTCATTTTTATTCACATCTGTTAATGTTCTGTTGCTGATCCTTCATCGAATCCCAAATATGTATACACTCTCTCTTAGTCGAATTCTTTTATATCACATTCCTGTCCCAAACCAATGTTTTCATGGTACTGCAACTTTCCTGCTTTAAAGATTGTTTTCGCTCATTTATCAAGAACAAATGACATTTTTATATCATCTGAAAAGTTTTGACCACTTGCAGTTGTGCTTTCAGTTCCTCATCTGATGAACTATACAGTTTTAAATCATCCACAAAGAGATGAGAAGTCTTTGCACGTTGTTGGTTTCTGTGAGCCAAATTGTAGCCATGACCTAATCTGTTAAGTAGACATCTTAATGGGTTAAGTGCAAAACAAAGGAGCAACAATGACAAAGAGTCACCCTGTAATACCCCCCTTTGACTTTTTATCCCTGGAATAATAATTTGACCTTTAGCATGGCTTAACTGCAAAGTGGTTTGCTACTGTTTCTCAGTCACTGTAATGTAATCAGTGTAGGGTGTATCTCATACATTTTTAAGCACTGTTTTATCCATGAATGTAGAATACCGTCAAATGCTTTTTTGTTTTCAGTCCATGCCAGACTTAGATTTTTCCCCTTTTTACAGTTCTCCATTATGACTTTATTTAACAACAAATGATCATTTGTTCCATATGATTTTCTTTTATTACCCTTTTGTCCTATTGTGATGATTGAGTTTTCTTCTAAATTACTATAAACTCTGTTGGCATCAATTCCAGTGTATAGCTTATAGATCATCAGAAGGCAAGTTATTGGTCTATAATTTTTAGGTTAGCTTGTAGGTTCACTATTAAGTAGGATCATCATTTTTTCGTGTTGTTAACCCGGTTGGTGCCTATTCAGGGTGTGCATACAAATAGTTCTTACTCATTGCTAAATTTTCATATAAAGATGTTGATACTTTTAGCCAGAAGATAGGTACTGAATCTGTGTCTGGGATTTTCCATTTAGGAGCTTTTCTTAACTGTGTTTCAGTCTCTCTGGCTGTTACTTCATCCCATTTTGTATCCTGTACATTTGAACTTATGAGTCTTTCTTTTACTTCTTGTATCTATTTAGCATCTTTGAACAGCACTCAAAGGCAGTAAATACGTAGAAGAATAGCCGCCAACTCCGAAATAAGTGCTGAAAATGTTTATTTCATAACAATTCAAAAACCAAAACCACGTAAACCATGAACGCCTTTGTAATAAATGTGCAAAAAACACTGCGTTTTCATCTGTTATTATGACTTCATCAGATGACCAGTATATTATCCAAAACAATTCATTTATATACTTTCTTTTAATTAGCTATCCAATAAAAACCTCAGTTAGTAAATTAAATAATTAAATAATTAGTTAAAATCCTAATACTGATTTACCAAAAAGAAAATTACATCATCACTCAAGTTAAAACAAGGATTATTTGGCAACTGGAAAGATCATATATTTATAGTTAAAATCAAGATTAAAACTTACAATTGATGTACACAAAACATTACCCATAAAATATTATATATATAATGTTATATATAAAATAATTTGTTAAAAATTATTGAATATATAATGTTATATGTAAAATCATGTGTTAAAAACTATTTGAATTAATACATCAGGGGTGTCCTCTGGTGGCCAAACTAAGTAATTACACCTTATTGCTATAGTTTAGCTGATCTTAATTTTAGCAATGGTAAAATAGATATATTGTCATTCAAGCCTGGATATTTATCGGCATTCAGTGTCAGTTGCCACCATAGTTCTCTATATTCTATTTTATCCTCCCAGGGTCCACCCCTGATATCACATTTAATTTGTTCAACTATTAAAAATTTGTATTTATATTCAGCACATAACTTACTATGTTTATATAGGGCGTTGCTTTCCTTTTTTGTCAATATGTCATACATGTGCTCATAGATCCTTCTTTTTAATACTCTCTCCGTCTTACCAATATAGAAGGATCCACATTTTTCACAGAAGGCTAAATACACTATTCCTTTTGTTTCACAATTAAAATATTCTGGGCTATACACCCATCTTTTTCTACTTTCCAAGTAATCACCTTCTTTATTCAACATGTAACTACATTGACTGCAGCGTCCACATTTATATGTGCCTATTTTGTTCCTCCTATTATTATGGCAATGTTTGTTTTCTAAAATGTTACCTATACTTTGGGAATTCTTATAAATTATTTTTTTAGGTATTTTGGACACATTTTCTATGTCCGTTAGGGATATAAATCTTTCCCATTCCTTAAAAAATATTTTTTTAATAACATTATTGAAACCATTATACTCCAATATTAGTGCCTGCTGGAATTCCTCCCCATTACTGTTCTTATTATTTACATTACTTGTACATATTTCATTCCCTACCTGCTTATTATTATATATAGGTGAAAATCCACCATTCCTTCCTATTTCTACCTCTCTTCTTATTTGTTTGATGAATTCCATAGGGTAGCCTCTTTCCATAAACATATTCTCAAGCAATTCACATTTCTTCTGGAAATCTATATCAGAGCTTGTCATATGGCTTCCCCTAACAAATTGCCCTTTAACTATATTTCTTTTGCAGTGCATAGGATGTGCACTCTGGAAGTGTAAATATGAATTACAGAAGGTTTTTTTTCTGTATATCTTAGTCTCAAATTTCTGTCCTTCCTTATACACTTCTAAATCCAAATATATTAATTTATTTTCAGAAATGTTGTGGGTGAATTCTAAAAATTTAGTTGTTTCCTTCATATATGCTAGAAATTCACTCAATTTTCTGTTCCCGCAGTCCAAAAAATGACTATGTCCTCTAAAAATCTTTTATAAAGAATCCAGCAATTTTTATATTTTGATTTCAATATAAATTTCTCTTCCCAGTTAGCCAATATTACATTGGCATAAGTAGGGGCACACCCGGCCCCCATTGCTACCCCTTTTATTTGTTGGAAGAATTCCCCTTCAAAATGTATATAATTGTATTTCAATACCAAATCAATGAGCCAAAGGCTGGCCAATTTTTCTTTATGTGTCATCCCTTCATATTCAAAAACTATTTCTTCCAACATCTCTTTTCCTTCCTCATAGGGAATGGATGAAAATAGATCTACTATATCTATAGTGATGAATAGTACATTGTCCTGCCAAGAACAATCTCTTAGGTCCTTCAACAAATCCCAAGAGACTCTCAGTATACTAGTTCTTATGGTCCACAGTTTTTTAAATTTATTGTCTATGTATTTAGCTAAAGCTTGTGTTTTGGACCCTTCTGCTGAGACTATAGGGCGAAGGGGTGGATCGACTTCATTTTTATGTATTTTTGGTATCCCAAAAATTGTAGATATTCTGGGTTTATCTACCCTTAAAAATTTATAGCAGTTATGATCAATCAGTTCCTCTTGTAACATGTCATATAAATCTAAATCTATCTTATTATATGCTATATTTATTTCATTGATTGATACAACCCCATACCTCTTTTCATCCCATAACAATAAATTAATTTTGCTCTCATATATAATATTATCCATAAATATAATACCTCCCCCTTTGTCCGGTTTCATAACTCGCACATCACCATTATTTTTCATCCCGTATAGCAAATCATTTTCTTTTTTACTAATATTCCATTGGCACCTGTTAACCTTCTCCTGTTTCCTTATCTCCCCCTCCATCACCCTCTCTAAATTTTTCAATTGGGGGTGGAGGGGTGGGCTATATGTGCTTTTTCTCCTTAGTTCACCAGTGTTATAATTATTTCTTGCTGGGACCGTAATACTCAAATTAACTTTCCTCAAAAAAAGTTTTATATCCAACAAACTTTTAATGACATCTCCTTTTTTATATGGTATGAATTTCAAACCTTTTGAGAATAGTTCAAAATGTTCCCTTTCTATCTTGATATTGCTAAAATTGTATATAGAAAAATTATTCCATGTATATTGGTGTCTATCTATGGCAATTTCCTCAGAAACTCTATCAGGGTGGGTTGGGCAGGTATTCCTTAAAATCTCCCCTTCCCCCTTCTCCCTCCTCTCCTTTGAAAATTTACATTTTGTGGACCCTGTTTATTCAATAACCTCTCAGACCTATGCAAAGGTGGAAAGGTTTGGTCATATTCCATATCCTCTTCCCTATAGAAATTCTCTTCATCTTCATGGGGCTCAAAATTAAATTCCTTATTATTAAAACCCATGTCAGTATAAAAATTAACATTATAATTTGTATTTCGGGGCTTAGGATAGATAATATGATTCTCATATTCACCTATATCTCTTTCTAATTTTTTTATTTTTCTATTTATTAAATCATCACATTTTTTGTCTATATGTTTCCTCAAATCATAATACTTATTTTTTTTTCTTGTATACCAAAAATTAAGTCATCTTTAATATACTGGTCCAATACTTCTATGTCTTTTTGAATCACTTCTTGTATTCTATTATTCTCCCTAATCATCAATTTAAGTACATCTAAACCCCATTTATTGAATACTTCAACTAACTCTTTATAAAACACAGAATCATACACAACATTGTTAGGGAATTTAAAAACTTGTAATCCCTTTGGTACAATTTGCCTGGAGATACATTCCCTTAAATATTCATTTTCTATCTCCAGGGACCTGAATTTATACATTAATTTATTTAACTGTTCCAGTTTAGTTTTATATGTCCCATCCACTATATTCTGCTTGCCATGGTTGTTAAAATTAAATTTCGGCTTTGTATAAAGCCAGTCCTTAGTCTCTTTGTAAAAAATAGCATTCACAGTACCTACAACCATAGCCCTATCATTATTCTTATTCGTTTTATCCGCACTTCTGCTCCTCGATCCATTAACGCCTGGTTAAAAAATATTCGGAGTGATTACAGGATCAAAAGTTCCACCAAGGTCGCCGACACCAGCAGGTACGCCAATAAGCTCCCCTTGTTCATCATTACACGGTTCTTTCTTCTGTCCTCCATTACCAGGAACAAGTATGCGGGCTTGGTTGCTATAGATGCCGACAAGGGATTGACTTAATGGTGTAAGAATGTTTATCAGCTCCGTGAGTTGGCCAATGAGTTTGCATGTTTGGCCAACCTCGTCATATCCCCTTACATCCGGTGGAGGTGGCGTATCCATCTCCGCTCCGCAGAAACCAAGAAATAGAAAAACAGATACTGCAAATAAACTCAGAACAACACTCAAAGGCAGTAAGTAAGTAGAAGGATAGCCGCCAACTCTGAAATAAGTGCTGAAAATGTTTATTTCATAACAATTCAAAAACCAAAACCACGTAAACCATGAACGCCTTTGTAATAAATGTGCAAAAAACACTGCGTTTTCATCTGTTGTTATGACTTCATCAGATGACCAGTATATTATCCAAAACAATTCATTTATATACTTTCTTTTAATTAGCTATCCAATAAAAACCCCAGTTAGTAAATTAAATAATTAAATAATTAGTTAAAATCCTAATACTGATTTACCAAAAAGAAAATTACATCATCACTCAAGTTAAAACAAGGATTATTTGGCAACTGGAATGATCATATATTTATAGTTAAAATCAAGATTAAAACTTACAATTGATGTACACAAAACATTACCCATAAAATATTATATATATATAATGTTATATATAAAATAATTTGTTAAAAATTATTGAATATATAATGTTATATGTAAAATCATTTGTTAAAAACTATTTGAATTAATACAACAGGGGTGCCCTCCGGTGGCCAAACTAAGTAATTACACATTATTGCTATAGTTTAGCTGATCTTAATTTTAGCAATGGTAAAAGAGATATATTGTCATTCAAGCCTGGATATTTATCGGCATTCAATGTCAGTTGCTACCATAGTTCTCTATATTCTTTTTTATCCTCCCAGGGTCCACCCCTGATATCACATTTAATTTGTTCAACTATTAAAAATTTGTATTTATATTCAGCACATAACTTACTATTTAGCATCTTTGTTATGTTCCAAAGGATCTTCATAGATATTTCTCCAAATTGTATCTATTGCTTCTTTTTTTGGCGGTGTTTCAATTCCTTTTACCATGTTTCCCAATTCTCTATAAAACTTTTTGGGTCATCAAAAAATGTATTATTGTGTACCTTTCATGTATATGTATCTGCATATCTGATATTTTTAATTTATTATTTGCAATAGTGCACAATGGATACTGATCTGCTCTGATACTGTGCATTGCTTTTATCATGCCTATATTTCATAGTAGGTTGATCTATTCCCTCTTCTGTAGTCTTCTAACAGTGATACCTTTTGTCTAAATTGCCTTATGGTTTTCTCTGTTCAATACTTCCATGATGGTATGTGATTTCTTTCCTTCCTTGCCTTATATCCTTGTATTTTTGTGGTAAGACTTTATCTGTTATTAATTCAGCTGCACAGTAATATATCCTATTTACTTCTGTTATAGTACATGAATCTCTATTAACAGTCTTAATTACAGTGTTCATTTGTTTTATCAAACTTCTACCTTTTGGGGTTTTATCGACTTTCTGTAGTCTGTTTCTTTCATTTGTCTTAATATATCTGTCCATCCCTATTAAATGAAGAAACTTTTCTCTTAGATCATTTTCTTCTAAACTGAGGGCACATTCTTTGTTCTCTGTATCCTGCGGGCATTCTACCAAAAGTTCCACAGCATCTTCCTGTGCCACATTCTCTTCGGTTTCATCCTGTGTCATCCATTGCTCTTTCATATGGGAACTCACTGGTCTATCACTCCACAACACTGACTGTGTCAGAGTTGTCACCTTTCCTGTACCAATGTGGGCTTAACAGTAGTCCCATAAATTAGAGAAGTATACACTGGAAAACTGAAATGCAGAAGACCACACATGCATCAGACCTCTCAACCTCTTAAAGCAAGAAATCTGGACAAAGCCATAAATAAAAGTGGGACAAATGCCCAAAATAGGGGAATTTTTAAAATATTATTCATACAAACTTGGAAACTTGATAGAATAACAGGTTTTGCATTAACATACATTTTTTTAAGGGTATGAATTCTGAAACTCAAATGTCTGTCATTATTTTATAACTTCAATCTTTAATGATTTGCCACTAATTTGCCAGAAAAGCACAATTTTATGAAAAATGGACCAATAATATGAAGCAAAAATCTGGACATTCTGCGAAAATCTGTACAGCTGAGAGGTATGATCGGTATTAAGCTTGTTTTAACCTCAAGCATGTACTGCAAATGATCGATTTAAACAGCAGACTTTCAGATAATTCTCCACAACAGAGACATCTAAATTAGAATCAGAGTTGTCTCAACCATTGCTTAGGTTGAGCATACTAGCATAAACTCTGGTTGTAAAATGCCATATGACACAGTGGATAGCATACTCTCCTCACATCATGAGTTTCTCTGGTTTAATTCTTGGCTGGGGTGTCTTCTGTGTGGAGTCTGCATTTCTTCTCTGTGTCTGTGTGGGTTTTCTTCAGGTGCTCTGGTTTCTTTCACATTCCAAAGACATGCATTTGGTGGACTGGACAGACTAAGCAGTTATAAACTTCACAAATTCTCTGGTCAAACTCTCTACTCATACTCCATCACTAAAATGGAACTTTGTCCCTCTGTAAATTAGATCTACATCTAACCTGCACAACTTTAAAGTACTCCTAAAAGACTATCTAAATAAAACCTGGCTCTGCTTCTGAACTATCCCATTTTGAACTAGTCCCTCCATCTTTCACATATGTTGACAAAGTTCAGAGAGATGGAATTAGTAAAATCTATTTCCTAGACAAAGATCAAATATATATTTTGCCTATGCCATATTATTTAGTTATCTTTGTTCCAAAAAGTATATTCAGTGTGTGTTTAATGTCATCTCCATGAACTGCAACTTGTGAATACTCTATCTACTGACAATGTTCTTTGTTAGCTTGTTATAGCTGTCCAAATATTTGCAGTATGTGTATATGTATAGGTTCACACTGTATGCGCTGAAGCTGAATTGTTACTTAGTTAAAATGTGATTATTCTGTATTAGGTTTTGTAATACTTTTATTTAACTGTAACCATATTATGTCAAAGTGTAGTCTTTCTCCCTGGGCTTCTGCTGAAAATGGGATATTATCCCAGCATGACTTTCACAGTAAACAAATGTCAAAAATAAATAAATTGGCCACCAATGTGAATATGTGTGATGTGGAAGAAAAACTTTGGCAGAGATGGCCACCTGGTGGTGTGAACATTGGCTCTAGATAATTGTCTCTGCAGATGCGATACCCTGACTGCAAAAGATGAGAAAAGGGGGTTGTAGGTTGATGGATATATATGGGTGGATGGATGGATGAACATGCCCTTCCCACTAACCATAGACAACATCATGCCACAAGGTCTGTCTGTAATATGTCTTCCTCCCAATGCGGCAATCCCGAATCACATAGACTACTTTACATGGCCATTTAACTCTTAACTGGACATGTTGTAACCATTAGGATATCACATTAATTATCATGAATTACATATACAGGATAAAATTGACATCACCATGAAAAAAATAAAATAGGTATTACTTTAATCTCTTTTTCCATGAATAATGGTACCTGCTAAAAATAATCAACCAAAGTATCTTTTTCTCCAGTCCATTTAGGCAGTCTAAATGATGGCAGTAATTTAAAATAAGACAATATGAAGATATTTGGTAGCCTCATCTAACAGTCCTGGCACCACATGATCTACATATGCCTCCTCGAATATTTAATTCTGTTCAGTTTCTGTCTCTTGCTTCTTTCTTGATTGTAATTGCTTGTCTAGTAAACCCTTCCATTAATGCTTTTTAGTCTTTTTGTTAGTGTTCTTACTCTGATAATCCATTTTTTTAAAGTAGAAAAGTTTTGAGGGAAGAGTTATTTTGGATTATGCTGACTGATTAATTAGTACATTCTACTTATATAGGTTGGATTTTTTCTTGTTTCTGCATTGATTGTGTCTTAAATACAGTCAATTCTGCAATTGCCACTTCTGAATCCAGGAGAGTTTGATGTCTGTAGGGAAGAAAATCTTTATTATGACAGGGCAGAATAGCCTGAATTTTAGGCAAACCTCCATACCCAACTTAATAGATAGAATACAATTGTTCCTTTTAAGCCTAGTTTGAATGGAATTATTGTTATTAACAAATATCCTCATAGATCTAATCATTACCTCTTTGTCTTTGATCTACAATTTTAGAAGTGACATTTCTTTTGTTTCTTTTATTTGATAATTTGGAACTTAATTAAAATCATATGAGGTTTTTCTTAAAATTTGTGCTGAAAGAAGAAACCTTATGTGCTCCGTATATTAGGATTTCTCCCTGAGGTACACCTATCTAATTGCTGAACAGTTGTTTCATGAATTTTTGACAGTCACTAGAATCCAGATTCTCTGGCACAAACAATCTTACTCTGTCTTCTACATTTATTAGTTTAAGGACTAGAATTTCCCGTAAAGCCTCCCACTCCACCACTCCACCTTTATTATTTTCTTTTCATGGCCTGACTTTTTAAGTCTGTGATATCATCAGTGACAGCTCAAAGCTTTCTCAATTGTATCTAGTGTCTTATTGTTATATTTGATATACTCTTCTAATTTTTTTTGTATTAGAGCCAGTTTTTCTTCCATCTTATTTATTTATTTTTTTATTTTACATTTGTTAACCAGGAAAGTCCGACTGGACACAGGTCCATTTTCAGCGGAGGCCCAGGGAGAAAAGCTTCAAGCAGGGTGGGAGGGTGGCTTAATGGTTAAGGTGTTTGCCTTACAAACACAAGGTGCAGGGTTTGAGTCTCACAAGGGATAATTGGCTAGGCTTAAAATGGCTCGCAAGGGCAGTTAGCTTAGTACTAATCTATGAATCTATGAACCTATGAAAACACAGCAGAATCTAAAGATACATAACAGTAATATACATATAGGATGCATATATGCAGTACATACAGTATATAGTATGGTATAAAAGAACATTCCAATGTAAGTGAGCAGTGAATATATAAAAAGAAAAAAGAAAACATTTTTTTTCTCTCGAGTTGGGTAGCAAGCATTAGATACTAAGCAGATTACTGGCAACAGGACATAGGGAGGAGTCACTTATCCCTAGCAGCATCCTAGCACCAGCACAGTGATATGGTCTAGCCTGGTGAGTAACATGTGCAGTCCCAATTAGTTATGTAGTGGCTTTTGAGAAGTTTTTTAAATTGGGAAGTAGAGGTGGTAGAGTTAAGGTGGCTTGGGAGGGAGTTCCAGGTTCTAGCAATAGAGAAGGCAAAGAGAGATTTAACTGCATCATTTTTGTGTTTGGTGACATTTATGTGGTTCTGATGACTTAATCTAAGGGTTCTGGTGGTGGTGTAGGGGTGAATTGAGTTTTGAAGTGCTGGGGTCTTATCACAGTGGTAGTAGAGTTTATGTGCTATTGAGAGTTGGTTGAGTAGGAGTAGTTGAGGTAATTCAAGACAATTTAGTTGTTTAAGGGCAAGACAGTGATGGGATCTATGAGAGGAATCAGTAGCAAATCTGGCAATCTTGTTGTAGCAGGATTCCAGTTTGTTTAGTTCACTGTGGCGAAGATTAGTTAAGATGGAGAGGCATAACGGAGAATGGATAAAAGGTGGGTTCTTGCTAAGGTGGCCTTGGTAGGTCTAGTGATGAACTATCTATTCCTGTAGAGGAGACCAAGCTTTTTATTGACTTTCTTAATTGTTTGGGCGATATGAATGTCAATTCTTAGATTATTGTCAATTTCAACACCTAATAGTTTTGTGTGTGTAGTTGGGGTAATTTGTATGCTGTCTCTAGAAGTTATGGTAAAATCATTATTTATAAGAAGAGCTCTGCTAGGGCTAAAGAGAATGAGCTTGTTTTTTTAGTATTAAGAATAAGTTTTATGTTAGTGAACCATTACTCAGCTAAGGAGAAGTTTGTTTGGATTATGGCTTTTAGTTCATGTAGGGTAGGGGAGGCACATATAATGGTGATATCATCTGCATATTGCACAACTGAGGCTGAGGGTGTGGATGAGGCTATTTGGTTAGTAAACAGTGAGAATAACAGAGGTCCTAGGATGGACCCTTGGGGAACACCTATGCCTACTGGTAAAAGAGGGGACAGTTTTTCTTGCCATAGAACTGCCTGTTGATGGTCTATTATATAGTTATTGAACCATGATATGGTAGAGGAGCTTATGTTAAGTGCTGCTAGACTTTCTAAGAGCATACCATGGTTCACCATATCAAAGGCTTTTGATAAGTCTAGGAATATTGAGGATACGAATAGGCCATTGTTTCTATGGTGATTGACAGGGTTGGTAAATGAGAGTAGTGCTGTAGTAGTGCTATGGCAAGGTCTGAAGCTATGCTGGGATATGGAGAGCATGTTATTTTTTAGGAGGTACTGCATTAGTTGGGAATGAACTACCCTTTCAAATACTTTTGATAAAGGTGATAGGATAGCAATAGAGCGATAGTTAGTAATTTCAAGGGACTTTCCCCCTTTGTGTAGAGGTATAATATGTGATATTTTCCAGGTATGAGGTACTTTATGTTCTGATATTGACCTATTTATGAGTGGACACTGGGTAGGCTATAGCTTCAGCAGTTATTTGAAGGAAGTCTGCAGGTAGATTGTCAGCCACCAATGTGGTTGATTTCAGCTTCTTGAGAAATTTAGCAATAGTTTTGGTAGGGACTGGTTCCAGGGAGAAATTGGGGGAGTTGTTTGTTATACTGGTGTGGGTTGGGGTCTTTGTAGGTAAAGAACTATTAGTAGAATGTTGGGTGTTGGCAATGGCTTGGACTGTTTCAGTAAAATATTTGTTGAATTGGGTGGGGATGTTTTCATGGTTATTTGGTAGAAAGGGTTAGGAGTGGGGGATTTTCCCGGGTGCAGTAAAGTGTTTGTTGGCCCAAATTTCTGAGGGTTGTTGGAGTATTTTTCCTGCATGGTTGTATGGTAGTTAGTTTTGTCATGTTTTACTAGTCTTTTAGCTTTTTTGCGTAGTTCTAGATAAGTTTGTCTTGTAATGCTGTTTTTTTGTTTCTGGAATTGTGTCCATGCTCTGTCCCTTTCTTTCATTATGGTTTTAGTATCTTTAGTTAGCCATGGGGCATAGTTAGTTCTGATTCTAATGGTTCTGGGGTGTGCATGACAATTTAGGACGTTTAAGAAGGTTGAGTTGAAGTACTGCACAGCATCATCAAAAGGTATTAGTTTTAAGGGAGTCCAGTTGCAACATGTTAGTGAATTGATTAAGTCTAGAGGTCTGAAGGACTTTTGTTACGCATTACTCTGAGGATAGGTTGTTTGATGCGGTGGGATAGATTCCTTATTGAGTAGGTTGCTTGATGATCACTCAAACTGTCAGGGAGACAGCCTGAAGGTTGAGCTAGAGTGGGGTCTGATAGCAGTATCCAGTCTAAGATAGATTGGGGTTTGGGGGTTTTGTCAGTTCTAGTGGGATCAGTAATAATTTGGTTAAACCCATGCAGGTTTATATGGGTGGAGGGATTATTGCTGGAACAGTCAGACCAGTCAACGTTAAAGTTGCCTAATATTATACTTTCATGAGGAAGAGAGGATGACATCCAGTTTAGTAGGTTTTCAAGTATGATAGAATTATTGCCTGGTGGGATATAACCACCTGCAATTATAATGTGTTTGTTTGAGTTGAGTTTTAATTTGCCTAGAATTAGTTCTATGTATTTTACTTCTTGGGAGTTACCCTCAAGTTGTTCAAAAGTGAGGTGGTTTTGGAAATGTATTGCCACACCGCCTCCTTTTTCACTTGTTCTGTCTCTACATATGATGCTGTAGCCAGGGGCACTGATTTCATTATCATGGTTTTCGGGTTTAAGCCATGTTTCTGTTAACACCACAACATTTGGCTTGTATAGAGCTAGTAGGGCATGAAGGTCCTGGGTTTTGTTACGAATGCTTCTTACATTGATGTTTAATATGAGTAGAGATGAGGATGGCCTTAGATATAGTGGATTTGGTTGCTGAATGTTACTGTGAGAAGTATTGTTGGGTTCTGGATTAGGATGAATGTCCCCACAGCAAGTAAGGTTTTGGAGGAGGTATAGATAGAGCTTGTTAAGTTTGTGTAATATCCTAGTCTGTTTCTGGGAGGCTGGGGTACTGGTCTTGCACTTTAGGGTATTGTAAAAGGAGGTGAGAGATTAGGTGGAGGAAAGGTTGTAGGGTGATATAGGGAAATGTTCTTTCTGCCTTGGACTAGTTGTGGAATCTGTTTGCCATGGTGTTGTAGAGGTGGCATTAAGATGTATGTGGTAGGAAGAGAGGAGTGACAGAAGAAGGAGAAAGAAGATGGTTGATGAACAGTATAATAATTTTAGCAGGTGGGAGAAGTGTATATAAGACGTTGTTGAGTTAGAGGAGTGGGTAGGTTGTTGTAGGAGTGATATTTATATTCAAAGTATGCTGGTGTTGATTAGGGAGTCTGTTAGTCAGGGATGGCAAGTGAGGTTTGATAGGGTAATTTTGAGATGGATGTGTTGGGGGAGTGGTCTATACAGTATAATGAAATTGAATTAGGGGTGGGTGGGAATGGGGGTATGGTAGGGGAGCAAACTGAGCATAGTGAATGGAGCAGGGCAGCACACTCAAGTAGTTCTAGCAAACTAGAAGAGAAAAAAACTATCAGTAAGGGGGTAGAAGTATATGTTATAGGGGAGAGTATGCTGTGGTTAATATCCAGGGGCCTGCTTTGAATGTAACTGTGTGCAAACTAAGCAGAGAGGCTGACAGTTGCTAGGTTGAGAGCAAGGATTCCGAGGTGGATGGAAGGAGATTATGATATGGAAAGGTGAGACTGGGGATCTTATGAGTGGGAGAGAGGACAGAGGGATTCTATCAATAAGAGAGAGGTCAGAGGGAGGATGCAAACAGGTATGGCTGTGAGGTGTGAGCAATAGAAGGCTATGAGAGTATAGGGAAAGAACTGGCAGAGAACGTGGGTGGGAATAAGGTTATGATGGAAGGTGAGTGATTTGAACATGAGAGAGAACAGGGGTAGTGGGGTGGGGTGCACAGGGAGTGCTATAGTTGACCAAGGGCTGTACCTTTACATAGGCATACAATGGTTATAAGTTAAGGTCTACACCAATTGGTTTTAGAGTGGTAACATTACTAAGTACACAGTGTAACATATGTTGTACTTATACTGCACTGTTGCTGGTTGGAAATTCCACCGAGGGAACAACACTCATTAAGTGATTGGATGGTCTTCTAGGCTGGTTGGGGTAGCAATGTCCTTGTTTTGAATGGTATCAGAGACATTGTACTTATACTGCACTGTGGCTGGTTGGGAATTCTACCGAGGGAACAACACTCATTAAGTGAGTGGATGGTCTTCTAGGCTGGTTGGGGTAGCAGTGTCCTTGTTTTGCATGGTATCAGGGACATTGTACTTATACTGCACTGTTGCTGGTTGGGAATTTCACCGGGTGAACAACACTCATTAAGTGAGTGGATGGTCTTCTAGGCTGGCTGGGGTAGCAATGTCCTTGTTTTGAATGGTATCAGGGACCTGGAAAACAATGAGAGAGAAGAGAGGGAATACGTATGAGGTAAATAGTAGAAGTCAATAGCTGTAGTGAGGTATTAGAGAGGACTAAGTAATAGGTGAAGGAATAGGTTAGGAAGGGAATATAGATGGAGGAGAAATGAGGGAGACAGAGGTAAGTGTTCAATTAGGAGTGGAGTCCTATAGGACCATGATATGAGAGGCGTAATAGGAAGGTAGAAGATTTAGTTAGTTGTATTATAATGACAGACAGCAGAAAGGGGTAGCAGGATAGTAGAGACCTGAGTTTGATTAAAGTGCAGAGCAACCTGAGTAGGAAATAATATCCAGTTAGAAAATAACATGATAAACTCATCTAGCAATTAACACCATTATACATTAAGCATTAGCAACTAAAAAAGTAGACTAAACCTTATGCATTATTAGGTGGTAAACTCATCAAGCAAATAACACCATTATACATTAAACATTAACAACTAAGCAAGTAGACTAAACCATATGCATTATTAGGACAGACCAAATCTTTATTTAATAGGCAGACACAGTGAAGGCTACTATGGGAGTATAGACATGACTCATACAATGGAGTGGAGGGGGCTGTTTATTAGATCGGCAGGGCCTAGGGTTCACAGGCAGCTCACAGCATTAGATAAATGCAATAAGAAGTCCTGTAATGCTACTCTTAAGAGTTAGCCACTAAATGCGTCTCAAATACTGGAGTGGGGGGTTGTTTCATAGATCGGCAAGGCCAGGCTTTACCTGCAGCTCACCACGTTAAAAGAAACGCAACAGGAAGTCCTGTAATACTACTCTTAAAAGTTAGTCAGTAAATGCGCCACAATATGGGTTGCAAAGTCTCAGCAAAATAGGGAGGCTGTTTTGTTGACTAGTAAGGCCCTGGCTTCACCAGCTTCACACAGCATTAGGAAAATGCATTACTTAGGTCAGTACTGTTACAGATATCAGTTTTCATCACACTGAACCAAAAACGCTGTTCATAAAAGCTGTAAAATTATAGGGGGTGGGTTTTAACTTGTTCAGCACTGCCCAGTCATTAAAACAGTTTACAAAGTTATACGAAACGCACAGACAGTACATTTAAGATGACTGCTCTCAGTTACTTTCAAAATGAACTAACAGTACAGCTCGCAAAACGAACCAAGAATATGGTTCAAAAGAAAAAATGATCCAACAACAGCTCAGAATGTTAGAAAATGCACATTCAGGTCAGTTAAGGTGACTGTTAGCAGTTATGATGAAAACAAACCAAGAATACGATTTGTAAAATCCTCTACAGAATGAAGCGCAATGTACAGACCCAGTTAGACTGCAGTAACACTTGCAATACTAAGGTAATTAGTAATTCAGTTCACAGTCAGTATGATACTGACAATAAACACAGTTAATAAAGTGCACACCAGTACATAGCTCAGATCCCAGCTCTGTGAAGTAGCATGCAACTACACAGGAACAGGGCATATAATGCTATTGTATACAGATATTATCAAGGTAAACCATAAACATGGCTCCTAAATGCCCAAACAGTTGTTAACAAAAAATACAGTTTGGTTGAGTAGGCTTTTCCAGTGAGAAAGACTAATAAGGCTACTTACTAACTCTATGCACCTTTTTTCAGCTATATGTTAAATCGACAATTAGAGCAGTTATTACAGATGTAATTCCAACACATTAAACCTTAACAAAGCAGATAAACCACAGTAAATGGTTTACCTGGTCAGATAATCACACACAACCTCACATAAAGCAGTAAGGATAAGAGAGAGAATGGGGCCAAAGCCATGTGTGTGATTTAAGAGACACAGTGCATTATGGGAGGTGAATTGAGATGTATAGTTTCCGGAGAAGGGATGAGCAATTAAAGGCAAGCCAATAGGTGGCGCAGTACACTCAAGTAGTTCTAGCAAACTAGAAGAGAAAAAACTATCAGTAAGGGGGTAGAATTGTGTGTTATAGGGGAGAGTATGCTGTGGTTAATGTCCAGGGGCTGCTTTGAATGTAACTGTGCACAAACTAAGCAGAGAGGCTGATAGTTGCTAGGTTGAGAGCAAGGTTATAGAGGTGGATGGAAGGAGATTATGGTAGGGAAAGGTGAGAGTGGGGATCTTATGAGTGGGAGAGAGGACAGAGGGATTCTATCAGTAAGAGAGAGGTAAGAGGGAGGACACAAACAGGTATGGCTGTGAGGTGTGAGGCAATAAAAGACTATGCGAATATAGGGAAAGAACTGGCAGAGAACGTGGGTGGGAGTAAGACTATGAGGGAAGGTGAGTGATTTGAACAAGAGAGAGAACAGGTCTAGTGGGGTGGGGTGCACAGGGAGTGCTATAGCTGACCAAGGGCAGTACCTTTTCATAGGCGTACAAGGGTTACAAGTTAAGGTCTACACCAATTGGTTTTAGAGTGGTAACATTACTGAGTACACAGTGTAACATATGTTATACTTATACTGCACTGTTGCTGGTTGGGAATACTGCACTGTTGCTGGTTGGGAATTCCACCAAGGGAACAACACTAATTAAGTAAGTGGATGGTCTTCTAGGTTGGTTGAGGTAGCAATGTCCTTGTTTTGAATGGCATCAGGGACATTGCACTTATACTGCACTGTTGCTGGTTGGGAATTCCACAGAAGGAACAACACTCAATAAGTGAGTGGATGGTCTTCTAGGCTGGTTGGGGTAGCAATGTCCTTGTTTTGAATGGTATCAGTGATGTTGTACATATATTGCACTGTTGCTGGTTATGAATTGCACCGAGGGAACAACACTCATTAAGTGAGTGGATGGTCTTCTAGGTGCTGGTTGGGGTAGCAATGTACTTGTTTTGAATGGTATCAGAGACATTGTACTTATACTGCACTGTGGCTGGTTGGGAATTGCACCGAGGGAACAACACTCAATAAGTGAGTGGATGGTCTTCTAGGCTGCTAGAGGTAGCAATGTCCTTGTTTTGAATGGTATCAGGGAATTTGTACTTATACTGCACTGTTGCTGGTTGGGAATTCCACCGAGGGAACAACACTCATTAAGTGAGTGGATGGTCTTCTAGGCTGGTTGGAGTAGCAATGTCCTTGTTTTGAATGGTATCACAGTCGTTGTACTTATACTGCGCTGTGGCTGGTTGGGAATTCCACCGACGGAACAACACTCATTAAGTGAGTGGATGATCTTCTAGGCTGCTTGGGGTAGCAATGTCCTTGTTTGTATAGGTATCAGGGGCATTGTACTTATACTGCAATGATGCTGGTTGGGAATTCCACCATGGGAACAACACTCATTAAGTGAGTGGATGGTCTTCTAGGCTAGTTGGGGTAGGAATGTCCTTGTTTTGAATGGTATCAAGGATGTTGTACATATATTGCACTGTTGTGGTTGGGAATTGAACCGAGGGAACAACACTCATTATGTGAGTGGATGGTCTTCTAGGCTGGTTGGGGTAGCAATGTCCTTCTTTTGAATGGTATCAGGGACATTATACTTGTACTCCACTGTTGCTGTTTGGGAATTCCACTGAGGGAACAACATTCATTAAGTGAGTGGATAGTCTTCTAGGCTGGTTGGGGTAGCAAAGTCAGTGTTTTGAATGGTATCAGGGGCATTGTACTTATACTGCCCTGTTGCTGGTTCGGAATTCCACCAAGGCAACAACACTCTATAAGTGAGTGGATGATCTTCTAGGCTTGGTGGGGTGGCAATGTCCTTGTTTTGAATGGCATCAGGGAAGTTGTACTTATACTGCACTGTTGCTGGTTGGGAATTCCATAGAGGGAACAACACTCATTAAGTGAGTGGATGGTCTTCTAAGCTGGTTGCAGTAGCAATGTCCTTGTTTTGAATGGTATCACAGTCATTGTACTTATACTGCGCTGTGGCTGGTTTGGAATTCCACGGACGGAACACCAATCAAGTGAGTGGATGGTCTTTTAGGCTGCATGGGGTAGCTATGTCCTTGTTTTTAAAGGTATCAGGGGCGTTGTACTTATTCTGCAATGTTGCTGGTTGGGACTTCCACCATGGGAACAACACTCATTAAGTGAGTGTATGGTCTTCTAGGCTGGTTGGGGTAGCAATGTCCTGGTTTTAAATGGTGTCAGGGATGTTGTACTTATACTGCACTGTTGCTGGTTGGGAATTCTACCGAGAGAACAACACTCATTAAGTGAGTGGATGGTCTTCTAGGCTGGTTGGGGTAGCAATGTCCTTGTTTTAAATGGTGTCAGGGATGTTGTACTTATACTGCACTGTTGCTGGTTGGGAATTCTACTGAGAGAACAACACTCAATAAGTGAGTGGATGGTCTTCTAGGCTGGATGGGGTGGCAATGTCCTTATTTTGAATGGTATCAGGGATGATGTACTTATACTGCACTGTTGCAGGTTGGGAATTCCACCGAGGGAACAACACTCAATGAGTGAGTGCGTGGTCTTCTAGGCTGGTTGGGGTAGCAATGTCCTTGTTTTGAATGGTATTATGGATGTAGTACTTATACTGCACTGTTACTGGTTGGGAATTCCACCGAGGGAACAACACTCATTAAGTGAGTGGATGGTCTTTTAGGCTGGTTGGGGTAGCAATGTCCTTACTTTGAATGGTATCAGGGACGTTGTACTTATACTGCACTGTTGCTGATTGGGGTTGCAATGTCCTTGTTTTGAATTGTATCAGGGACGTTGTACTTCTACTGCACTGTTGCTGGTTGGGAATTCCACTGAGGGAACAACACTCATTAAGTGAGTGGATGGTCTTCTAGGCTGGTTGGGGTAGCAATGTCCTTGTTTTGAATGGTATCAGGGACGTTGTACTTATACTGCACTGTTGCTGGTTAGGAATTCCACCGAGGGAACAACACTCATTAAGTGAGTGGACTGTCTTCTAGGCTGGTTGGGGTAGCAATGTCCTTCATTTGAATGGTATCAAGGACGTTGTACTTATACTGCACTGTTGCTGGTTGGGAATTCCACAGAAGGAACAACACTCATCAAGTGAGTGGATGGTCTTCTAGGCTGGTTTGGGTAGCAATGTACTTTTTTTGAATGGTATCAGGGATGTTGTACATATATTGCACTGTTGCTGGTTGGGAATTGCACCGAGGGAACAACACTCATTATGTGAGTGGATGGTTTTCTAGGCTGGTTGCGAAAGCAATGTCCTTGTTTTGAATGGTATCAGGGACGTTGTACTTATACTGCACTGTTGCTGGTTGGGAATTCCACCGAGGGAACAACACTCATTAAGTGAGTGGATGGTCTTCTAGGCGCTGGTTGGGGTAGCAATGTCCTTGTTTTGAATGGTATCAGGGACATTGTACTTATACTGCACTGTTGCTGTTTGGAAATTCCACCGAGGGAACAACACTCATTAAGAGAGTGGATAGTCTTCTAGGCTGGTTGGGGTAGCAATGTCAGTGTTTTGAATCGTATCAGGAGCATTGTACTTATACTGCACTGTTGCTGGTTAGGAAATCTACCAAGGCAACAACACTCATTAAGTGAGTGGACTGTCTTCTAGGCTGGTTGGGGTAGCAATGTCCTTCATTTGAATGGTATCAAGGACGTTGTACTTATACTGCACTGTTGCTGGTTGGGAATTCCACAGAAGGAACAACACTCATCAAGTGAGTGGATGGTCTTCTAGGCTGGTTTTGGTAGCAATGTACTTTTTTTGAATGGTATCAGGGATGTTGTACATATATTGCACTGTTGCTGGTTGGGAATTGCACCGAGGGAACAACACTCATTATGTGAGTGGATGGTCTTCTAGGCTGGTTGGGGTAGCAATGTCCTTGTTTTGAATGGTATCACAGTCATTGTACTTATAATGCGCTGTGGCTAGTTGTGATTTCCACCGACGGAACAACACTCATTAAGTCAGTGGATGGTCTTCTAGGCTGCTTGGGGTAGCAGTGTCCTTGTTTTGAATGGTATCAGGGATGTTGTACTTATACTGCACTGTGGCTGGTTGGGAATTCAACCGAGGGAACAACACAAGTTAAGTGAGTGGATGGTCTTCTAAGCTTGTTGGGGTAGCAATGTCCTTGTTTTGAATGGTGTCAGGGATGTTGTACTTATACTGCACTGTTGCTGGTTGTGAATTCCACCGAGAGAACAACACTCAATAAGTGAGTGGATGGTCTTCTAGGCTGGGTGGGGTGGCAATGTCCTTATTTTGAATGGTATCAGGGATGTTGTACTTACACTGCACTGTTGCTGGTTGGGAATTCCACCAAGAGAACAACACTCATTAAGTGAGTGGATGGTCTTGTAGGCTGGTTCGGGTAGCAATATCCTTGTTTTGAATGGTATCATGGACATTGCACTTATACTGCACTGTTGCTGGTTGGGAATTCCACCGAGGGAACAACACTCATTAAGTGAGTGGGTGGTTTTCTAGGCTGGTTGGGGTAGCAATGTCCTTGTTTTTAATGGTATCAAGGACATTGTACTTATACTGCACTGTGGCTGGCAGGGAATTCCTCCGAGAGATAAACACTCATTAAGTGAGTGGATGGTCTTCTAGGCTGGTTGGGGTAGCAATGTCCTTGTTTTGAATGGTATAGGGGACATTGTACTTATACTGCACTGTTGCTGGTTTGGAATTCCATCGAGGGATCAACACTCATTAAGTGAGTGGATGGTCTTCTAGGCTGGTTGGGGTACTAATGTCCTTGTTTTGAATGGTATCACAGTCGTTGTACTTATACTGCGCTGTGGCTGGTTGGGAATTCCAGCGATGGAACAACACTCATAAAGTGAGTGAATGGTCTTTTAGGCTGCTTGGGGTAGCAATGTCCTTGTTTTTAAAGGTATCAGGGGCATTGTACTTATTCTGCAATGTTGCTGGTTGGGAATTCCACCATGGGAACAACACTCATTAAGTGAGTGGATGGTCTTCTAGGCTGGCTGGGGTAGCAATGTCCTTGTTTTGAATGGTATCAGGGATGTTGTACTTATACTGCACTGTTGCTGGTTGGGAATTCCACCGACGGAACAACACTCATTAAGTGAGTGGATGATCTTCTAGGCTGCTTGGGGTTGCAATGTCCTTGTTTGTATAGGTATCAGGGGCATTGTACTTATACTGCAATGATGCTGGTTGGGAATTCCACCATGGGAACAACACTCATTAAGTGAATGGATGGTCTTCTAGGCTAGTTGGGGTAGGAATGTCCTTGTTTTGAATGGTATCAGGGACGTTGTACTTATACTGCACTGTGGCTGGTTGGGAATTCCACCGAGGGAACAACACTCATTAAGTGAATGGATGGTCTTCTAGGCTGGTTGGGGTAGCAATGTCCTTGTTTTGAATGGTATCAGGGACGTTGTACTTATACTGCACTGTTGCTGGTTGGGAATTCCACCGAGGGAACAACACTCATTAAGTGAGTGGATGGTCTTCTAGGCTGGTTGGGGTAGCAATGTCCTTGTTTTGAATGGTATCAGGGACGTTGTACATATATTGCACTGTTGTGGTTGGGAATTGAACCGAGGGAACAACACTCATTAAGTGAGTGGATGGTCTTCTAGGCTGGTTGGGGTAGCAATGTCCTTCTTTTGAATGGTATCAGGGACATTATACTTGTACTCCACTGTTGCTGTTTGGGAATTCCACCGAGGGAACAACATTCATTAAGTGAGTGGATAGTCTTCTAGGCTGGTTGGGGTAGCAATGTCAGTGTTTTGAATGGTATCAGGGGCATTGTACTTATACTGCACTGTTGCTGGTTCGGAATTCCACCAAGGCAACAACACTCTATAAGTGAGTGGATGATCTTCTAGGCTGGTTGGGGTAGCAATGTCCTTGTTTTGAATGGTATCAGGGAAGTTTACTTATACTGCACTGTTGCTGGTTGGGAATTCCATCGAGGGAACAACACTCATTAAGTGAGTGGATGGTCTTCTAAGCTGGTTGGGGTAGCAATGTCCTTGTTTTGAATGGTATCACAGTCATTGTACTTATACTGCGCTGTGGCTGGTTGGGAATTCCACCGACGGAACAACAATCAAGTGAGTGGATGGTCTTTTAGGCTGCATGGGGTAGCTATGTCCTTGTTTTTAAAGGTATCAGGGGCATTGTACTTATTCTGCAATGTTGCTGGTTGGGACTTCCACCATGGGAACAACACTCATTAAGTGAGTGTATGGTCTTCTAGGCTGGTTGGGGTAGCAATGTCCTGGTTTTAAATGGTGTCAGGGATGTTGTACTTATACTGCACTGTTGCTGGTTGGGAATTCTACCGAGAGAACAACACTCAATAAGTGAGTGGATGGTCTTCTAGGCTGGATGGGGTGGCAATGTCCTTGTTTTGAATGGTATCAGGGATGATGTACTTATACTGCACTGTTGCAGGTTGGGAATTCCACCGAGGGAACAACACTCAATGAGTGAGTGCGTGGTCTTCTAGGCTGGTTGGGGTAGCAATGTCCTTGTTTTGAATGGTATTATGGATGTAGTACTTATACTGCACTGTTACTGGTTGGGAATTCCACCGAGGGAACAACACTCATTAAGTGAGTGGATGGTCTTTTAGGCTGGTTGGGGTAGCAATGTCCTTACTTTGAATGGTATCAGGGATGTTGTACTTATACTGCACTGTTGCTGGTTGGGAATTCCACTGAGGGAACAACACTCATTAAGTGAGTGGATGGTCTTCTAGTCTGGTTGGGGTGGCAATGTCCTTGTTTTGAATGGTATCATGGATGTAGTACTTATACTGCACTGTTGCAGTTTGGGAATTCCACTGAGGGAACAACACTCATTAAGTGAGTGGATGGTCTTCTAGGCTGGTTGGGGTAGCAATGTCCTTGTTTTGAATGGTATCACAGTCATTGTACTTATACTGCGCTGTGGCTGGTTGGGAATTCCACCGACGGAACAACAATCAAGTGAGTGGATGGTCTTTTAGGCTGGTTGGGGTAGCAATGTCCTTGTTTTTAAAGGTATCAGGGGCATTGTACTTATTCTGCAATGTTGCTGGTTGGGACTTCCACCATGGGAACAACACTCATTAAGTGAGTGTATGGTATTCTAGGCTTGTTGGCGTAGCAATTTCCTTGTTTTGAATGGTATCAGGGACGTTGTACTTATACTGCACTGTTGCTGGTTGGGAATTCCACTGAGGGAACAACACTCATTCAGTGAGTGGATGGTCTTCTAGTCTGGTTGGGGTGGCAATGTCCTTGTTTTGAATGGTATCATGGATGTAGTACTTATACTGCACTGTTGCAGTTTGGGAATTCCACTGAGGGAACAACACTCATTAAGTGAGTGGATGGTCTTCTAAACTGGTTGGGGTAGCAATGTCCTTGTTTTGAATGGTATCAGGGACGTTGTACTTATACTGCACTGTTGCTGGTTAGGAATTCCACCGAGGGAACAACACTCATTAAGTGAGTGGACTGTCTTCTAGGCTGGTTGGGGTAGCAATGTCCTTCATTTGAATGGTATCAAGGACGTTGTACTTATACTGCACTGTTGCTGGTTGGGAATTCCACAGAAGGAACAACACTCATCAAGTGAGTGGATGGTCTTCTAGGCTGGTTTGGGTAGCAATGTACTTTTTTTGAATGGTATCAGGGATGTTGTACATATATTGCACTGTTGCTGGTTGGGAATTGCACCGAGGGAACAACACTCATTATGTGAGTGGATGGTTTTCTAGGCTGGTTGCGAAAGCAATGTCCTTGTTTTGAATGGTATCAGGGACGTTGTACTTATACTGCACTGTTGCTGGTTGGAAATTCCACCGAGGGAACAACACTCATTAAGAGAGTGGATAGTCTTCTAGGCTGGTTGGGGTAGCAATGTCAGTGTTTTGAATCGTATCAGGAGCATTGTACTTATACTGCACTGTTGCTGGTTAGGAAATCTACCAAGGCAACAACACTCATTAAGTGAGTGGATGGTCTTCTAAGCTGGTTGGGGTAGCATTGTCCTTGTTTTGAATGGGATCAGGGACGTTGTAGTTATACTGCACTGTTGCTGGTTGGGAATTCCATCAAGGGAACAACACTCATTAAGTAAGTGGATGGTCTTCTAGGCTGGTTGGGGTAGCAATGTCCTTGTTTTGAATGGTATCACAGTCGTTGTACTTATAATGCGCTGTGGCTGGTTGGGATTTCCACCGACGGAACAACACTCATTAAGTCAGTGGATGGTCTTCTAGGCTGCTTAGGGTAGCAATGTCCTTGTTTTTAAAGGTATCAGGGGCATTGTACTTATTCTTCAATGGTGCTGGTTGGGAATTCCACCATGGGAACAACACTCATTAAGTGAGTGGAAGGTCTTCTAGGCTGGCTGGGGTAGCAATGTCCTTGTTTTGAATGGTATCAGGGACGTTGTACTTATACTGCACTGTGGCTGGTTGGGAATTCAACTGAGGGAACAACACAAGTTAAGTGAGTGGATGGTCTTCTAAGCTTGTTGGGGTAGCAATGTCCTTGTTTTGAATGGTGTCAGGGATGTTGTACTTATACTGCACTGTTGATGGTTGTGAATTCCACCGAGAGAACAACACTCAATAAGTGAGTGGATGGTCTTCTAGGCTGGATGGGGTGGCAATGTCCTTATTTTGAATGGTATCAGGGACGTTGTACTTACACTGCACTGTTGCTGGTTGGGAATTCCACCAAGAGAACAACACTCATTAAGTGAGTGGATGGTCTTGTAGGCTGGTTCGGGTAGCAATATCCTTGTTTTGAATGGTATCATGGACATTGCACTTATACTGCACTGTTGCTGGTTGGGAATTCCACCGAGGGAACAACACTCATTAAGTGAGTGGGTGGTTTTCTAGGCTGGTTGGGGTAGCAATGTCCTTGTTTTTAATGGTATCAAGGACATTGTACTTATACTGCACTGTGGCTGGCAGGGAATTCCTCTGAGAGATAAACACTCATTAAGTGAGTGGATGGTCTTCTAGGCTGGTTGGGGTAGCAATGTCCTTGTTTTGAATGGTATAGGGGACATTGTACTTATACTGCACTGTTGCTGGTTTGGAATTCCATCGAGGGATCAACACTCATTAAGTGAGTGAATGGTCTTCTAGGCTGGTTGGGGTACTAATGTCCTTGTTTTGAATGGTATCACAGTCGTTGTACTTATACTGCGCTGTGGCTGGTTGGGAATTCCAGTGACGGAACAACACTCATTAAGTGAGTGAATGGTCTTTTAGGCTGCTTGGGGTAGCAATGTCCTTGTTTTTAAAGGTATCAGGGGCATTGTACTTATTCTGCAATGTTGCTGGTTGGGAATTCCACCATGGGAACAACACTCATTAAGTGAGTGGATGGTCTTCTAGGCTGGCTGGGGTAGCAATGTCCTTGTTTTGAATGGTATCAGGGATGTTGTACTTATACTGCACTGTTGCTGGTTGGGAATTCCACCGACGGAACAACACTCATTAAGTGAGTGGATGATCTTCTAGGCTGCTTGGGGTTGCAATGTCCTTGTTTGTATAGGTATCAGGGGCATTGTACTTATACTGCAATGATGCTGGTTGGGAATTCCACCATGGGAACAACACTCATTAAGTGAGTGGATGGTCTTCTAGGCTAGTTGGGGTAGGAATGTCCTTGTTTTGAATGGTATCAGGGACGTTGTACTTATACTGCACTGTGGCTGGTTGGGAATTCCACCGAGGGAACAACACTCATTAAGTGAATGGATGGTCTTCTAGGCTGGTTGGGGGTAGCAATGTCCTTGTTTTGAATGGTATCATGGACGTAGTACTTATACTGCACTGTTGCTGGTAGGGAATTCCACCGAGGGAACAACACTCATTAAGTGAGTGTATGGTCTTCTAGGCTGGTTGGGGTAGCAATGTCCTTGTTTTAAATGGTGTCAGGGATGTTGTACTTATACTGCACTGTTGCTGGTTGGGAATTCTACCGAGAGAACAACACTCATTAAGTGAGTGAATGGTCTTCTAGGCTGGGTGGGGTTGCAATGTCCTTGTTTTGAATGGCATCAGGGAAGTTGTACTTATACTCCTCTGTTGCTGATTGGGAATTCCACCGAAGGAACAACACTCATTAAGTGAGTGGATGGTCTTCTAGGCTGGTTGGGGTAGCAATGTCCTTGTTTTGAATGGTATCAGGGATGTTGTACTTATACTGCACTGTTGCTGGTTGGGAATTCCACCGAGGGAACAACACTCAATAACTGAGTGGATGGTCTTCTAGGCTGGGTGGGGTGGCAATGTCCTTATTTTGAATGGTATCAGGACGCTGTACTTATAATGCACTGTTGCTGGTTGGGAATTCCACCGAGGGAACAACACTCATTAAGTGAGTGGATGGTCTTGTAGGCTGGTTGGGGTAGCAATATCCTTGTTTTGAATGGTATCATGGACATAGCACTTATACTGCACTGTTGCTGGTTGGGAATTCCACCGAGGGAACAACACTCATTAAGTGAGTGGGTGGTTTTCTAGGCTGGTTGGGGTAGCAATGTCCTTGTTTTGAATGATATCAGGGACATTGTACTTATACTGCACTGTGGCTGGTTGGGAATTCCACTGAGGGAACAACACTCATTACGTGAGTGGATGGTCTTTTAGGCTGGTTGGGGTAGCAATGTCCTTGTTGTGAATGGTATCGTGGATATTGTACTTATACTGCACTGTTTCTGGTTTGTAATTCCACCGACGGAACAACACTCATTAAGTGAGTGGATAGTCTTCTAGGCTGGTTGGGGTAGCAATGTCAGTGTTTTGAATGGTATCAGGGGCATTGTACTTATACTGCACTGTTGCTGGTTCGGAATTCCACCGAGGGAACAACACTCATTAAGTGAGTGGATGGTCTTCTAGGCTGGTTGGGGTAGCAATGTCCTTGTTTTGAATGGTATCAGGGATGTTGTACTTATACTGCACTGTTGCTGGTTGGGAATTCCACCGAGGGAACAACACTCATTAAGTGAGTGGATGGTCTTCTAGGCTGGTTGGGGTAGCAATGTCCTTGTTTTGAATGGTATCAGGGACGTTGTACTTATACTGCACTGTTGCTGGTTGGGAATTCCACCGAGAGAACAACACTCAATAAGTGAGTGGATGGTCTTCTAAGCTTGTTGGGGTAGCAATGTCCTTGTTTTGAATGGTGTCAGGGATGTTGTACTTATACTGCACTGTTGCTGGTTGGGAATTCCACCAAGAGAACAACACTCATTAAGTGAGTGGATGGTCTTGTAGGCTGGTTGGGGTAGCAATGTCCTTGTTTTGAATGGTATCAGGGACATTGTACTTATACTGCACTGTTGCTGGTTGGGAATTCCACCGAGGGAACAACACTCATTAAGTGAGTGGATGGTCTTCTAGGCTGGTTGGGGTAGCAATGTCCTTCTTTTGAATGGTATCAGGGACATTGTACTTAATACTGCACTGTTGCTGGTTGGGAATTCCACCGAGGGAACAACACTCATTAAGTGAGTGGATGGTCTTCTAGGCTGGTTGGGGTAGCAATGTCCTTCTTTTGAATGGTATCAGGGACATTGTACTTAATACTGCACTGTTGCTGTTTGGGAATTCCACCGAGGGAACAACACTCTATAAGTGAGTGGATGGTCTTCTAAGCTGGTTGGGGTAGCAATGTCTTTGTTTTGAATGGTATCACAGTCATTGTACTTATACTGCGCTGTGGCTAGTTGGGAATTCCACCGACGGAACAACACTCATTAAGTCAGTGGATGGTCTTCTAGGCTGCTTGGGTTAGCAATGTCCTTGTTTTTAAAGGTATCAGGCATTGTACTTATACTGCACTGTTGCTGGATGGGAATTCCACCGAGGGAACAACACTCAGTAAGTGAGTGGATGGTCTTCTAGGCTGGTTGGGGTAGCGATGTCCTTGTTTTGAATCGTATCAGGAATGTTGTACTTATACTGCACTGTTGCTGGTTGGAAATTCCACCGAGGGAACAACACTCATTAAGTGATTGGATGGTCTTCTAGGCTGGTTGGGGTAGCAATGTCCTTGTTTTGAATCGTATCAGGGATTGTACTTATACTGCACTGTTGCTGGTTGGGAATTCCACCAGAACAACACTCATTAAGTGATTGGATGGTCTTCTAGGCTGGTTGGGGTAGCAATGTCCTTGTTTTGAATGGTATCAGAGACATTGTACTTATACTGCACTGTGGCTGGTTGGGAATTCTACCGAGGGAACAACACTCATTAAGTGAGTGGATGGTCTTCTAGGCTGGTTGGGGTAGCAATGTCCTTGTTTTGAATGGTATCATGGACATTGTACTTATACTGCACTGTTGCTGGTTGGGAATTCCACTGAGGGAACAACACTCATTAAGTGAGTGGATGGTCTTCTAGGCTGGTTGGGGTAGCAATGTCCTTGTTTTGAATGGTATCAGGATGTAGTACTTATACTGCACTGTTGCTGGTTGGGATTCCACCGAGAGAACAACACTCATTAAGTGAGTGAATGGTCTTCTAGGCTGGGTGGGGTTGCAATGTCCTTGTTTTGAATGGTATCAGGGACGTTGTACTTATACTGCACTGTTGCTGGTTGGGAATTCCACCGAGGGAACAACACTCATTAAGTGAGTGGATGGTCTTCTAGGCTGGTTGGGGTAGCAATGTCCTTGTTTTGAATGGTATCAGGGATGTTGTACTTATACTGCACTGTTGCTGGTTGGGAATTCCACCGAGGGAACAACACTCATTAAGTGAGTGGATGGTCTTCTAGGCTGGTTGGGGTAGCAATGTCCTTGTTTTGAATGGTATCAGGGACGTTGTACTTATACTGCACTGTTGCTGGTTGGGAATTCCACTGAGGGAACAACACTCATTAAGTGAGTGGATGGTCTTCTAGGTTGGTTGGGGTAGCGCTGTCCTTGTTTTGAATGGTATCAGGGACATTGTACTTATACTGCACTGTTGCTGGTTGGGAATTCCACCGAGGGAACAACACTCATTAAGTGAGTGGATGGTCTTCTAGGCTGGTTGGGGTAGCAATGTCCTTGTTTTGAATGGTATCAGGGACGTTGTACTTATACTGCACTGTTGCTGGTTGGGAATTCCACCGAGGGAACAACACTCATTAAGTGAGTGGATGGTCTTCTAGGCTGGTTGGGGTAGCAATGTCCTTGTTTTGAATGGTATCAGGGACGTTGTACTTATACTGCACTGTTGCTGGTTGGGAATTCCTCAGAGAGAACAACACTCAATAAGTGAGTGGATGGTCTTCTAGGCTTGGTGGGGTGGCAATATCCTTGTTTTGAAAGGTATCAGGGAAGTTGTACTTATACTGCACTGTTGCTGGTTGGAAATTCCACCGAGGGAACAACACTCATTAAGTGAGTGGATGGTCTTCTAGGCTGGTTGGGGTAGCAATGTCCTTGTTTTGAATGGTATCAAGGACATTGTACTTATACTGCACTGTTGCTGGTTGGGAATTCCACCGAGGGAACAACACTCATTAAGTGAGTGGATGGTCTTCTAGGCTGGTTGGGGTAGCAATGTCCTTGTTTTGAATGGTATCAGGGACATTGCACTTATACTGCACTGTTGCTGGTTCGGAATTCCACCGAGGGAACAACACTCATTAAGAGGGTGGATAGTCTTCTAGGCTGGTTGGGGTAGCAATGTCAGTGTTTTGAATCATATCAGGAGCATTGTACTTATACTGCACTGTTGCTGGTTGGGAATTCCATCAAGGGAACAACACTCATTAAGTGAGTGGATGGTCTTCTAGACTGGTTAGGGTAGGAATGTCCTTGTTTTGAATGGTAACTGGGACGTTGTACTTATACTGCACTGTTGCTGGTTGGGAATTCCACCAAGTGAACAACACTCATTACATGAGTGGATGGTCTTCTTTGCTGGTTGGGGTAGCAATGTCCTTGTTTTGAATGGTATCATGGACGTAGTACTTATACTGCACTGTTGCTGGTTGGGTATTCCACCATGGAACAACACTCATTAAGTGAGTGGATGATCTTCTAGGATTGTTGGGGTAGCAATGTCCTTGTTTTGAATGGTATCAGTGATGTTGTACTTATACTGCACTGTTGCTGTTTGGGAATTCCACCAGGGAACAACACTCATTAAGTGAGTGGATGGTCTTCTAGGCTGGTTGGGGTAGCAATGTCCTTGTTTTGAATGGTATCAGAGTTGTAGTACTTATACTGCACTGTTGCTTGTTGGGAATTCCACCGAGGGAACAACACTCTTTAAGTGAGTGGATGGTCTTCTAGACTGGTTGGAGTAGCAATGTCCTTGTTTTGAATGGTATCAGGGACGTCGTACTTATACTGCACTGTTGCTGGTTGGGAATTCCACCATGGAACAACACTCATTAAGTGAGTGGATGGTCTTCTAGGCTGGTTGGGGTAGCAATGTCCTTGTTTTGAATGGTATCAGGGATGTTGTACTTATACTGCACTGTTGCTGGTTGGGAATTCCACCGAGGGAACAACACTCATTAAGTGAGTGGATGGTCTTCTAGGCTGGTTGGGGTAGCAATGTCCTTGTTTTGAATGGTATCAGGGATGTTGTATTTATACTGCACTGTGGCTGGTTGGGAATTCCACTGAGGGAACAACACTCATTAAGTGAGTGGATGGTCTTCTAGGATGGTTGGGGGTAGTAATGTCCTTGTTTTGAATGCTATCAAGGACATTGCACTTATACTGCACTGTGGCTTGGTGGGAGTTCCACCGAGGGAACAACACTTATTAAGTGAGTGGATGGTCTTTTAGGCTGGTTGGGGTAGCAATGTCCTTGTTTTGAATGGTATCATGGGCATTGTACATATTCTGCACTGTTGCTTGTTGGGAATTCCACCAAGGCAACAACACTCATTAAGTGAGTGGATGGTCTTCTAGACTTGTTGGGGTAGCAATGTCCTTGTTTTGAATGGTATCAGGGACATTGTACTTATACTGCACTGTTGCTGGTTGGGAATTCCACCGAGGGAACAACACTCATTAAGTGAGTGGATGGTCTTCTAGGCTGGTTGGGGTAGCAATGTCCTTGTTTTGAATGGTATCAGGGACATTGTACTTATACTGCACTGTTGCTGGTTGGGAATTCCACCGAGGGAACAACACTCATTAAGTGAGTGGATGGTCTTCTAGGCTGGTTGGGGTAGCAATGTCCTTGTTTTGAATGGTATCAGGGACATTGTACTTATACTGCACTGTTGCTGGTTGGGAATTCCACCGAGGAACAACACTGATTAAGTGAGTGGATGGTCTTCTAGGCTGGTTGAGGTAGTAATGTCCTTGTTTTGAATGGTATCAGGGATGTTGTACTTATACTGTACTGTTGCTGGTTGGGAATTCCACCGAGGGAACAACACTCATTAAGTGAGTGGATGGTCTTCTAGGTTGGTTGGGGTAGCAATGTCCTTGTTTTGAATGGTATCAGGGACGTTGTACTTATACTGCACTGTTGCTGGTTGGGAATTCCACCGAGGGAACAACACTCATTAAGTGAGTGGATGGTCTTCTTGGCTGGTTGGGTTAGCAATGTCCTTGTTTTGAATGGTATCAGGACGTTGTACTTATACTGCACTGTTGCTGGTTGGGAATTCCACCAGGGAACAACACTCATTAACTGAGTGGATGGTCTTCTAGGCTGGGTGGGGTGGCAATGTCCTTATTTTGAATGGTATCAGGACGCTGTACTTATAATGCACTGTTGCTGGTTGGGAATTCCACCGAGGGAACAACACTCATTAAGTGAGTGGGTGGTTTTCTAGGCTGGTTGGGGTAGCAATGTCCTTGTTTTGAATGATATCAGGGACATTGTACTTATACTGCACTGTTGTTGGTTGGGAATTCCACCGAGGAACAACACTAATTAAGTAAGTGGATGGTCTTCTAGGTTGGTTGGGGTAGCAATGTCCTTGTTTTGAATGGCATCAGGGACATTGCACTTATATTGCACTGTTGCTGGTTGGGAATTCCACAGAAGGAACAACACTCAATAAGTGAGTGGATGGTCTTCTAGGCTGGTTGGGGTAGCAATGTCCTTGTTTTGAATGGTATCAGGGAATGTGTACTTATACTGCACTGTTGCTGGTTGGGAATTCCACCGAGGGAACAACACTCATTAAGTGAGTGGATGGTCTTCTAGGCTGGTTGGGTAGCAATGTCCTTGTTTTGAATGGTATCAGGGAATGTGTACTTATACTGCACTGTTGCTGGTTGGGAATTCCACCGAGGGAACAACACTCATTAAGTGAGTGGATGGTCTTCTAGGCTGGTTGGGGTAGCAATGTCCTTGTTTTGAATGGTATCAGGGATTGTACATATTCTGCACTGTTGCTGGTTGGGAATTCCACCATGGGAACAACACTCATTAAGTGAGTGGATGGTCTTCTATGCTGTTTGGTGTAGCAATGTCCTTGTTTTGAATGGTATCAGGGATGTTGTACTTATACTGCACTGTTGCAGGTTGGGAATTCCACTGAGGGAACAACACTCATTAAGTGAGCGGATGGTCTTCTAGGCCGGTTGGGGTAGCAATGTCCTTGTTTTGAATGGTATCAGAGTCATTGTACTTATACTGCACTGTTACTGGTTGTGAATTCCACCGAGAGAACAACACTCAATAAGTGAGTGGATGGTCTTCTAAGCTGGTTGGGGTAGCAATGTCCTTGTTTTGAATGGTATCAAGGAAGTTGTACTTATACTGCACTGTTGCAGGTTGGGAATTCCACCGAGGGAACAACACTCATTAAGTGAGTGGATGGTCTTTTAAGCTGGTTGGGGTAGCAATATCCTTGTTTTGAATGGTGTCAGGGATGTTGTACTTATACTGCACTGTTACTGGTTGGGAATTCCTCAGAGAGAACAACACTCAATAAGTGAGTGGATGGTCTTCTAGGCTTGGTGGGGTAGCAATGTCCTTGTTTTGAATGGTATCAAGGACATTGTACTTATACTGCACTGTTGCTGGTTGGGAATTCCACCGAGGGAACAACACTCATTAAGTGAGTGGATGGTCTTCTAGGCTGGTTGGGGTAGCAATGTCCTTGTTTTGAATGGTATCATGGACGTAGTACTTATACTGCACTGTTGCTGGTTGGGAATTCCACCGAGGGAACAACACTCATTAAGTGAGTGGATGGTCTTCTAGGCTGGTTGGGGTAGCAATGTCCTTGTTTTGAATGGTATCAGGGAAGTTGTACTTATACTGCACTGTTGCTGGTTGGGAATTCCACCGAGGGAACAACACTCATTAAGTGAGTGGATGGTCTTCTAGGCTGGTTGGGGTAGCAATGTCCTTGTTTTGAATGGTATCAGGGACGTTGTACTTATACTGCACTGTTGCTGGTTGGGAATTCCACCGAGGGAACAACACTCATTAAGTGAGTGGATGGTCTTCTAGGCTGGTTGGGGTAGCAATGTCCTTGTTTTGAATGGTATCAGGGATGTAGTACTTATACTGCACTGTTGCTGGTTTGGAATTCCACTGAGGGAACAAGACTCCTTAAGTGAGTGGATGGTCTTCTAGGCTGGTTGGGGTAGCAATGTCCTTGTATTGAATGGTATCAGGGACGTCGTACTTATACTGCACTGTTGCTGGTTGGGAATTCCACCGAGGGAACAACACTCATTAAGTGAGTGGATGGTCTTCTAGGCTGGTTGGGGTAGCAATGTCCTTGTTTTGAATGGTATCAGGGATGTAGTACTTATACTGCACTGTTGCTGGTTCGGAATTCCACCGAGGGAACAACACTCATTAAGTGAGTGGATGGTCTTCTAGGCTGGTTGGGGTAGCAATGTCCTTGTTTTGAATGGTATCAAGGACGTTGTACTTATACTGCACTGTTGCTGGTTGGGAATTTCACAGAAGGAACAACACTCATTAAGTGAGTGGATTGTCTTCTAGGCTGGTTGGGATAGCAATGCCCTTCATTTGAATGGTATAAAGGACGTTGTACTTATACTGCACTGTTGCTGGTTGGGAATTCCACAAAAGGAACAACACTCATTAAGTGAGTGGATGGTCTTCTAGGCTGGTTTGGGTAGCATTGTCCTTGTTTTGAATGGGATCAGGGATGTTGTACTTATACTGCACTTTTGCTGGTTGGGAATTCTACCGAGGGAACAACACTCATTAAGTGAGTGGATTGTCTTCTAAGCTGGTTGGGGTAGCATTGTCCTTGTTTTGAATGGGATCAGGGACGTTGTAGTTATACTGCACTGTGGCTTGGTGGGAGTTCCACCGAGGGAACAACACTTATTAAGTGAGTGGATGGTCTTTTAGGCTGGTTGGGGTAGCAATGTCCTTGTTTTGAATGGTATCAGGGACGTTGTACTTATACTGCACTGTTGCTGGTTGGGAATTCCACCGAGGGAACAACACTCATTAAGTGAGTGGATGGTCTTCTAGGCTGGTTGGGGTAGCAATGTCCTTGTTTTGAATGGTATCAGGGACATTGTACTTATACTGCACTGTTGCTGGTTGGGAATTCCATCGAGGGAACAACACTCATTAAGTGAGTGGATGGTCTTCTAGGCTGGTTGGGGTAGCAATGTCCTTGTTTTGAATGGTATCAGGGACGTCGTACTTATACTGCACTGTTGCTGGTTGGGAATTCCACCGAGGGAACAACACTCATTAAGTGAGTGGATGGTCTTTTAGGCTGGTTGGGGTAGCAATGTCCTTGTTTTTAAAGGTATCAGGGGCATTGTACTTATTCTGCAATGTTGCTGGTTGGGAATTCCACCATGGGAACAACACTCATTAAGTGAGTGGAAGGTCTTCTAGGCTGGCTGGGGTAGCAATGTCCTTGTTTTGAATGGTATCAGGGTTGTTGTACTTATACTGCACTGTTGCTGGTTGGGAATTCCACCGAGGGAAGAACACTCATTAAGTGACTGGATGGTCTTCTAGGCTGGTTGGGGTAGCAATGTCCTTGTTTTGAATGGTATCAGAGTCATTGTACTTATACTGCGCTGTGGCTGGTTGGGAATTCCACCGACAGAACAACACTCATTAAGTGAGTGGATGGTCTTCTAGGCTGCTTGGGGTAGCAGTGTCCTTGTTTTGAATGGTATCAGGGACGTTGTACTTATACTGCACTGTGGCTGGTTGGGAATTCAACCGAGGGAACAACACAAGTTAAGTGAGTGGATGGTCTTCTAAGCTTGTTGGGGTAGCAATGTCCTTGTTTTGAATGGTGTCAGGGATGTTGTACTTATACTGCACTGTTGCTGGTTGTGAATTCCACCAAGAGAACAACACTCAATAAGTGAGTGGTTGGTCTTGTAGGCTGGGTGGGGTGGCAATGTCCTTATTTTGAATGGTATCAGGGACGTTGTACTTACACTGCACTGTTGCTGGTTGGGAATTCCACCAAGAGAACAACACTCATTAAGTGAGTGGATGATCTTGTAGGCTGGTTCGGGTAGCAATATCCTTGTTTTGAATGGTATCATGGACATTGCCCTTATACTGCACTGTTGCTGGTTGGGAATTCCACCGAGGGAACAACACTCATTAAGTGAGTTGGTGGTTTTCTAGGCTGGTTGGGGTAGCAATGTCCTTGTTTTGAATGGTATCAAGGACGTTGTACTTATACTGCACTGTGGCTGGCAGGGAATTCCACCGAGAGATCAACACTCATTAAGTGAGTGGATGGTCTTCTAGGCTGGTTGGGGTAGCAATGTCCTTGTTTTGAATGGTATAGGGGACATTGTACTTATACTGCACTGTTGCTGGTTTGAAATTCCATCGAGGGATCAACACTCATTAAGTGAGTGGATGGTCTTCTAGGCTGGTTGGGGTACTAATGTCCTTGTTTTGAATGGTATCACAGTCGTTGTACTTATACTGCGCTGTGGCTGGTTGGGAATTCCAGCGACGGAACAACACTCATAAAGTGAGTGAATGGTCTTTTAGGCTGCTTGGGGTAGCAATGCCCTTGTTTTTAAAGGTATCAGGGGCATTGTACTTATTCTGAATGTTGCTGGTTGGGAATTCCACCATGGGAACAACACTCATTAAGTGAGTGGATGGTCTTCTAGGCTGGCTGGGTTAGCAATGTCCTTGTTTTGAATGGTATCAGGGATGTTGTACTTATACTGCACTGTTGCTGGTTGGGAATTCCACTGAGGGAACAACACTCATTAAGTGAGTGGATGGTCTTCTAGGCTGGTTTGGGCAGCAATGTCCTTGTTTTGAATGGTATCAGAGTCATTGTACTTATACTGCGGTGTGGCTGGTTGGGATTTCCACAGACAGAGCAACACTCATTAAGTGAGTGGATGGTCTTCTAGGCTGCTTTGGGTAGCAATGTCCTTGTTTTGAATGGTATCACAGTCGTTGTACTTTTACTGCACTGTGGCTGGTTGGGAATTCCAGCGACGGAACAACACTCATTAAGTGAGTGGATGGTCTTCTAGGCTGGTTGGGGTAGCAATGTCCTTGATTTGAATGGTGTCAGGGATGTTCTACTTATACTGCACTGTTGCTGGTTCGAAATTCCACCGAGAGAACAACACTCAATAAGTGAGTGGATGGTCTTCTAGGCTGGTTAGGGTAGGAATGTCCTTGTTTTGAATGGTATCAAGGACATCGTACTTATACTGCACTGTTGCTGGTTTGGAATTCCACCGTGGGAACAACACTCATTAAGTGAGTGGATGGTCTTCAAGGCTGTAGCAATGTCCTTGTTTTGAATGGTATCAGGGAATGTGTACTTATACTGCACTGTTGCTGGTTGGGAATTCCACCGAGGGAACAACACTCATTGAGTGAGTGGATGGTCTTCTAGGCTGGTTGGGGTAGCAATGTCCTTGTTTTGAATGGTATCAGGGACATTGTATTTAATACTGCACTGTTGCTGTTTGGGAATTCAACCGAGGGAACAACACTCTTTAAGTGAGTGGATGGTCTTCTAAGCTGGTTGGGGTAGCAATGTCCTTGTTTTGAATGGTATCAGGGACGTCGTACTTATACTGCACTGTTGCTGGTTGGGAATTCCACCGAGGAACAACACTCATTAAGTGAGTGGATGATCTTCTAAGCTGGTTGGGGTAGCAATGTCCTTGTTTTGAATGGTATCACAGATGTTGTACTTATACTGCACTGTTGCTGGTTGGGAATTCCACCGAGAACAACACTCATCAAGTGAGTGAATGGTCTTCTAGGCTGGTTGGGGTAGCAATGTCCTTGTTTTGAATGGTATCAGGGATGTTGTACTTATACTCCGCTGTTGCTGGTTGGGTATTCCACCGAGGGAACCACACTCATTAAGTGAGTGGATAGTAGTCCAGGCTGGTTGGGGTAGCCATGTCAGTGTTTTGAAAGGTATCAGGGAAGTTGTACTTATACTGCACTGTTGCTGGTTGGAAATTCCACCGAGGGAACAACACTCATTAAGTGAGTGGATAGTAGTCCAGGCTGGTTGGGGTAGGAATGTCCTTGTTTTGAATGGTATCAGGACATTGTACTTATACTGCACTGTTGCTGGTTGGGAATTCTACTGAGAGAACAACACTCATTAAGTGAGTGGATGGTCTTCTAGGCTGGTTGGGGTAGCAATGTCCTTGTTTTGAATGGTATCAAGGACATTGTACTTATACTGCACTGTTGCTGGTTGGGAATTCCACCGAGGGAACAACACTCATTAAGTGAGTGGATGGTCTTCTAGGCTGGTTGGGGTAGCAATGTCCTTGTTTTGAATGGTATCAGGGATGTTGTACTTATACTGCACTGTTGCTGGTTGGGAATTCCACCGAGGGAACAACACTCATTAAGTGAGTGGATGGTCTTCTAGGCTGGTTGGGGTAGCAATGTCCTTGTTTTGAATGGTATCAGGGATGTTGTACTTATACTGCACTGTTGCTGGTTGGGAATTCCACTGAGGGAACAACACTCATTAAGTGAGTGGATGGTCTTCTAGACTGGTTGGGGTAGCAATGTCCTTGTTTTGAATGGTATCAGGGACATCGTACTTATACTGCACTGTTGCTGGTTTGGAATTCCACCGTGGGAACAACACTCATTAAGTGAGTGGATGGTCTTCAAGGCTGGTTGGGGTAGCAATGTCCTTGTTTTGAATGGTATCAGGGATGTAGTACTTATACTGCACTGTTGCTGGTTCGGAATTCCACCGAGGGAACAACACTCATTAAGTGAGTGGATTGTCTTCTAGGCTGGTTGGGATAGCAATGCCCTTCATTTGAATGGTATAAAGGACGTTGTACTTATACTGCACTGTTGCTGGTTGGGATTCCACCGAGAGAACAACACTCATTAAGTGAGTGGATGGTCTTCTAGGCTGGTTTGGGTAGCATTGTCCTTGTTTTGAATGGGATCAGGGATGTTGTACTTATACTGCACTTTTGCTGGTTGGGAATTCTACCGAGGGAACAACACTCATTAAGTGAGTGGATTGTCTTCTAAGCTGGTTGGGGTAGCATTGTCCTTGTTTTGAATGGGATCAGGGACGTTGTAGTTATACTGCACTGTTGCTGGTTAGGAATTCCATCGAGGGAACAACACTCATTAAGTAAGTAGATGGTCTTCTAGGCTGGTTGGGGTAGCAATGTCCTTGTTTTGAATGGTATCACAGTCGTTGTACTTATAATGTGCTCTGGCTGGTTGGGATTTCCACCGACGGAACAACATTCATTAAGTCAGTGGATGGTCTTCTAGGCTGCTTAGGGTAGCAATGTCCTTGTTTTAAAAGGTATCAGGGGCATTGTACTTATTCTGCAATGTTGCTGGTTGGGAATTCCACCATGGGAACAAAACTCATTTAGTGAATGGATGGTCTTCTAGGCTTGTTGGGGTAGCAATGTCCTTGTTTTGAATGGTATCAGGGACATTGTACTTATACTGCACTGTTGCTGGTTGGGACTTCCATCGAGGGAACAAACACTCATTAAGTGAGTGGATGGTCTTCTAGGCTGGTTGGGGTACTAATGTCCTTGTTTTGAATGGTATCACAGTCGTTGTACTTTTACTGCGGTGTGGCTGGTTGGGAATTCCAGCGACGGAACAACACTCATTAAGTGAGTGAATGGTCTTTTAGGCTGCTTGGGGTAGCAATGTCCTTGTTTTTAAAGGTATCAGGGGCATTGTACTTATTCTGCAATGTTGCTGGTTGGGAGTTCCACCATGGGAACAACACTCATTAAGTGAGTGGATGGTCTTCTAGGCTGGCTGGGGTAGCAATGTCCTTGTTTTGAATGGTATCAGGGATGTTGTACTTATACTGCACTGTGGCTGGTTGGGAATTCCACCGAGGGAACAACACTCATTACGTGAGTGGATGGTCTTCTAGGCTGGTTGGGGTAGCAATGTCCTTGTTGTGAATGGTATCAGGGCGTTGTACTTATAGTGCACTGTTGCTGGTTGGGAATTCCACCGAGGGAACAACACTCATTAAGTGAGTGGATGGTCTTCTAGGCTGGTTGGGGTAGCAATGTCCTTGTTTTGAATGGTATCAGGGACGTTGTACTTATACTGCACTGTTGCTGGTTGGGAATTCCACCAAGTAAACAACAGTCATTACGTGAGTGGATGGTCTTCTTGGCTGGTTTGGGTAGCAATGTCCTTGTTTTGAATGGTATCATGGAAGTAGTACTTATACTGCACTGTTGCTTGTTGGGTATTCCACCGAGGGAACCACACTCATTAAGTGAGCGGATGGTCTTCTAGGCTGGTTGGGGTAGCAATGTTCTTGTTTTGAATGGTATCGTGGATATTGTACTTATACTCCTCTGTTGCTGATTGGGAATTCCACCGAAGGAACAACACTCATTAAGTGAGTGGATGGTCTTCTAGGCTGGTTGGGGTAGCAATGTCCTTGTTTTGAATGGTATCAGGGTTGTTGTACTTATACTGCACTGTGGCTGGTTGGGAATTCCACCGAGGAACAACACTCATTAAGTGAGTGGATGGTCTTCTAGGCTGGTTGGGGTAGCAATGTCCTTATTTTGAATGGTATTAAGGACATTGTACTTATAGTGCAGTGTTTCTGGTTGGGACTTCCACCATGGGAACAACACTCATTAAGTGAGTGGATGGTCTTCTAGGCTGGTTGGGGTAGCAATGTCCTTCTTTTGAATGGTATCAGGGAAGTTGTACTTATACTGCACTGTTGCTGGTTGGGAATTCCACTGAGGGAACAAGACTCATTAAGTGAGTGGATGGTCTTCTAGGCTGGTTGGGGTAGCAATGTCCTTCTTTTGAATGGTATCAGGGAAGTTGTACTTATACTGCACTGTTGCTGGTTGGGAATTCCACTGAGGGAACAAGACTCATTAAGTGAGTGAATGATCTTCTAGGCGCTGGTTGGGGTAGCAATGTCCTTGTTTTGAATGGTATCAGGGACATTGTACTTAATACTGCACTGTTGCTGTTTGGGAATTCCACCGAGGGAACAACACTCTTTAAGTGAGTGGAAAGTCTTCTAGGGTGGTTGGGGTAGCAATGTCAGTGTTTTGAATTGTATCAGGGGCATTGCACTTATACTGCACTGTTGCTGGTTTGGAATTCCACCAAGGCAACAACACTCTATAAGTGAGTGGATGGTCTTCTAAGCTGGTTGGGGTAGCAATGTCTTTGTTTTGAATGGTATCACAGTCATTGTACTTATACTGCACTGTGGCTGGTTGGGAATTCCACCGACAGAACAACAATCAAGTGAGTGGATGGTCTTTTAGGCTGCTTGGGGTAGCAATGTCCTTGTTTTTAAAGGTATCAGGGGCATTGTACTTATTCTGCAATGTTGCTGGTTGGGACTTCCACCATGGGAACAACACTCATTAAGTGAGTGTATGGTATTCTAGGCTTGTTGGGGTAGCAATTTCCTTGTTTTGAATGGTATCAGGGATGTTGTACTTATACTGCACTGTGGCTGGATTGGAATTCAACCGAGGGAACAACACTCATTAAGTGAGTGGATGGTCTTCTAAGCTGGTTGGGGTAGCAATGTCCTTGTTTTGAATGGTGTCTGGGATGTTGTACTTATACTGCACTGTTGCTGGTTGGGAATTCTACTGAGAGAACAACACTCAATAAGTGAGTGGATGGTCTTGTAGGCTGGTTGGGGTAGCAATGTCCTTTATTTTGAATGGTATTAAGGACATTGTACTTATAGTGCAGTGTTTCTGGTTGGGAATTCCACCGAGGGAACAACACTCATTGAGTGAGTGGATGGTCTTCTAGGCTGGTTGGGGTAGCAATGTCCTTGTTTTGAATGGTATTATGGATGTAGTACTTATACTGCACTGTTACTGGTTGGGAATTCCACCGAGGGAACAACACTCATTAAGTGAGTGGATGGTCTTTCAGGCTGGTTGGGGTAGCAATGTCCTTGTTTTGAATGGTATCAGGGACATTGTACTTATACTGCACTGTTGCTGATTGGGATTCCACCGAGAAACAACACTCATTATGAGTGAGGGGTGGTTGCTGATTGGGGTTGCTATGTCCTTGTTTTGAATGGTATCAGGGACGTTGTACTTATACTGCACTGTTGCTGGTTGGGAATTCCACCAAGGGAACAACACTCATTAAGTGAATGGATGGTCTTCTAGGCTGGTTGGGGTGGCAATGTCCTTCTTTTGAATGGTATCATGGATGTAGTACTTATACTGCACTGCTGCTGTTTGGGAATTCCACTGAGGGAACAACACTCATTAAGTGAGTGGATGGTCTTCTAGACTGGTTGGGGTAGCAATGTCCTTGTTTTGAATGGTATCAGGGACATTGTACTTATACTGCACTGTTGCTGGTTCGGAATTCCACCGTGGGAACAACACTCATTAAGTGAGTGGATGGTCTTCTTGGCTGGTTGGGGTAGCAATGTCCTTGTTTTGAATGGTATCAGGGACGTTGTACATATATTGCACTGTTGCTGGTTTGGAATTGCACCGAGGGAACAACACTCATTATGTGAGTGGATGGTCTTCTAGTCTGGTTGCGAAAGCAATGTCCTTGTTTTGAATGGTATCAGGGATGTTGTACTTATACTGCACTGTTACTGGTTGGGAATTCCACCGAGGGAATAACACTCATTAAGTGAGTGGATGGTCTTCTAGGCGCTGGTTGGGGTAGCAATGTCCTTGTTTTGAATGGTATCAGGGGCATTGTACTTATACTGCACTGTTGCTGTTTGGAAATTCCACCGAAGGAACAACACTCATTAAAAGAGTGGATAGTCTTCTATGCTGGTTGGGGTAACAATATCAGTGTTTTGAATGGTATCAGGAGCATTGTACTTATACTGCACTTTTGCTGTTTGGGAATTCTACCAAGGCAACAACACTCATTAAGTGAGTGGATGGTCTTCTAAGCTGGTTGGGGTAGCATTGTCCTTGTTTTGAATGCGATCAGGGATGTTGTACTTATACTGCACTGTGGCTGGTTGGGAATTCCACCGAGGGAACAGCACTCATTACGTGAGTGGATGGTCTTCTAGGCTGGTTGGGGTAGCAATGTCTTTGTTCTGAATGGTATCAGGAACGTTGTACTTATACTGCACTGTGGCTGGTTGGGAATTCCACCGAGGGAACAGCACTCATTACGTGAGTGGATGGTCTTTTAGGCTGGTTGGGATAGCAATGTCCTTGTTTTTAATGGTATCAAGGATGTTGTACTTATACTGCACTGTGGCTGGCAGGGAATTCCACCGAGAGATCAACACTCATTAAGTGAGTGGATGGTCTTCTAGGCTGGTTGAGGTAGCAATGTCCTTGTTTTGAATGGTATTTTGGACATTGTACTTATACTGCACTGTTGCTGGTTTGGAATTCCATCGAGGGAACAACACTCATTAAGTGAGTGGATGGTCTTCTAGGCTGGTTGGGGTAGCAATGTCCTTGTTTTGAATGGTATCAGAGTTGTTGTACTTATACTGCGCTGTGGCTGGTTGGGAATTCCACCGACAGAACAACACTCATTAAATGAGTGGATGGTCTTCTAGGCTGCTTGGTGTAGCAATGTCCTTGTTTTTAAAGGTATCAGGGGCATTGTACTTATTCTGCAATGTTGCTGGTTGGGAATTCCACCATGGCAACAACACTCATTAAGTGAGTGGATGGTCTTCTAGGCTGGCTGGGGTAGCAATGTACTTGTTTTGAATGGTATCAGGGATGCTGTACTTATACTGCACTGTTGCTGGTTGGGAATTCCACCGAGGGTACAGCACTCATTAAGTGAGTGGATGGTTTTCTAGGCTGGTTGGGGTACAATGTCCTTGTTTTGAATAGTATCAGAGTCATTGTTCTTATACTGCGCTGTGGCTGGCTGGGAATTCCACCAACAGAACAACACTCATTAAGTGAGTGGATGGTCTTCTAGGCTGCTTGGGGTAGCAATGTCCTTGTTTTGAATGGTATCAGGGACGTTGTACTTATACTGCACTGTGGCTGGTTGGGAATTCAACCGAGGGAACAACACAAGTTAAGTGAGTGGATGGTCTTCTAAGCTTGTTGGGGTAGCAATGTCCTTGTTTTGAATGGTGTCAGGGATGTTGTACTTATACTGCACTGTTGCTGGTTGGAAATTCCACCGAGAGAACAACACTCAATAAGTGAGTGGATGGTCTTCTAGGCTGGGTGGGGTGGCAATGTCCTTATTTTGAATGGTATCAGGGACATTGTACTTATACTGCACTGTTGCTGGTTGGGAATTCCACCGAGGGAACAACACTCATTAAGTGAGTGTGTGGTTTTCTAGGCTGGTTGGGGTAGCAATGTCTTTGTTCTGAATGGTATCAGGGACGTTGTACTTATACTGCACTGTGGCTGGTTGGGAATTCCACCGAGGGAACAGCACTCATTACGTGAGTGGATATTCTTTTAGGCTGGTTGGGGTAGCAATGTCCTTGTTTTGAATGGTATCAAGGACGTTGTACTTATACTGCACTGTGGCTGGTTTGGAATTCCATCGAGGGAACAACACTCATTAAGTGAGTGGATGGTCTTCTAGGCTGGATGGGGTACTAATGTTCTTGTTTTGAATGGTATCACAGTCATTGAACTTATACTGCGCTGTGGCTGGTTGGGAACTTCAGCGACGGAACAACACTCATTAAGTGAGTGAATGGTCTTTTAGGCTGCTTGGGGTAGCAATGTCCTTGTTTTTAAAGGTATCAGGGGCATTGTACTTATTCTGCAATGTTGCTGGTTGGGAATTCCACCATGGGAACAACACTCATTAAGTGAGTGGATGGTCTTCTAGGCTGGCTGGGGAAGCAATGTCCTTGTTTTGAATTGTATCAGGGATGTTGTACTTATACTGCACTGTTGCTGGTTGGGAATTCCACCGAGGGAACAACACTCATTAAGTGAGTGGATGGTCTTCTAGGCTGGTTGGGGTAGCAATGTCCTTGTTTTGAATGGTATCAGAGTCATTGTACTTATACTGCACTGTGGCAGGTTGGGAATTCCACCGACAGAACAACACTCATTAAGTGAGTGGATGGTCTTCTAGGCTGCTTGGGGTAGCAATGTCCTTGTTTTGAATGGTATCACAGTCGTTGTACTTTTACTGCACTGTGGCTGGTTGGGAATTCCAGCGACGGAACAACACTCATTAAGTGAGTGGATGGTCTTCTAGGCTGTTGGGGTAGCAATGTCCTTGTTTTGAATGGTATCAGGACATTGTACTTATACTGCACTGTTGCTGATTGAGAATTCCACCGAAGGAACAACACTCATTAAGTGAGTGGATGGTCTTCTAGGCTGGTTGGGGTAGCAATGTTCCTGTTTTAAATGGTATCATGGATGTAGTACTTATACTGCACTGTTGCTGGTTGGGAATTCCACCGAGGGAACAACACTCATTAAGTGAGTGGATAGTAGTCCAGGCTGGTTGGGGTAGCAATGTCAGTGTTTTGAATGGTATCAGGGGCATTGTACTTATACTGCACTGTTGCTGGTTGGGAATTCCACCAAGGCAACAACACTCATTAAGTGAGTGGATGGTCTTCTAGGCTGGTTGGGGTAGCAATGTCCTTGTTTTGAATGGTATCAAGGACATTGTACTTATACTGCACTGTTGCTGGTTGGGAATTCCACCGAGGGAACAACACTCATTAAGTGAGTGGATGGTCTTCTAGGCTGGTTGGGGTAGCAATGTCCTTGTTTTGAATGGTATCGGGGGAATTGTACTTATATGCACTGTTGCTGGTTCGGAATTCCACCGAGGGAACAACACTCATTAAGTGAGTGGATGGTCTTCTAGGCTGGTTGGGGTAGCAATGTCCTTGTTTTTAAAGGTATCAGTGGTGTTGTACTTATTCTGCAATGTTGCTGGTTGGGAATTCCACCATGGGAACAACACTCATTAAGTGAGTGGATGGTCTTCTATGCTGATTGGTGTAGCAATGTCCTTGTTTTGAATGGTATCAGGGATGTTGTACTTATACTGCGCTGTTGCTGGTTGGGTATTCCACCGAGGGAACCACACTCATTAAGTGAGCGGATGGTCTTCTAGGCTGGTTGGGGTAGCAATGTCCTTGTTTTGAATGGTATCAGAGACGTTGTACTTATACTGCACTGTGCCTGGTTGGGAATTCAACCGAGGGAACAACACACATTAAGTTAGTGGATGGTCTTTTAAGCTGGTTGGGGTAGCAATATCCTTGTTTTGAATGGTGTCAGGGATGTTGTACTTATACTGCACTGTTGCTGGTTGGGAATTCCACCAAGGCAACAACACTCATTAAGTGAGTGGATGGTCTTCTAGGCTGGTTGGGGTAGCAATGTCCTTGTTTTGAATGGTATCAAGGACATTGTACTTATACTGCACTGTTGCTGGTTGGGAATTCCACCGAGGGAACAACACTCATTAAGTGAGTGGGTGGTCTTCTAGGCTGGGTGGGGATAGCAATTTCCTTGTTTTGAATGGTATGAAGGACGTTGTACTTATGCTGCACTGTGGCTGGCTAGGAATTCCACAGAGGGATCAACACTCATTAAGTGAGTGGATGGTCTTCTGTGCTGGTTGGGGTAGCAATGTCCTTGTTTTTAAAGGTATCAGTGGTGTTGTACTTATTCTGCAAAGTTGCTGGTTGGGAATTCCACCATGGGAACAACACTCATTAAGTGAGTGGATGGTCTTCTATGCTGATTGGTGTAGCAATGTCCTTGTTTTGAATGGTATCAGGGATGTTGTACTTATACTGCGCTGTTGCTGGTTGGGTATTCCACCGAGGGAACCACACTCATTAAGTGAGCGGATGGTCTTCTAGGCCGGTTGGGGTAGCAATGTCCTTGTTTTGAATGGTATCAGAGTCATTGTACTCATACTGCACTGTGGCTGGTTGGGAATTCAACCGAGGGAACAACACTCATTAAGTTAGTGGATGGTCTTTTAAGCTGGTTGGGGTAGCAATGTCCTTCTTTTGAATGGTGTCAGGGATGTTGTACTTATACTGCACTGTTGCTGGTTGGGAATTCCACCAAGGCAACAACACTCATTAAGTGAGTGGATGGTCTTCTAGGCTGGTTGGGGTAGCAATGTCCTTGTTTTGAATGGTATCAAGGACATTGTACTTATACTGCACTGTTGCTGGTTGGGAATTCCACCAAGGGAACAACACTCATTAAGTTATTGCATGGTCTTCTAGGCTGGGTGGGGATAGCAATTTCCTTGTTTTGAATGGTATGAAGGACGTTGTACTTATGCTGCACTGTGGCTGGCTGGGAATTCCACAGAGGGATCAACACTCATTAAGTGAGTGGATGGTCTTCTAGGCTGGTTGGGGTAGCAATGTACTTGTTTTGAATGGTATCATGGACGTTGTACTTATACTGCACTGTTGCTGGTTTGGAATTCCACCGAGGGAACAACACTCATTAAGTGAGTGGATGGTCTTCTAGGCTGGTTGGGGTAGCAATGTCCTTGTTTTGAATGGTATCAGGGACGTTGTACTTATACTGCACTGTTGCTGATTGGGGTTGCAATGTCCTTGTTTTGAATAGTATCAGGGACTTTGTACTTATACTGCACTGTTGCTGGTTGGGAATTCCACCGAGGGAACAACACTCTTTAAGTGAGTGGATGGTCTTCTAGTCTGGTTGGGGTAGCAATATCCTTCTTTTGAATGGTATCAGAGACATTGTACTTATACTGCACTGTTGCTGGTTGAGAATTCCACTGAGTGAACAACACTCATTAAGTGAGTGGATGGTTTTCTAGGCTGCTTGGGGTAGCAATGTCCTTGTTTTGAATGGTATCAGCGACCTGGTCAGCTAATCGCACACAACCTCACATAGGGCAGGCAGGATGGTTATTGATCACTCTATCACCCAATTGGCTATCCATGTAGTTGAATGGATCTTTCTCTTCTGTTCTTGGCAAATTACATATTTTTTCAATTGCCAAAGATGATCTTGTTTTTCTCAGTATACATGTGGCACTTTCATTAACTGGCATTTGGTGACTTTGACTTACAGCTGTCAAAATACCAGCTTTTTACAGTGAAACTTAATTTTGCATGCCCAAAGAGAGGAAAAAAGAATGTTAGCTATTCTCTTTCATACTAGAAGCCCCCTTTCTGTGTCTTTATGTTGTACCTGCCATGCCTTTAAATCCACTGATAACTGCAACACTGTCAGTATTCATCATTTATGGTATCTCTTTAAAGATAATATCCAGAGACACCTCTCCCCCATAATTTTATTGATCTCCAGCTCATCTTAGGGAAATTAAGAGTCCATCTAGGAGCTTGTTATTGATCTCCATCTATATGTTCCTAGAGAATCATGAAAACATCCTGGCATTCCTTGAAAATATCTCTAAAAGTAAAGGCTCATTAATCCTTGCTAATTTCAGCTATCCTTCCATAGACTGGAATGCCTACATTAACAATGTAGAGTATGCCAAAGAAACACAAGAAAATAAAGTGCAAAATCCCAATGAATAAAGAAAGAAGAAAGAAAAATCAGCAGACCACCAGGCTCAAAACTCCTAGATTTTAATCCACGAAAAAGGTTAGCACTTTCAGGTAAAAAAAAAAAAACATCATCAGACAACAGTATAAAACAGTGAGCAGTATTTAAAACACAAACAACCAATCACAATTCTTAATTAATTTAACAAATTTAAAATTGAGGTCTATGCCTCTTAAGAACAGGCTTTAAAGGCACTACACCATTAAGCCATGGGTTTCTATCAGCACCCAGGTTAATAATCCATAAAGTTGCACAGTATTCCATATGAGCAACTAAATCTCCCCCTCTTTTACTAGTTTGAACAGACTGCAACACCATGAAATTAAAATAATGTCCTGGACACTTGTGAATATGCTGGAACAAAGCACTGTGCATATCGTTCAAACTTATAGCTAATAGATGCTTAAGTATCCTATCCTTCAGCCTACAGTTAGTTTTACCTACGTAGAATGATTCACAGCACGTACACAGGGTAAGATATATAACATTTTGCGTATCACAAGTAGCAAACAACCTGGGTGCATATATCCTATGTGTAACAGGATGAGTAAAGACTAATCCTGAAAAAAATCAATTTACATGCTTTACAGTGACAGCATGGAAGTGTGCCTATTTTCTTAGAAACCTCAAGCCTGCCCCTACCCTTATCACATAAAATCTGATTTAAATTCTTATCTTTCTTGAAAACAAAATTAGGTGTATCCCCTACTATTTCTCTGAGGGTATCATCAGGGGATAAAATTCTCCATTTCCCTTTTATTATCTCACAAACCTGTTTGACATCACTACTATATTTAATATACAAGTTCACCTTACTTTTGTTGTTATTGCCAGTAATTCTGACCCTGTTCCCCCCACCAGTACACAGTCTATTAGCTTTCCCTTGGGTGGAGTACCAAAAAGCAGCTCTATTTTCCCTTAAATGTAGGGTACCTTGAATCTCTTCTTTCACTTCTTCCGGGTTGTAGCCCCTTGCTGCAAATCTAGATATAAAAGCATCCATCTCCCTACATAATTCTAACTTGTCCATATGGAGCCTGGACATCTTAAGTGCTTGCCCTATCACAGTGTTTTGAAATACAAATCCTAGATGCATGCTGTCTCTTGCTAACACACTATTCCTCCAGCAGGTTTTGCGAAACACCTTAGTACTAAGACCAGTATTAGAATCTCTCTAGATCTTAACGTCTAAGAAATCAATTTCAGATTGGGAGAATTGTACTGAGAAGCTCAGAAAATTATTTGTTGATTCTAAGTAAACAACAAAATAATTCAAGGTGTCTATAGTGCCCTCCCACAACAGGAAGACGTCGTCCACAAAATGAGTGTAAAAGATAAGGGAATGCTCCCAATCATGTCTTACTCTAAACAGCACATCCTCCTCCCACTGGGCTAAAACCAGATTTGCATATGAATTAGCTACCCCCCATGTTTGCCAATAATACTGTCCATCAAAGCTAAAGATATTATTTTTCGGTACTAGTTCATGTAGAGAGAGAATCCGAATAATAGTGTCCCTGTTAAACTGATGGCAGGAACCTAAAAACTTCTTTACAGCTTCGAGCCCATATCTATTTGGTATAACTGTAAATAAATTATTTACATCTAATGTCACTAATAAAACCTCATTAGATAAAGTTTTGGCTGAAACTGAGTCATATAGTAAACTTAAAGTGTGTGCAATGTCCGCTAAAACCCTAGGGGCACACAAGACAGGCTGTTTGAGCTTAGATTCAACCCATGTAGAACAATTTTCAGTGACCCAAACTCTACCAGAGATGATGGGTTTTAAGGGGGGATCACAAGGATCTTTATAGATCTTAAGCAAGACTTTAAAAATAGGATTCAGGGGGCAGTCAACTTTAACAAAATTGCTAGTGGCTGCATCCAAAATATTGCTCTGTGTCAAATCAGAAATGACACTGTTCACATGCAAAATCATATTCCTCACTTCATTTAAAGTTAACTTTTTATATGTCATATCAAATGCAAGCATATGTACAACTTTGTTATTATAATGAACAGAATCTATTACAACAATAGTTCCCCCCTTATCCGCCGGTCGTATCACTATAGTAGTATCATTAGCCAGGGTCTTCAATTCTGCCCTTTCATCAGCATTAAAATTTAAAAAAAAATACTTAGACTTGTCTTGTTCAGTATAGACCCTCAATTGATCTTCACAAGTTCTAATAAAGGTATCTATAACTTGATTAGGGGAGGAACAAATAAACTGGGTTTTTTTAAACAACCTACATCATTGTTCAATGACATTGAAGTTCCAAACATTTTATTCAGTTGTAAATTATGTCTAAACAGTTTTAGGTCTAAGACCAGGTCACCATATCTCTGGGACTCAGCAGGTACAAAATTAAGTCCTTTATTCAAAACCAGCATTTGTATATCAGAAAGAGCCACACTAGAAAAATTATAGTACAATGGCAAAGTACCTGAAGTCAAACCAATGTTTTCCTTTGTTTTCGTTCTCTGCTCAATGAATGCCACTGATGATTGGGACCAAACACATTGGTTCTTTGGTTCTTTTCTCTTGTCCTTTTTCTGGATGGGAAATGGTAGTGGGTGAAAAAGCAATTGAGAATATAGGGTTTTAGGTCTCGCACCCAATTCTAGGGCAGCAGATGAAATCACTACATCTGCCGTGGTTCCATTAGCAAGGGGCTGTTCGACAGTGATGTGCCCCTCCTTCTCCACACAAGCCACAAATTCCCCTTCCTTTTCCAGAATAGTGACTGCCTGCTACTCCTTCTACTGGCAAACCACAGGCTGTATCTCTGGCTTCCATTTTCTTATTAGCTCCTGGATATCAGAGATGGATTGGCTGATTTGGCAATCCGGGTCCATCCCCTGTACCAATCGGGTATCCCCCATAGCAGTGCTGCTACATTGTAGTTCCCTTTTGTTGTCAGTAGATGCAGTTTTCGGCCAAATTAATACATTGCCTCCTTTAAAATTTCGGAGGTCTCTTGACAATTTTTTAGTTGTAATCTGCTGTAACTTGCTATCAAATGCACTGATAGCAAAATATAAGGAGTCCAACTTCAAAAGATAATTTTCACTAGGAAACTTACTTTCTTTTTCCTGCTGATGCTTTTCAATCACCTGAATAAGACATTGTTCCTCAGGCTGGAAATATTTTATCAGCAGGTGCATGTACTTGAACTTGTTTCAAGGTTAATCTGCTGCCAGCATGCTAATAACTCGGGATGATGGTCACCATAGGTCGGCATACATAATACCCTCATACCAAGGGGTACAACCTGAAAATGCAGACAGGCTTCAAGATGCAAAAGTTGCCATTTAAGCTGCTTGGGCTGATATAGCTCATTCTCTAGAGCACCAAACAGTTGCAAAAAAGACTCACTATTTTCAGATGTTACAGCAGTCCCTGCATACTGCTGTAAAAGTGTCACATTCAGAAGTGGATTATCTTCAGTAATAGCCAATGACCTCATCCTCTCACAAAAAGTCCTGGCCACTGGTGTCACTGGGTTGTAGTCCAATTCAACAGATTCTGTAGCAAAACTAGGCATGTGTGTCTTTTCCCTGTAAAAAAATGTAGAAACAAATGAACTAGCCAGATACTACCACACCAAAGGTTTGTTGTAGTAAAAAATAAACCAAGAAGATAAAAAAACTCAGCAGACCACCAGGCTAAAAACTCGTAGCTTTGAATTCATGCAAAAGGTTATCGCTTTCAGGAAAAAAACCTTGCCAAAGCATTTTCCATTTTTTGTCTACTGATACTATATACATGTTCATAGACTCAATCCTTAAGCCTTCTTTCTGTTTTGCCTATATAGAAGGATTCACACAACTGACACTTGGCTAAATAAACCACCATCATAGAGTTACAGTTGTGTTTTATTCTACAGGTTATCTTATTATTGTTCACTATTGTTGTGAAGCCCACATCCATGTACCTACAGTAATGGCAATTCCAACATTGCTTCATTCCTGCATAAATTGAGTTTAATTTACTGTTTCATTCAAGCTGATTTTTAAAATTGGTATATCTTCTCAAAATAAATTTAGGACAAGACCCCAATTACACTACTAATTCCTTGTCTTCTGTGAGAATATTCCAGTTTTTGCAAACTATATCTCTAATGTAGCTAATGTCCAAGTTAAATGTTGTGACAAAGCCTAGACTAAAGTTACATTCTGAAGCAAGAGTTGTTATTGTTACTACATGTGTTGACTCCTCTGACTGTATAGTATCTAGGGAAGAATGTTTACGGTCTGAATTGTGTTTGAAATTGGCCTATAAAAAACATTATGTCTTTTGGATCTGACTTCATCTATTAAGTCATCCCAATAATGAGGTTGGGTAGGCTCTTCTCATAAACATTTATTTTAAAAATTCACATTCATTGTGGAAACCCATTTCAGTAGTTACCATTCTACCAGCCCATACGAGTTGCCCTTTAACCACTGATCTTTGTTGGGGGTATGGATGGGCACTTGTGTAGTGCAAGATTGTGTTTGAATAAGTTAGTTTCCTGAAAATTTTAGCTTCATATCTTCCCTCCTCGTTGTTTTTTCTTAGTTGTATATCTAGAAAGGAAATTTCATTTCATGAAAGTCGTGGGTGAATTCTAAAAATTGGGTGGTGTTGTTGAAATAATGCACAAGTTTTTCAGCTACCAGTTCGTTACCTTTCATTAACAAAAAAAGTCATGCAGGTAACGTGTAAAATATACTATTTGACTAGCCATTTTCTGGATGTTGGAAATGTAAGTGTGCTCCCAATAAGCCATTACTAAGTTGGCAAAACTGGAGCCACAATGTGACCCCACTGCTACTCCCATTGTTTGTAAATAAAAGGTCTTTTAAAATGAATTAAATTGTTGGACAGTATAATGTCTAAGAATTCTTCAACCAAGGAAATATCTGTGCTTGGGGTGCCTTTGCTCCTTAGAATATTTCCCATCCATTCTATGCCTAGGTCATCTGGTATGGCTGTATAAAGGTCTCTTACATCCACTGTAAGAAAATTATGTTGTGCGTTGAAGTCAAGTTCATTAATTTTTTCATGAAATGTCTAGGAGTCCCTGCAAATTTGTGCCTCAGTTTGTACATATTTTTCCAACACTGAATCCACCACTTTTGCACATGCGTATGTAGCTGAATTTATACCATCTACAATGGACCTTAGTGGTGGATTCTGAAGGTTCTTATGAATTTTAGGGACTCCAAAAATGACTGGTGCTATAGGTCTCAGCATCTGCATGTAGTAGTATAAACTTATGTATATTTTTCCTTTAATGTATAAGTCATTAATTTAAATTCTTATATGTTGATTAGCTGTATTTTATTCATTTAATGAAATTTGTTGGTAAGAATCAGCATTCAAAACAGATTCAATCTTGTTATCGTAATTATTAGAGTCCATGAATACCAGCCACCCACCCTTATCTGGTTTCATGACTCTGACATTAGTTGACCTTAACACATTAAGCCAGGCCTTGCTCATCCTTACTCAAGTTATAGTTACTTGCTCAAACTTTTTATTGGTGGACTGTAAGATCTTGAAATCAAGTTCACACACTCATTCAAAAGTATGTAAAAGGTTTTGCAGTTGTGGATTAAACAAGCAGGCTATCCTAAACTGTTGGTCCTCTAAACTAGTATTACTTAGAAGAGCTTTTAAATTTAATTTTCTTACAAAAAAGGTTCAGGTCTAAAATACATTTAGCAAAGTCCATTCTCCTTGAGGGAATGAAGGTCAGCCCCTTACCCAAAATGTTAATAAGTTCAACACTCACATCAAATGTGGAATAGTTGTAAATATAAAAGTCACCCTTGGTGTTTTTGATAACCAAAGGATTACTTCTATAAGTAATGTCATTAATTTCTGCTGAGTTGTTTACCTCCATTTGTTGTGCTTCTTCCATTGGTTCCATTTGTACAGGTATTTCCCTATGGGAAAACCCTGGTTGGAGGCGTTTTGAGGAGGCTGGTTATTGCTGATGTGCTGGTTGTCATTAAAATTTGAGCATGTATGTTGGTTTTGTAAATGCTCACTCCTACTCACAGTTTTTGTTTTGCTTTGGACTTTCATAGGAAGCCTACATCATAGTTAGTGAGTGTAGACACAACTTGTTCACTATTCCCTTCACTACTAGCGTGATTGACACTGAGCCCATAGTTGGCAATGCCTCCTCTGATGTTCCATGCTTGTGATGTAGGGGGGCATGGATAGGCAGTCCCGCCTTAGGTACTGAGAACGATCCCTTTCTAATTTCTTATCTTTAGTTAGTTTAAGTTTGTTAATGTGTTGGTCTATACTCTGAAAGATATGTGCATAATGGTATCTATAATGGTCAAAGTCCAAGTGAGTTTTAGTCTGAACATCTAGTATGGAAATTGAATTGCATCTGTTTCCTCTGCAAACAAGTTGTAGTGTTTGCACATTGTCTAACAAGTCCAGCCCCTGTCGATTCATCATCATCATCATCATCTTTTGGCTTTTTCCATTAGGGGTCACCACAGTGGATCATCTCTTTCCATTTCTTCCTATCCTCTGCATCTTGCTCTGTCACACCCACCGCCTGCATGCCCTCTCTCACCACGTCCATAAACCTTATCTTAGGCCTTCCTCTTTTCCTCTTACCTGGCAGCTCCATCCTTAGCATCTTTTTCCCACTATACCCATCATTCCTCCTCAGCACATGTCCAAACCAGCACAATCTTGTCTTTCTTGCTTTGTCTCCAAACTGTCCAACATGAGCTGACCCTCTAATATACTGATTCCTAATCCTATCCATCCTAGTCACACCGAGTGCAAATCTTAACATCTTTAACTCTGCCACATCCAGCTCTGACTCCTGCCTTTTTGTCAATACCACTGTCTCCAACACATATAACATAGCTGGTCTCACTACCCTCTTGTAGACCTTCCCTTTCACTCTCAGAACTTAATGCCTTCTCTGAAAATATCTTATGGTACATCCGATTTGTGGATGATATCTTTCTACTTTGGAAAGGTATCTAGTTGTTTCTCCACAGATATAGTGTCCAATAAAATGGAGCAGCTACAAGAAAACATCATGGCATATGAAAACAGATTACAACAAGGCAAACTGAGGAAACTGCACCGAGATAAGAAGGACTTTGAAAATAACAATGTCTTCTCTTGGCCCAAAAAACGAACAAGAGTTATGGCTTAAGAGACTGTCAATCCCAAGGATAACCTATCAGTGACTACTTCCTGTAAACCTAATGGCACACCCATCACAGGAACACCGACAGTGGAAGACACTACTTATGTGGTGTCTATCAATAATGATGTTACAGAATCAACTGTGAATAAAAAACATAATCAACCCCATGATGAGCATTTGAATGAAGTGAGTACTAGTGCAGACCCCAAGAATGACATACAAGCCACCTCTCAGACTCAACGACGAGAAGATGGAAGTGTGACACATAATGTCCACTACCCTTCAAAACACATTCCAGGAGCTTAACAAGGCAAGGCAAGATTCAAAGACAGCAGAGTGTAGAATGGAATATCCAGCAGATGAAGAGGAGGTGAATCTGAGTACAGGTTTGGTTGTTAACATCTCTTCATTAGTTCTAAGTAAAGAACAGACTGAACTATTGAATAAAAGCCTGTCCTTTATTCCTGCTCAACAGGCAGACCAGTTTGAAATGTTAAAAGATTTTAGGCTCCTAAGCAGGAGCCTATCCTTAAAAAATGCCTTTGTAAATAGTAATGACTACCACGACAATGATGCTTTTTGATACACTAGACCTACCACGTTTATTCCAGTTATACATCCTGGGATACAAATGTTTATTAGTGTTTGTGATACTGGTTTTAGAGAATTGTTTACACAAGAGACAAACAGTAGTTTCCACAATATGACAAGAGGTGAGAGCAAGGCATTCAATTAATTAAAAAATATGCATTCCATTGAAATTAAACAGGCAGACAAAGGTGGAGGTGTAGTATTACTTGACAAGGATTTATATTTGAAGCAGATGAGAGTGTTATTACAGGATGTTAACACATATCAATGTATTTCTAAAGATGTGGTTAATGGTATTATGGAAAAGGTATCTTTCCTGATTTTCAATCTACTAATGACAAATTTGATTGATGAGAACTTGTTCAGCTATTTCAATATTGAGAACCCGATTATCCCGAGACTTTATGGTTTACCTAAAATACACAAAGATCTTAATGCACCACCTATGAGACCCATAGTCTCAGGTGTAGGGTGGTGCACTGAACCACTTTCTATCTTTGTAGAAGGTACTCTACACACATTGCTAGATGGGTGCCACACAATTCTCAGGGATACACAAATGTTATTGGAAAGGTTGCACAATAGGATAGTGACCATTGATAGTGACTATATGTTTGTCACTATGGAAATTGAATCGCTATTCACTTCTATACCAAATATATGGGACATTGATATGATAAGGGAATTTTTGACTTTTAATAGATGCTTTGACAACACTAAGGTCCAACTTATTTGTAGTTTGTTGGACATTATACTGGAAAATAATGTGTTTGTGTTTGAAAATGAATTTTATTTGCAGAAAATTGACATAGCTATGGGCACTGCTTGTGCCAATAGCTATGCCAATTTGGCTTTAGTATGCTGGGAACAGCATTTTCTCTTATCAGAACTTAAAGCCTTCTCTGAAAATATCTTATGGTACGTCCGATTTGTGGATGACATCTTTCTGCTTCGGAAAGGTAATGTTAATGAACTTGAAAGTTTTGTAGACTATGTACATACCACCACTGACTTCCCAAGATTTACCTATCACCATTCAATGGTCAAAATCAACTTTTTGGATATTATGGTTGGGAAATTTGAGTTGAATTAACTTGATAGCAGTATATACAGGAAACTCACTAGGAAAATTGCCCTTTTACATAAAACGAGTATGCACCTGAGGCACATTCCTAGAAATGTGCTCAAGGGACAGGTTTATAGGATCCTCAGACTACATAATAATGATGAGGAGGCTAAGGTGGCACTTGAAAATGTAAAGCAAGAATTTTTATCTAGGAGTTATTCTAAGAGAGAGATTGAAACCACTATAGATGGCATGGACACAAAGATGAAGCAGATGTAGACCATATTTGAATGATATACAGAGCGACATTGCAAATGTTTCCACCATAACAAATGACACGTTTAGAGTAGTTTTCCAGTATTCAAGTGACATTAATAAATGTCTGTTTGTCTTTTTGGCTTTTTCGTGGTTAGAGGTCACCACAGCGGAACTCCAGTCTGCTAATGATTGGCAGTCAATTTTTGTAGTGCCGAGTTGCCAGCCTGATGCCCAACCTTCAGCAAAGGCACGCCCATTCACGCATGTCTTTTGGAGGCCACTCGACTGCAGGGAGGACATGCAGACTCCACACAAAGGGCACTCCAGCCGAGAATCGAACAGGAGAACCTCTTGCTGTGAGGTAACAATGCTACCGCTGTACCACCGCGGATATCGACATTCTATTATTAAAAAAAAATGGCATATTCTAGAGGAGGTCCTAGGACCTTTGGAAAAGATTGGTAATTTTCCGTCCTTTTCCTTTAGAAATAAAAAGTCCTTCAAACAACATTTCTGCAACAAAGTAAGTGTTAGTAAACCTATTTTTCCATGCAAATTGGTACTTTTCTATGCAAACGTTATTCTGCATGTCAATATATTTATAGTAATACCACCTTTGTTCATCCTTTGTGAAAATTTACTCTTACTTCTAAAAGTTATGTTGATTGTAGAACTATGAATTCAGTATAATTTTCTTTTTGCCATAAATGCTTTGTATTTTATATAGGCAAACAGAATGTTCAAGGATAGAATTCTTGAACATGTTAGAGATATTAATAATTGTAAAGCAAATAATGCTCTGGCCACTCATGTTAAACAGACTGATTGTACGAACTCTTTTAAGTTTTTTGCTATTCAAGTTGTATATCTGAATATATGGGGTGGTGACTTAGAGAACCAGACTGAAAGTATAGAGCAAAAATGGATTATTTTATTGAATGCTGAGAGATATCCTGGTTTAAATGGCTTAACATCTTTGAAACCTTTTTTGAAATCTTGATGCCTTAGGCACTGAATTTGTTTTTATATTTATGTATTTTATATTTTAAATATTGAAAATGTGTTTATATATTTTCCTGCTTAGCACTTTAGTTGGTAGGCTATGTTTTTAAAGTTTTTAAAGTCTTTAAATAGGTCAGATGAGTTACAGCTGTTACATATTAACTGACTGCTACATGTGTTATAAGGAAAGAAATAGATGTTTATTCTTGTCTGATGAAGTGACAGTAGTAGTCGTGAAAGCACTTACATTTTTGTTCTTTGTTTTTAATAAACGTATGTGTTGTGTAAGTCAGGTGCAGTTTTTTCTTTTTATTTTGACTTGCTTCTCTGCACATCTCTGTACCCTGAACCATCTTCAGTCATTTACCTATTGTAGCATACTGACAAGTACTAAATGTAAGGAAAGTGTTCATTACACTCTCTTGATGGTTAATTTTCTATGTTTTAAGAAGCATTTGATGTTTATTGTGTCATTTAATCCAGGCCTCCTATCTGCCTTCAGTTTTATTTGCCAGTAAGTTTCCCTTTTTTCTGTCACATTAGTAAAATCCCCACCTCTGGGGGTCTATTTAACTACCTCAAATATTGAAAATAAAAACTTCTTGAATTTGTTACATGTCACTGAATGCTTAAATAAAGCATCATTTTCGTCTTTAGTTTTAATACTATACATATGTTTTCTCAGTCTTTCCCTCAAAGTCCGTGTGGTCATTCCTATGTAAAATGCTCCGCAGCCACTGCACAAAGCAATGTATACTAAGTCTTTTTCTCTGCATGTTAAATGATCCACCACCTTGATGGTGTATTTCATGTGGGGTAGACTAATGAATGGCCCTTCTAAAAATAAACCTGCAAAACTTGCAGTGTCCACACTTAAACATTCCCATCTGTTTTGAAATGGGTGGACTATTGCTCCTAGAAGAACACTTTTCCAAGAAATTCTTTAATCGAAGTTGGGCTTGCTACCTAAAATTTTTGTGAGCTCACTATTCCCTTCTATTATTCTCCCGTTTCTTTGAATAATCCCTCGACTCTCCCCACTATCTGTAGTCATATCATGATTACACACTGTACAAAATTAGATGTTCTACCCTATTTTTATATTATTGTAAATAAAAGGTCTTTTCAAAATATGTGGATAAAGTTGGTTTCTTTTTGACAAAATATCTCTCTATAAGGACTCTAAATATTCAAAGTCATAACCCCTGTCAAGAAACATAGAAGTAATCTTGTGAAATTCACTATTCAAATCCACAATGGAGGTAGTCATACAGCAAGCCCATATGTACTGCACCTTGGGGATATTCTTTTTACTAAAATAAGGGTTGTTGCTTTTAAAACATAAAAAACATTGGTGAAAGTATCTTTCCTATAAATGTTACTCTCAAATTGTTTATCTAAATCATTCCATTCTAAAGTCACATCCAAAAAATCAACCCTATCCCCAATGCCACTTTTCACAAACTGTAAATACCCAGATTCTGCATTCAATTCTTCCGTAAACCATTCACTGGTGCTGCGGTCTCCTTCCAAAATAAAAAGGAGATTGTCTACAAATCTAGCATAAAAATATATTTTGTAAGACAGTTTTAACTTAGAAGAATGTTGGCCTCCCACCATGCCATCACTATATTGGTATAAGATGGTGCCTCAGGTGAACCTATCGCAACACCCTTACCTTGTTTAAAGAAACACCCATCAAAAGTGAAATAATTATGCTCTAAAACAATTTCCAAAAAATTACAAACTAAACTTACTTGACATGGTTCCAAATTGCAATATGACGAAAGAAATTCTCTTGCAGCTTCCACTACCTGTACATGAGGAATACAGGTAAATAATGCCAATACATCTGCTGTCAAAATAAAATGCCTTTTTGTGTTAAAAACAAAAGTTGAAAGAAAATTCCTAAACTTAGTCAATAAGTCCCAAGAGTCCTTTAGATAAGAGGGCAAACTCTGTACTACTGGATTCAGATAAAAATCAATCAGCAGAGCTAAACCTTTAGTTACAGAATAGGGGGCAGATACTGTTGGTCTGAAAGGAGGGTTGAACAAACACTTATGGATTTTAGGAATACCAAAAAGTGTGACAATCCTCGGTTTTTCAACAAGACAAAAATTGTACATTTTCAAGTCTATGATTTCATTCATAAGGGCTTCATATTATTAGGTGCTAATAAACTGGAAACCCCTGTGAATGTCCCTGACATTTACTTTTAAATATTTCTCAGGGTTGTTTAATAATTTAAGCATAGATGCTTCATATTGTGCAATAGTTATTACTACAATATTTCCCCCTTGTCACTCTTCATATACCTCAGATCACTCCTAGAGGTAAGCTCAATTAGAGCTGCCCATTCCTAACTAGTTAAATTGTCAAACTATTTCTTATTTTTACCACCGCCATCCAAAAGTGACCAATGTCTTGTAAACAAGCTTCTTCAAAAGTTTTCAATGTCTGACAAAGTACAGGTGTATAACTAGAAGGTTTGTAAAAACCATTACAATCGTCTTTACATGTTTCAAAACATAATTCAAGTTTAATTTTAGAACATACTGTTTGAAATTAATAACAGTTCTAGAGAAGTCCGCCCTTCTAGTAGGCACAAAATCGAAGCTGTAACCTAACAATTTACCTGTAAATCACTTAAAATGATTCCAGATAAATTTACAATCTTAAACTGATCTCCAAAATGTCTTGCTGTTTGTCGTTGGGGATTCTGACACTGTCAGACTTCTCTGCTTCATGTTCTGAGTCCTTAAAACTCAATATTCTCTTTTGGTTAGAAAAAGAACCACCTTTTAAATGTGCTCCCTCCTGCTGCATTCAAACTCACAGCTGCTGAATTAACAGCCGCTTCATTACCAGCTACTAAGGCACCTGCTTCCACCTCGCTCTCATCATCAGAAGGGATTGTGGCTTGGTTCTCAGCCCTAAAAAAAACCTTCTGACCGATTTCAGAGAATGTGATTGGTCAATTGGACCCTTTGTCTAACGCGGTCTATCCATAGACTATTTTTGAACCCAGCCTGTTTTTTATGGTTTCCAGAGTCATTATTTGGAGAAATATTCTCATTTATGTTACTAGAATCAGGTACAAAGTTCATATATGCAGAGCCATTCTCACAGGCTTCCACATCTCTCAGTAATTTATTATGTTTACGCTCTATGACTTTGTTCTCATGAGTCTCTACTTTCTTTAAAAGCTGGTCATATAAGTTATCAGAATCAAAGTCCTTCAACATAGAACTGAGTTCTTCATCAAATTTCATAATGTCCTGTTTAAGAGAGGACAGCTTATTTTTGTTATTGTCTGTTAATGTTAAAAACTGAATACCAGCATTGTTGAAAAACTTTGTTAACTCATCAAAAAAGGAGTCAGTGCTCTTAATGCCATTTGGGCATTTGAACAACAGTAAGACCTTAGGTATTATTTCTAATTCAATACATCTCTGGAAATAACAAATTTCCAGGTCCACTGACCAATACTATTTTAGTAACCTGCTCAAGTTGTCACTCTTGTAATTAAACTTATCAGGTCTTGCTTTTACCACCTTATAATCTTCCTTCAAAAAAGGGTCATATCTGCTGTCCAGAACTGAACAAACATCATTATAATGTACAGGTCTAATATTAGCTGCAGAGCCCAAGTTATTTTCACCAGGGCCAGTTGAAGCATTGCAGTCTGTTACAGTCATTCCTTCATTATCTGAAGTAGATGCCACTTCAGCAGGAAGATTTTCTTTGGATACCAGTACCCTTAATGTCTTTTGTATTTCATTTAATGAAGTCGCCAAAAGATAAAAAAAGCCATTATCACCCACAGATGGTGTAGAGTGTGGAGTCATAGCCATTAAAAGATCCGCTTCCATCACCTTCAGAAGACACTTGAATCCAAACCAATGAATGAAAAAAGTGTAACCACAGCAAAAATCTCCAAAAATCACTTAGAACAGTGGTACTGATGGTCAATAAAGACTGGAAGATACAGCTTTAGCGTAAAATTAATTAAATTTTTCGCTTTCGTCTCAGCAAGACTTCATCAAAAAACAAATGAAAACAGCAAAACTCAAACAACACATCTTAAATACATTCATTATACATGTAATTAATAAATTATCCACTAAAAATCCACTTTGAATCAAAAACATTCATCTAGTTAAAAAGGCAGTTTTCCTATAACTGTAACAAACCTTAAAAACCATGTGTGCCCAAATCCTGTGACCCATTGTAGCATACTGACAAGTATTAAATGTAAGGAACGTGTTCATTACACTTTCCTGATAATTAATTTTCTATGTTTAAAGAAGCATTTGATGTTTAGTGCATCATTTAATCCAGGCCTCCTTTCTGCCCTCAATTTTATTTGCCAAGAAGTTTCCCTTTTTTCTATCACATTTTTAAAATCCCCACCTCTGAGGTCTCTTTCCACTACCTCCAAAACTGAAAATAAAAACTTCTTAAATTTGTTACATGTCACTGAATGCTTAAATAAAGCATCATTTTTGTCTTGAGTTTTAATACTATACATATGTCCTCTCAGTCTTTCCATCAAAGTCTGTGTGGTCATTCCTATGTAAAATGCTTTGCAGCCACTGCACAAAGCAATGTATACTAAGCCTTTTTCTCTACATGTCAAATGACCCACCACCTTGATGGTGCATTTCATGTGGGGTAGACTAATGAATGGCCCTTCTAAAATAAACCTGCAAAAGTTGCAGTGTCCACACTTAAACATTCCCATATGTTTTGAAATGGGTGGACTATTGTTCCTAGAAGAAAACCTTTCCAAGACATTGTTAAAGAATCTTTAAGATATGTTGTTTGAGTTTTACTGTTTTCATTTGTTTTTATGATGAAGTCTTGGTGAGACAAAAGCGGAAAATTAAATTACTTTTACTCTAAAGCTGTATCTTCCAGTCTTTATTGACCATCAGTACCACTGTTCTAAGTGATTTTTGGAGATTTTTGCTGTGGTTACACTTTTTTCGTTCGTTGGTTTGGATTCAAGTCTCTTCTGATGGCCGAGATGGAAGGGGATCCTTTAAAGGATATGACTCTATACTCTACACCATCTGTGGGTGATAATGGCTTTTTTCATCTTTTGGTGACTTTGTTAAATGAAATACAAAAGACATTTAGGGTATTGGTATCCAAAGAAAATCTTCCTGCTGAAGTGGCATCTACTTCGGATGATGAAAGAATGACTGTCACAGACTGCAATGCTTCAACTGGCCCTGGTAAAAATAACTTGGGCTCTGCAGCTAATATTAGATCTGTACAGTATAATTATGTTTGTTCAGTTCTGGAGAGCAGGTATGACCCCTTTTGAAAGCAGATTATAAAGTGGTAAAAGCAAGAACTGATGAGTTTAATTACAAGAGTGACAACTTGTGCAGGGTACTAAAAAAGTATCAGTCAGAGAACCTGTAAATTCATTATTTCCATAGATGTATTCAATTAAAAATAATACCTAAGGGCTTACAGTTTTTCAAATGCCCAAATGACATTAAGGCCACTGACTCCTTTTTTGATGAGTTAAAGTTTTTCAACAATGCTGGTTTCCAGTTATTAAAATTATTAATAGACAATAACAAAAAGAAGCTGTCCTCTCTTAAACAGGACATTATGAAACTCGATGAAGAACTCAGTTCTATGTTGAAGGACTCTGATTCTGATAACTTATCTGACCAGCTTTTAAAGGAAGTAGAGACTCATGAGAACGAAGTCATAGAGCGTGAACATAATAAATTACTGAGAGATGTGGAAGCCTATGAGAATGGATCTGCATATATGAACTTTGTATCTGACTCTAGTAACAAAAATGAGAATATTTCTCCAAATAATGACACTGGAAACTATAAAAAGACAGGCTGGGTTCGAAAACAGTCTATGAATAGACCACGCTGGGCAAAGGGTCCAACTAACCAATCACGTTCTTCAAAATAGATCACGAGGTTTTTTTTTAGGGTGGAAAATCAAGCCACAATCCCTTCTGGTGATGAGAGAGAGGTTCAAGCAGAAGACTTAGTAGCTGGTAATGAAGCGGCCGTTAATTCAGCAGCTGTGAATTTGAACACAGCAGGAGCATGTTCAAAAGGTGATTCTTTTTTACCTAAAATAAAAATCGAGTTTTAAGGACTTGGAACATGAAGCAGAGAGGTCTGACAGCATCAGAATCCTCCAACAACCAACAGTAAGACATTTTGGAGATCAGTTTAAGGTTGTAAATTTATCTGGAATCTCTTTAAGTGATTCTCAGGTTAAATTGTTGGGTTACGACTTCAATTTTGTGCCTACTAGAAGGGCAGACTTCTCTAGAACTGTTATTAATTTCAAACAGTATGTTCAAAAACTAAGCTTGAACTATGTTTTGAAACATGTTAAAGATGATTGTAATGGTTTTTACAAACCTTCTAGTTATACACCTGTACTTAGTCAGACATTGAACACTTTTAAAGAAGCTAGTTTATAAGACATCGGTCACTATTTGGATAGGGGTGGTAAAAATAAGAAATGGTCTGACAATATAACTAGTTTGGAATGGGCAGATCTAATTGAGCTTACCTCTAGGAGTGATGTGAGGTATATGAAGAGTGACAAGGGGGGACTATTGTAGTAATGACTATTGCACAATATAAAGCATCTATGTTTAAATTATTAAACAACCCCAAGGAATATTTAGAAGTAAATGTCAGGGACATTCACAAGGGCTTTCAGTTTATTAACACCAATTTATATGAAGCCCTTATGAATAAAATCATAGACATGAAAATGTACAATTTATGTCTTGTTGAAAAACTGAGGATCGGCACACTTTTGTGTATTCCTAAAAACCATAAGTGTTTGTCCAACCCTCCTTTCAGACCAATAGTATCTATCCCCATTCTGTTACTGAAAGTTTAGCTCTGTTGATTGATTTTCATCTGAATCCTGTAATACAGAGTTTGCCCTCTTATCTAAAGTACTCTTGGGACTTATTGGATAAGTTTAGGAATTTTCTTTCAAGTTTTGTTTTTGACAAAAAATGGCATTTTATTATGACAGCAGACGTAGTGGCATTATTTACCTGTATTCCTCATGTACAGGGAGTGGAAGCTGTAAGAGAATTTATTTTTTCATATTCCAGTTTGGAACTCTGTCAAGTAAGATTAGTTTGTAGTTTTTTGGAAATCATTTTAGAGCATAATTATTTCACTTTTGATGGGCATTTCTTTAAACAAGGTAAGGGTGTTGGGATGGGTTCACCTGTGGCACCACCTTACGCCAATATAGCGATGGCATGGTGGGAGGCCAACATTCTATCTAAGTTAAAACTGTTTTTCAAAATGATCTCTGTTTTATTTTGGAAGGAGACTGTAACACCAGTGAATGGTTTATGGAAGAACTGAATGCTGAATCTGGGTATTTACAGTTTGTGAAAAGTGGCATTGGGGATAGGGTTGATTTTTTTTGGATGTGACTTTAGAATGGAATGATTTAGATAAACAATTTGAGAGTAAAATTTATAGGAAAGATACTTTCACCAATGGTTATTTACATTTTAAAAGCAACCACCCTTATTTTATTAAAAGGAATATCCCCAAAGGGGCAGTACATACAGGCTTGCCATATGACTACCTCCATTGTGGATTTGAATAGTGAATTTCACAAGAGTACTTCTATGTTTCTTGACAGGGGTTATGACTTTGAATATTTAGATTACTTACAGAGAGAGATTTTGTTGAAAAGAAACCAACATTATCCACCTATTTTGAAAATACCTTTTATTAACAATAATATAAAAAAGGGTAGAACATCTAATTTTTGTACAGTGTGTAATCTTGATATGACTACAGATAGTGGGGAGATTTGAGGGATTATTTAAAAAAACTGTAGAATAATAGAACGGAATAGTGAGCTAACACAAATTTTAGGTAGCTAGCCCAACTTTGTTTATAGGAATGACAACAGTTTAAAGAATGTCTTGGAAAGATGTTCTTCTAGGAGCAATAGTCCACCCATTTCAAAACAGATGGGAATGTTTAAGTCTGGACACTGCAAGTTTTGCAGGTTTATTTTAGAAGGGCCATTCATTAGTCTACCCCCATGAAATACACCATCAAGGTGGTGGGTCATTTGACATGTAGAGAAAAAGGCTTAGTATACATTGCTTTGTGCAGTGGCTGCAAAGCATTTTACATAGGAATGACCACACAGACTTTGATGGAAAGACTGAGAGAACATATGTATAGTACTAGAACTAAAGATGAAAATAATGCTTTATTTAAGCATTCAGTGATGTGTAACAAATTCAAGAAGTTCTTACTTTCAATTTTGGAGGTAGCAAAAACAGACCCAAGAAGTGGGGATTTTAAAAATGTGATAGAAAAAAGGGAAACTTCCTGGCAAATAAAAATGAGGGCAGATTGGAGGCCTGGATTAAATGACACAATAAACACCAAATGCTTCTTTAAACATAGGAAATTAACTATTGGAAAAGTGTAATGAACACTTTCCTTACATTTAGTACTTGTCAGTATGCTACAATGGGCCACAAGATTTAGGCACGCATGTTTTTTAAGGTTTATTACAGTTATAGGAATACTGTCTTTTTAACTAGATGAATGTTTTTGATTCAAAGTGGATTTTTATTAAATAATTGGTTAATTACATGTATAATGAATGTATTTAAGATGCGTTGTTTGAGTTTTGCTGTTTTCATTTGTTTTTCTGATGAAGTCTTGATGAGACGAAAGCAGAGAATTAAATTAATTTTATCCTAAAGCTGTATCTTCTAGTCTTTATTGACCATCAGTACCACTGTTCTAAGTTATTTTTGCATCTCTCCCAGTATTAGAAAACAATTCAGGAGTTGAATCCAGTGTGTTGGTTGCCATCATTCACAAAAGACAGACTTATTCCAATGAAACACAAGAAATCAAACTGCAAAATCCCAACGAATAAGGCACTACGCCTGGAACAACAAATTAATTTATTATAAAGTGCTTTTTGTCCACACCGAATAATCTTACTTCATCAAATACAAATACTTCATACACTAGAAACAGTTTAAATAACCCTCTTAGTAAGTCACACGACATCTCAGCTCAGTAAGTCACAACATCCCAGCTAAAAATTTAAAGTGCTACTCACATCTATTTAAGAAATAACAGCATATATTTTAAATGACCATGTTAATATTTCTAAAATCCACAAATTACACTAGTTAAAACAAAAATATGTTAAACTTCTATCCAACAATTTAATAGAATAGAGAAAAAAACTTAAAAATGTAAAAGTATATTTAGGGGAAAGGTCCCCAATACTATCTCATTAGATTTTTCAATTTCAAAATACACATTAGGGAACACATATCATTGAGTCTTGGGTGGTTGTAGGAATTTAATTGAATATGCCAAATAAGTTCTAGTTTTTCAAGTTCTAACTAGATGGGGCCTCCCCTAGGATTCTCTGCCAGCTGGTCTATAACTCGAAATTTAAATATGTGTTCAGGATTCATAAAGATATGCTTTGCCAAAGCATTTTCCATTTTTTGTCTAATGATACTATATACATGTTCGTAGATTGTATCCTTATTTCTTAAATAGATGTGACTAGCAGTTTAAATTTTTAGCTGGAATGTCATGTGATTACATAGAGGCTTATTTAAACTGTTTCTTGTAAATGAAGCACTTGTATCTGATGAAGTTTGATGATTTGGTGTGGACAAAAAGGGCTTTATAATAAATTAATTTGTTGTTCCAGGCATGGTGCCTTATTCTTTGGGATAATGTAAAGTATGCTCATTGATTCTTGGACTGGGTCAGAACACCTACTGATTAGCTTTAAATTCAAAATATCTACTCCCCTTGGAAACATTGCCATCATTTTTATGGACTGCAGAAGCACAAACCTTTTACAATTATATGAGAAAAATCTCTAACTTCACTCACAAAGTACCTCGGCTAACCTGGAATGTGTAGCCATCTAGATTAAGCAAGCAATAATGCCCAACAGGGTATGTGCTACTGTGTAAATAATGCACATCAAGGGGTGTTATAAGGCTCATTGCCGCAGGTGATACCCAGCTCTGCTTCTTCTTCACTCAATAATCAATATTAGCTGTTGAAAAGTTGCCTACAGATTTATTATGCATTGATGAATGGATGACGCACCATCAGAAGAAAACTCAGTAAGTACATGATGGTTTCCATGGCTACTCATGCCTTGTTATGTGTTTTTTTTTTTTTTACTATAGGTTTGTCCACTTGCAATGTCTACCATGGTAACTAATTGGAATTTATCTCAAAGATGCAAAATTATGAGATATGTTTACTGAAAAACTGACTTCTAAGAACTTGGAATAAGGAGACATCAAACATCATATGCCATCTGCTTATCTCTATGTTTATGCATAACATGATCTCTTCACACTTTGACTACTGTGATGCCTTGAACCTAAAGCTGTCTAGCTTGGATCTGGATTATTTACAGTTTCTGCTGAACACTATAACTTGATTTGTTTTGGTGATATGTTATTTTCCCCATATTACACATATGTGTAGTCTACACTAGCAATCAATTAGATCTCGATATTTTTATGTCCTGTCCATGGTTTATTTGGCCCTGCATGATCTGAAAGCTCCTTCTCTGTGTTGACTCTTGTGACAGTTCCAGCTGTGCAATGTGATACCTTTAGAATCCAATTGTTTTTGTTTAGATGGACTGCACCATTGGAACTTGCGTCCATGGTGATCGAGACAGTCCCCCATACTAAATGTTTTTAAATCCTGCCTGTAATCATATCTGTTCACTTTGGATAGCTAAAGAATAATGCATGACTGAAAATTATTAATGCAAGATGCTGACAATGGGTTTGCCCTAACCCAAAAATTTCATTAAGACTGGTCACATTACATCTGCAATATTTTTATTTTCATTGCACAATTTTTTGCTAAATTTTATATATCTTGTTTTTCATAATGTTAAAGTTATTGTTTCGCTTACTTGATCATTTGCATTTTTTATATTTCCTGCTAATAAACAGGTGTACAAAGTGAACACTATGGCAAGCCTTGACATGAAATTGCCCTTGAGAAAAAGGACTGGCTAACCAGTAGAAAAACAGGGGCTATATGCAATATCAGACACACTGAGTATTTTTGCATACTATCATTTTAGCATTTTTGCTGCTAAATTCTACCACATGCCTCTTGATAATACATGCATCTAAATAAAAATGATGGATAGCAAGCTAGTTTAGTAGGTGGATGCTAATTGACAGAGATCAAACAATGTCTGACAGAAAGACCCACACACAAAACAGAAACATCCTGGCCTGAATTTACTCTTTTTCTTGAAGACAAAATCTCAGGAAAGATTTTGGCATAGCTCTGACTTTTCTTCCTAAATCTGAAGTTCAGCAACACACACACACACACACATACACACACACACACACACACACATATATATATATATATATATATATATATATATATATATATATGTGTGTGTGTGTGTGTGTGTGTGTGTGTGTGTGTGTGTGTGTGTGTATATATATGTATATATATATATATATATATATATATATATATATATATATATATATATATATATATATATATATATATCTATATATATATATATATATATATATATATATATATATATATATATATATATATATATATATATATATACATACAGTATATTGGTCTACTTCAGACCATTGAAAACCCATATTATCAAATTACAAAACATCAAGCCCACAAAAGGAAAAACTCCCGTTAATTAAAAACATACAATAGCAAAACCCAGAACATCGAACTACATAACTTACCAGAAGTCCGGTCATCACTTAAGGGAACTCTCCTCCAGTTAAACTCAGGCTACACTAAATCTGTCTCAGTGGTTTTAAATGGAGATCGCGGTACAACATGGTTAGGGAAATTTACCCTTTTCTCACTGTAGTGTGATCTCAGAGTTGGTGTATATATAATTTAGGGGGTGGGGGTGCAGGGAGGCTTACCCTCCACCCCCCACAGAACTGCTGAGACAGATTTAGTGTAGCCTGAGTTTAATCTGAGGAGTGCTCCTTTACGTGAGATCAGACTTCTGGTAAATTATATAGTTCGATGTTCTGGGTTTCAATATTCTGCATTTTCAATTAACGAGTTTCACTTTTGTTGGCTCTGTGTCTTGTAATTTGATAATATTTGTTTTTGACGGTCTGAAGTAGACCCATAAAAATATAAATATATATATACATATATATATATATATATATATATATATATATATATATATATATATATATCTGTTAGTGTGTGTCTATAAAAATGTAAAAAAAATTGTTTTATTTTTATTTTTTTTATTTAAATTTTAAACTTTCACAAGTTTGATCTTATGGTCTCAATCATAAGATATTCGAATTTATGAAAATTCAAAATTTAGAAGTAGACCCACACACACACACACACACACACACACACATATATATTTATATATATATATATATATATATATATATATATATATATATATATATATATATATTTATATATATATATATATATATATATATATATATATATATATATATATATATATATATATAAAGATATATGATTGTGGTTCTTTTGATCTAGGAAAACATTTGTTTGTTAAATTTGATGTAAAATGTAATCAAAACCATAAAACATTCCCCCAAATTTACTAATCTTCAGTGCAGGACTAGCTTAGTCCTGCACTGAAGCGGACGTTTTGGAGCAAGACAGCAGCGCGCCATGCATAGTAATGAGGCTTGCTGCCTGAGTTACTAATCTTACACGGAGCATGTAAGAATGCAGGGGGCATGTCTGACAGCAGAGCTGTTAGAATATACATAACCCTGCAATGAAGAATAGCTGAAAGGGCTAAGAAATGAGCGAGACCGCTCATAGCTGTCCGCATATCCCCACCAACAGTCCCCTCGTGTACAACAGCAAGTATATAGAAATAAAATGAACAAATCCTTTTATTTTTTAAAACTCCGATTAAAGCTAACTGTAGGTGTGCAGGTAAGCCCAATGCTTAGCTATGGTTAATGCAGCTTAAATGGTTGAAGAGAATAACAAGGAAGATATATGCAAATCAAGCAGCATAGCAATAATGTAATGGTCAGAGCATTCGCCTTACGAGCAGACATTCCCGGTTCTAGTCCAACTGCAACACATTCCATTTTCCCTGGCAAAGCATGTAATGACCAATATGTTTGTTGCATTACCCACTAAATAACATATATTTATGAACTGTAGTACTATAGTAAATACATGTGAGGTGTCAGTGCCATAATGAATAAAGCACTAATAAGCAGGTATAAGCAGCAATAAGCAGTAATAAGCATATATAAGCACTAGTAAGGGGGTTTAAGCCTGTTTGCGCAGGGGTAAGCAATGCGCACACAGATTAAGCAATATTGAAGCTAAATCTCTGTAAGCATATGTTACCGGAGGTTAACATTGCTTACCCTTGCGCAAACCCTCTTAAAAAATGCTCAGAAGTGCCTCAATCACTCTGTATCAAATGGCCCTTGTTCTGGCCATCAACAAAATAAACTGCCTTGCAGGTCTTTAGCCCAGGACCCTATACACTATAGCCACAGTAGTTAACCACCAAGCCATCACAGAAGTACAGAAGAATGAGGTATCAGCAAACAAGTCCTCACTGTAGTAAAATAAAATTGAGCCTGTGAAAGGAATCCATATACAGACATATGTGCCTTAACCCACTACATAACATAAATATGTGAACTGGAGTACAGTAGTAAGGCCAGATGTCAGGTGTAATTGTAATAGAGTGTTGAAGTCCCTAATAAAACCCAAAGACCACATACAGTGTATGTACACATGAATCATGGATAACAGGCATACATATAAGATGTAATGAATAATAAATCAATGCCAAAAAGGAACTATAATGCAAAGTCAAATGTAAGCAATGCTAAGCATTGCACAGGCCAGCTTAGGAGGTGTAAGCAATGTGTAGGGCAGCTAACTCATTGTGCCAACTGTTATATCCCTTTAAACAATGCCAAGCATGGGTAAGCAGGTTTGCCCATAGCTTAGCCTTTTCAAAACTGGCCAGTCACGAAAAAGTCCAAGAAATCAGCCATACTTAAACACAAGAGGCAGGAATATATCTCATAACTGGTTGTAGCTTCCCTTGCAAGCAATATGTCAGGAAGGGGAGAGGGTGTCTATTTTGGGCACAGCACTGGTACATCAAGGAGTCCAGAGTCATGGCAGGACTCCTTGTCAAAGACCATGAATAGAGACTGCTGCAGGGCCAGTACCAGGGCTCCCAATGTAAGGTGGATGTCTTGGACCATCTCACCCGTGACCTCACCAGTGCCACTGGCATACCCCGAACTGATGAGTAGGTCAGGTGTCATGATGCTGACCTGAAGCAGTGTAAGGGGGACCTCTTGGCCAGTGGATCCAAGAGGCTAGAATGGCAGGGGATGTTCCAGCTGTGTGTAAGTATCAGTCCACTACCTGTTTAATAATTGCCATCTCATGTATACAATGTATAGGTATGTCTAAATATTCCTGTTATGTCCTTCACTGCTGCAATCAAGTGGGCCATGAACCAGGAGGCTCATGGTAGCCACCTGGAGAGGTTGCGATGCGAGGCAGGTCAGTAATACTCTTGCATCTACTGTCAGAGGAAATAAATCTAAACTTATTAGTAAATTAATTGCCTGTTTATAACCTGTATTGTTTAAGGCAAGTACTGCATACACCGAAGAATATGGCAGGAAAAGACTCATATAGTATGTACGTAAATAAAAACATAGTAGCCTGACAATAAAGGTCTAACTGCTGGACTACATATGTATACTTTGGTATCATATGGTAATGTAGATTTGCATTCACGTAATAGTACTGTTGTAATAAGTACTGTTACCCACACTGTGCACCATAAATAGAATGTGTAGGAATGCCTGTATATGACTGGTGTAATCCCCAGAGGCCATTTAGTACAACTGAAAAACACATAGACAGAAAACAGGGAAAAGGCAGACAACAAAACCCGAATAGCACATGCAACTGAGATGTGAACTGTTTTTTAGCCCACACAACCATGGTTCGAATCCTGCCAGTGGTAGTAGTCTGCATACAGAATCATACCCCACAACTGTAAAGATATGCCCAGAATGTCATGTAAAGTGGTCCATATCTGTTGCCTGTCAACCTGTCTCCCTGGGAAATCAGTGGGATGATCCCAGACGTAGAGGCAGCAAACAGGAAATACAACTGATTGACACACATCTATGAGAACAAAGCTGGCACACTAGCAACTCCCCAAACCTTTATGAGACTAAGAAGCCACGTATGTCCCATTCACACCCCTATCTTGTCAAGCAGTGGCCAGAGTGTATACAGTAACAAAGTGAGATGTATGTGCATAATAGTAATTTGGAATCTGGTACTGTGTGTGGCAACAATCAGGTAGTGTTAACAAACATTCCTCCCACAGGTCTGTCAGATACCAACACTGTGCCCAGAAATACAAGAATGATACCATGTACTGGTACTGTTTACATTGGTATTATTTGGCATTGTGAGTGATGTAATTGCACTGACTAATGAGGTTTTACACATTACTGTTGCTCACACATTCCTACAAAATATAACTGTCTAGGAAATCTGTATAAGAGTGTTGTAATACAAGGTCAGAATGCAAAATCACAGGAGAATTATAGAAAAGAAAGCAGATAGGAGATATACAGCAATATCTATATAGCACGCACAACTCTGATGGACAGTTTTTAAGTAGTAGCAGACACAGCCATGGTCTGACTTCTCAGAGTGGAAGTAGGCTGCATACAGAATCATACCTCACAACTGTAAAGATGAGACCAACATGTCCTGTATATGGGCCCATATCTGCTGCATGTCCCCCTGTCCCCCTGGTAAGTCTGGGGGATGATCCCAGATGTTTAGCCAGCAAACAGGGAATACAAGTGATTGTCCAACATCTATGTGAACAAACCTGTCACTGTAACAACTCCTGAAACTGTTAGGAGAGTAATAAGCCAAGTATGTCCTATCTACACACCCATGTTGTCAAGCTGTGACCAGAGTGTGTTCAGTCACAGAGTGAGGTGCATGTGCATAATACTAACGTGTAATCTGGAACTTTGGGTGGCAACATTCAAGTAGTGCTAACAAACATTGCTCCCACAGGTATGTTGTATATGATGAACACTGTGCTGAGAAATAAAAACCATTATACCCTGTACTGATACTGTTTACTCTGGTATTGTATGGAATTGTGAGTGTTGCAGTTTCTCTGAATAATCAAGTATCACTGATCACTGTCACCCACACTGTGCTACATAATATAATGTGTATGAAATCTTGTATATGTGTGTGTCAAGTCACTAAAGGTTGGAGAGGGCAATATTCTAAATATGTCCCGGTAGGTTCCCTATTAGAAGACCGAAGACGCATTCTTTCGAATGCGTCTTGGTCAAACACAAAAGCCTGAAATGGCAAAATATTGAAGTGGCTTTTAAGTGAATTCTTTCCCTGGGAAAGAATTTGCTTGGCCACTTTGTTTCTTTGCTGTTTTCAGCACTGTAGTGCAGTCTCGGAGTTGGTATATTTAAGTAGGGGTGGTATGGGGGGGGGTGAAGCCCCCCACATAATGTAATGTTTAAAGTGTTTTATTTTATTTTATTTTTTTTGTTGGAACAGCGATTTATTCCCTAGGAAAAAAAATCGCTGTTCTGACAGTTTGAAATTGTAAGCTTTCTCTTACATAGGGTCAATTAATTACTGTTCATTTTTTTAAGCGTTCGGTGATCTAATACAGACCCGTCTCGGTGCATCTGCATGTGGTCAACACATGGCCAGAGTCTGTGCAGAAAGAGTTGGATAGTCATGTGCACAACATCAACCTGGAATCTGGGAGTATGTGTAGAAACGGTTAGTGTTAACATACATTCCCTCCACAGGTATACCAGGTAAGAGGTGTATACTGCAGGTAAAACCAGTTCATGTATAAATATGACGACAGCCATATCACTGTCCAAACTAAGGCTATAGGGTAGTGTAGTAAGACTTGTAAGGTACAGATAACAGCACTGACTAGGAAAGTAATGTAGACTACAGGAATATACTAGTTGTTAATTGACATCTCCCCCCCACCACCATATCGCCAACAATAAGCCTAATGGTTAAGGTGTTTGCCTTACAAACACAAGGTACAAGGTTTGAATCTCACAGGGGATAACTGGCTAGGGTTAAAATGGCTCAAAAGGGCAGTTAGCCTAGTACTAACCTATGAACTCCTATGAACTCCAGCCGGTATGTAATGACTCCAATGTTCTGATAATGTCCTGTTGTTTGATAAATATTTTAGTTGTTCTCATGCATGTGCTATATTGAATTATTCCAACATTGGTGTCATGGTGCCATCAATATACCTGCATGCTGTCCATATTACCACTGTGGTCCCATATATGCATGTGTTCTGTTTGCTATGCAACTGTTCATATCTGGTGTCTTGGTTAATTGGAATATCTCTACATGCTGTTATAACTAACCCTGGAATGTGTTGACTTTACTAACCCACATTTGATAAACTCTAAACACTATAGCACATTTTGGAAGGCTGGTCCCAGTGGACCCCCCTGTCCCACCTCAGCAGGCTGTGGCACTGGGCACCAGCATGTCTGGAGCCCAACCAGGGACCTCATCGTACTGTTGGTCCTGCACCACCTTCGGGTATAACTGACTCAGGGGATGGGGCTCACCCCCCTCAGGAGCAGGTGCGGACAGGAACCTGTTACCATCGCCAAGACTGGGTCCTGGTGCATAGCGAGCTCAACCAGCAGTTTGTTGATCTGCTATACCAGCACGAGGGCCACGTGTTGCAACTAGAGGGTCAGCCTGGCACTGCGACTCAGCCCCCAGAACAGCCACCTTCGGGGCTCTGAAGGTGCAGTGGTGACTGCTACCTCAGTTGCACTGTTTCCACTAGGGGGCTCATGGGCTTCTGATTTCCCAACACCCTCCCCATCAAGATATTTACCCTGCACATCTGTCACATACCTCCCCTGTATGCATCTTGTTTGTCTTGTCTGTTAACCTAACCAACCTACCTCCCCAAATATATCTACTATCCCTCCCCAACATCCCACTCTCACCTGAAAATAAAATAAAAAAGGGCAGTCTGTTCCCCAAAAAAAAGCTTGCCCCATACATAGCTGTCCATTTCACACATGTGTCCACTGGACACACATAATCTGGTCTACTTGGCATCACAACTTATTATTGTTGTCCTCACCCCTCTTCCAAGGGTTTGAGTGTCCATTCAGTGAATATGCACAACTTTTGCTGTAGAAGAAATGGGCAGCTATGGACCTTCCCCATACCCTTTCTGCACATACCTAGCTATTTTCCTTACTGTCTTTCTCTCTTTATGCCCCTTTTCAACACTTTCCTATCAACCCTTTTTTCTTTTCTTTTAAAGAAATTAGTGCAGGGTTAAGTGGGAGTAAGCACTTTTAAGCTGCAGTAAACGGTCTTAAGCCTATTTGCGCAGGGGTAAGCAATGCCTACACAGGTTAAGCAATTGAGAAGCTAAATCAGTATAAGAAACTTTAACCGGAAGTTAGCAGTGCTTACTTCCACGAAAACCCATGCAAACCCGTTTACAACTACTCAAAAGTTCCTTAATCACTCTGTATCCAATGGCCCTTGTACTGCCCAGCAACAAAATAAACAGCCTCTCCAAGGCTCAAAACCAGGACCCTGCACATCATAGCCAAAGTGGTTTATCACTAAGCCATGCCAGATATACAAAACCTCTGATGTTTTCACAAACATATCATCTAGCCCAGTCATGCAACAGTACAGGGAATGTATTCCAATATGTAGATGTGTGTGTGTGTGTGTGTGTGTGTGTGTGTGTGTGTGTGTGTGTGTGTGTGTGTGTGTGTGTGTGTGTGTGTATTAATATCTAAATAGATAAAACATATCTATATATGTAGTTATACGTCTATATATATATATATATATATATATATATATATATATATATATATATATATATATATATATCTACATCTATATGTCTATATATACATCAAGTTTTATATGTATATATATATATATATATATATATATATATATATATATATAGATATATATATATGTAAGCAGATATATATATCTATATTGGTATATATGGACATACATCTGTAGATAACAATGGGAACATAACAAAAACATATATGTCCACATGCACCATTAATGGGGTTGAGAGGCCCCAAACAACATACTTCTTGTATGAATAGGTATACCTCCCACAACCAAACATGTCTGCCCTGCAATACACTACCAACTGCTGCAGATCCCATAACCAGGACCTGACACTACATGGGCACAAGATGTTAACAATACTCCATCCCACCTGTATGATGTCAGGCTGGTATCAGTAACATATCATGCAGAACAGTAGAACTAGGCTCCCATAGGGAAGGTACAATGTGGAATCTATCAACATCCCTAGGATACACATACACAGACACATATATGCAGATACAGACATACATATATACATATATATATATATATATATATATATATATATATATATATATATATATATATAGATATATGCAAAACTGCGGTGGTGGTGCTGCGGTAGCGTTGTCTCCTCACAGTAAGACGTTGTCTTGTTCGATTCTCAGCTAAAGCGTCTTCTGTGTGGAGACATGCATGAATGGGCCTACCTTCGTTGAAGGCTGTGTGTCAGAGCTGGCAACTTGGCATGTAAAAATCTACTGCCAATCATTAGCAGACCGGAGTTCCGCTGTGGCGACCCCTAACCGGGAAAATCCGAAAGACACAACAACATACATAGATATATATGTAACTGCAGATACACACGCAGAGATATGTTTAGTAAGATACATATGTAGAAGGTACACACAATATGGATCAGCCACTATGCCTACAGTTAACACCTTAACAACTAGACACTGTATGAGCCACTCATATAAATGACCATCGTTGCCTGCAACATATACCCACAGAGATGTCAAACGATATAACACCACACACACAAGTTTGCTTAAATGGGAAAGCTTTATTTGTGTACTATTACAGTTGTATATGCCATGTCATATAGCTGTTTAGACACTGACATCCATTTAAACAGATTAATGCAACTGTATACTAATACAGTAGTCTGGAAAAGCTTGCAAATGTTGCTGTCCAGGCCGAGGCCTTCAAGTAGTACAATAGTAAAGACAAACTGGGCCTCAGGATACCAAACAATCAACAGTAAGTAATGCAGATGTATAGTTCAGCAGCCTCTATCTACACTCTGTACACAATCCCTAGGGGGTAAATACCTCAGATGACACAATGGGACGTAACTGTTACACAACAAGTCATAACTGACACCATCACAAGCACACTGACAAACAGAACAGTCTGTATGGCAGGAGGCAGTAGGCCTGCATCTACTCAATTTATTTAATTAATTTAATTTTAGGTGAATTGTATGGTAATGTATATCCAGATACCTTAAGGCAGCTTACCCATGATACCCCCACATGTTGCAACAGCCTAGGTTAGTTATGGTGCACCCCCTAGACTCAATAATACAGGGCCATATGCCACTGTTACATACACTGGCCTCTGGAGTGCATAAGGGCACACATATATTGTGTAGGTGAAGCCCACACATATATGGCCCCAGCCCCACCGTGTGTATGGGGGATACAACAGCAGTGGACTGATGGCAAGAATGGCAACATGACATACTCACATCCCACTACAGAACAACCGCTGACAGCATGTCATATATGCAAAGCCTGGTATGTAGGTGGAGGACAGTGGCTGGAACACAGGCCCATATGTGGAAAACTGTTGTCATACACTAAGCACATCACTGGCATTACAGGATCATCTGCAACATATCCTTAGTCAGGGATTTGAAGTTAGAAACATAAATGGATGTAGCCATGTACTGATAGCACTCAGTACACATACTGCCAGTGAAATATCTGACACAAGACCTGTGAGGTGGACAGACACAACATAATAGGCACACCTCTGGCCATCAAGAGGATTGGCCCACAGTTGAGAGCTATGCAGATAGACTGTATTCCAAGGTAAACTAGTATGTACACACAAACCATGTAACACCAGTACTATACAATGCATACCACAACTCTACTCACACTCTGTCTGTAGTTCTGGAACCTCCTACAAATATGTAGCTGGCCAGAGTATGCAGATTCTCCTGTAAGAGGTATTGCTACCTGCTGTCTGCAACACTGATGCACACACACACAGAAAGGATTTCCTTCACACATGAAAGGTAAAGGGACCACGTCCACATGATGTAGGGATTTATAGTAGGTGGTTGCCATTACAGTGGTAATTGGGAGTACTACACAGCAAGCTGCATGCAGGTAGCAAGTGAAGGACACAGATTGGTGCAGAGGCCATCACCTGATCATGTGCATCACCTTCTAAAGCCATGCTGCAATCTATTCAAAGCAGCCCAATCCATTTACTGGAGAGAGTCTGAGAGAGAAAGAAAGAGAGAGAGAGAAAGAAAAAAAAAACAAAAACAAAAGCCTAAGGCAAAGGAAAAGTAAAAGCCAAAGGAAAAAAACAACTATTATAACATCTAGCAAACCATCCAGAACTGACCTCATTCCCACATCAGGTATGTGAAGTATATATGCATGTAATTGAATGTAGCACCTGGTCCATTATAATGGGATAGATGATGTGGAATGATTTATATGTGCCATCAGGTGTTGTTGTAATGATGTTCAACTGAACAACTGCTATGGACAATAGTGTCTGTCCCTGTGGGTAGTGGGCCATAGCCATCAAGTGAGCAGATCAGCACTGACTGACAGGATGTAAGCCATCATAGTGTGTGTTGTGTAATGGAAAGTATGTATATTACGTGGCCAATATCTGGTGGTGGAAGTAATGCCATTATGATGGACACATGGGACCCAAAGCCCACCCCTTGCAGGATAATCAGGTTAATCTGTAAGGTAGCATGCAGGAATGCCATAAGTGTGTAATAGGGTTATATGCAATCTGGTCCTACATATACCCCCTAATGTCAGGCTGTCTCCATATGTGGCACCAGTCTGTGTTGTAGCAAGGCAGAACAGTGCAGCTGTGCAGGAAGGTGTTGTGAGATTGTGGATCTGATGTCTGAATGTACCCCACATATAGGTATGCATATGTGTACATATCTACACATATATAATATATAAAGATATATATACATATATATCAATATGTACGTCTACAAATATGCAGATACCCATGTGTAGACATACATATGAACACATATATACATCACATATATCTACACATATATAGATATATACCTATATGCACATGTCTACATATATACAAACACACACACAAACATGTGTGTATGTAAATACATGTCCCCTATATTACTATCACAGTGATGCATGCTATGTGTGAGACAACAGAACACATAGCAATACACACAGATATCTACAGCTGGCAGTGTGTGCAACATGGATGGGTATGTCACATGTTAATCCCTTGATGGGACCACATTGCCCTTGTCTGTGAAGCATGGGATGAGAATATGGGGAAGTATGGCAGGTATAGTTGTGGAGGTGGTCAGGGTTGGTAGATATAGAGGACAGTCTACAGGGGTGGTATGTGACACGTGGTGGGTAAACACCCTGGATGGTGAGTGTGGTCTGTGATATGGATGCCCCATGTGCTCCAGTATGGGCACAATGGGACAAGCCTCCCACCCACTGCTACTCACAACAGCAGTCCATGTCCTGAAGGTGCCTGGCCTGGAGGCTGAGCAGGAGGAGCATGTTGGCCCTGTGAATGTGTATTGGGTGCCTCAGAGTGATGTAGCACATCCCACATGTGTTTGTGGAGCCTGTTATAGAACAGACCCTGGACCTGACCTTAGGGGACAGGAACATGTATGTGTGTGCCTCCAGAGGGGGGAGGGGGAACATCCCCTGGGTTGGTTCCACCTGATGGTATTGCTGGACCAGTACATGAGGAGGTTCCAGGTTGGGACACACATGCGATGTGGCCAGGTAACATGGGCAGATGGGTTTGGAGAGGTGATTCTGCTGGCCAATAGTACATATACATGTTATTGTTTCATTGTTATAGAACATATGTTGGTAGTAATAGTCTACACAATACCGTAACATGTCCAACAGCATGCATAGATATCCGAAATAACACAGAATGTCAGATGTGCAGCAATCACAAAGCAGCCATACCACAGGAATATATAGAACTATAGTGGCCCTCACAATGGTATGCAGATAAATAGTCTGTAACAGGCCAGCAATGACAGTGTCCACACAGGGAACATGGCTACAATCACTGGTAGGTAACCTGTAGCCATACCTAATAAGTTGTGTGTACAGTATGTTGAAGTTGATATTGTGGGGGGTGACAGAGACATGTAGTACAAACTGTGGTAACCTTGCTGTATGAGTTGCTCAGACCTGTTTCCATCTTTATGTCTTTCAGCCAAGATGTTACATGCATGTTTGCCTACTTATTTGGCAGTTGAAACTGAAGTGCTCATCACATACCTAATCCAGCACTACCCAGTGCTGTTTTGCAGGGCAGCCTATGACCAGCAGGATTGGACCATCCTGTGGAATGACCTAGTCCACAGGGTCAATGATGCCGGACTGCATAACTACAGTTATGAGCAGGTCTGGCATCATTGTATTGACCTGCTTCGCAATGCCTGTTGGCATGCTGCTGCAGTCCAAGGGGATCACCTCCCACAGGGCGGGGGGGGGCATGCCATCCATCCCCTGACACATGTGAAGGAGCTCATGGCCAGCCTTGTGGCACCTGCCCATCTGGCCAGCCACCAACCGCCAGACACCTTTGTGGAGGTGGGTGTCACCCATACACCAGCTGAGGAGCGTGCAGGTAAGGGCACAAAGCACATCAGTAGACCACTGTTGCATATACATCAGCTTAGGTACGGGTAGATCATGCATATCTGACATGTCATAGATATATTGTGTTGCTGTATAGTAGTGATAAACAGATGTCCAGATGTGGTAGCATTGTGGAAATGTACCATTGATGTATTGTATTACTGCACCCAATACATGTCATAGATATATTGTGTTGCTGTATAGTAGTGATAAACAGATGTCCAGATGTGGTAGCATTGTGGAAATGTACCATTGATGTATTGTATTACTGCACCCACCCTGTAGCTCTGCCACAGGTGTGGCCACTGACATTTAATCTCTCACCCTCTTATGTAGGTCCCTTCGGGATAACACCAAGGCAGTAGTCTGTAGCTGGTGAGTATGGTTTATGTAGATGCTTGCCAACATAATGGGCATATAATGGTAATGGTATATTCCATGCACACATCTAACACACTTACCCAGAATGCATGCAGTACATGTGCACGTATTGTTGCTTTGAAATGCACGGCATCACAGGGGTGACCATGACGGGGTATTGGAAGGGTATGTCAGACACCTGCATGATAACTAACATCCAGTCATTGCGGAATGTGTCCACAGGGAGTAACATAATGGTGGGAGATACGGCCCGTAGGGACATGTTTGGAACAACATCCATATACAGTGCAACACCAGTGTATATACCTGTAGGAAAATGGCAACTGCTGCAGAGATACGCTATGGTGTATGGCATTACAGTAGTCCACATTATCAGCTGGGACTAGGCTGTAACATGTGGTGTTCAGTGTATGGGACACTGCAAAGTGACACACATGTGTAGGGCATACTTGTCATGCATCTGCAAAAAAGGCTGAAGGAGAGGAGTGTCAGCATGACACACCAGTGCACCGCAGCAGGGATCCTAAGGATGCTAAGAATGGCAGTATCTGCACATAGTCAGGTTCAGGATGTGTGGCAGACGTAACCCTACCCACACAGCAATAGTGATGGCAGTGTGTGAACAACAAAGGATGTGCACATGAGTAGACCTTACAATCATGCAGACTAGGGTGACATGTTTAGGGCAGACTGAACATACACTGGCAATTGCAGATTGCCCATGCTGGTATACCCCCGCCAGGAGTAGTGACTGCTGTAGTACACACAAGAGAGGCCTGTACCTGGACATGCCCATGGAACCCCTGGCAGGCACAGTCTACGTGTCTGTGGCCAGAGGCAGTGAACTGCACACCCTGACAGGTATGGTCTGCAGCTGTCCATAAACACCTGTGTAGGGCAGCCACGTGGCAAAACTGTGTACATGCATACGCACACACTATGCAAACACACCTTGGGCAACCCCATACCTACACACACCACATCACCTCACCCAGCTCACCACAGTACACCCCTCAGCCACACACATGGTGTCAAATCTATGGCCCACCCTCAGCCTTTGGCAAACCAACATCACACCCTGTGCATATGATGATACCTGTGCCAAATCACTGTCACCCGTACCATCAATGCAGGGACAGGCTGATATGGTTCTGATGCACACGGTGACTGTACTACAGTGTACCACAGTACTGCAGTGAAACATGTTGTAGGGAGTAAAGTGGAATGCATATATGGCAGCTAGTGTAGCCATCCGGCAATGATGCCTTATAGCTGTTAGTAATGCTGGTTGGTTGTGGTTTCTATAATGTTATCCATTTGTGTTGTAGGTATACATGTGTCAGCACAAGGATGCCTTGTGCATATGATGATACCTGTGCCACATCCCTGTCATCCATAGCATCAATGCAGGGACAGGCTGATATGGTTCTGATGCACATAGTGACCATACTACAGTGTACCACAGTACTGCAGTGTAACATGTTGTAAGGAGTAAAGTGTAATGCATATATGGCAGGTATTGTAGCCATCCAGCAATGATGCCTCATAGCTGTTAGTAACACTGGTTGGTTGTGGTCTCTATAATGTTATCCATTTGTGTTGTAGGTGTATATGTGTCAGCACAAGGATGGCCTGTGTATATGATGATACCTGTGCCACATCCCTGTCATCCATACCATCAATGCAAGGACAGGCTGATATGGTTCTGATGCACACAGTGACTGCACTACAGTGTACCACAGTACTGCAGTGTAACATGTTGTAAGGATTAAAGTGTAATGCATACATGGCAGGTAGTGTAGCCATCCAGCAATGATGTGTTATAGCTGTTAGTAACACTGGTTGATTGCAGTCTCTATAATGTTATCCATTTGTGTTGTAGGTGTATATGTGTCAGCACAAGGATGCCCTGTGCATATGATGATATCTGTGCCACATCCCTTTCATCCATACCATCAGTGCAGGGACAGGCTAATATGGTTCTGATGTACACGGTGAATGTACTACAGTACCACAGTACTGCAGTGTAACATGTTGTAAGGAGTAAAGTGTAATGCATACATGGCAGGTAGTGTAGTCATCCAGCAATGATGCATTATAGCTGTTAGTAACACTGGCTGATTGCAGTCCCTATAATGTTATCCATTTGTGTTGTAAGGTATACATGTGTCAGCATGAGGATGGTCTGCAGTCATATAACACAATGGGTTATGTCACTGTGGTGACACCATGGCTGTGACATATCTGGGGTACAGTTGAACACATGTCACAGGTTACTAAAATGGTTACTGCCTGTGCCACATGGACAGGTGACCCACTGAGGTGTGTATACCCTGCAACCTGATGTAGACCCATCCGCATGCATGCACACTGTTACTTGACAACACTGGGAATAGCCCCCTACCTAGCTATGTAGTGATATCAAAGTGTGTGGCTTACATTGCACACACCACATAGCATTTACGATGAGGTGTGTCCCTTGTTACATGTTACATGCAGAACATCCGCAGACATGTACAGTATGCTAATGGGGGATGTAATGGATGTATTTGGACAATACGTAGTGTGACATACTGTCATATACACATTAACAGACACATAACAGCCAGACAGACATCCAAAATAGAAGATGCTATCGCTGTTAATTTGACCATGTGTCCAATGTGTGACAGGTAGGCTGCACACATCACGTGCATAACTGGCTTGGACTGTGGTAACCGTTACCTGTATGGTTGATGGTGACAGTGGTAATCATAACGTGGTACATGGAATATATTCTGGGTGTACCTTGGTGTAATCATAGTGTACACAGCACCCACATCCCCCAGTGAATATTGTACTCCCTGAAACCCATGATGACACTATGCCATACCCACCTTCACACATTGGCCGCAACTGCAATACAACCCATAGTATACCCCAACAGTGATACTACAGGGATATGCATCTCATGCACATGCCACACGTGTAGTAGGGTGTTGCATTGTCATGCCTCACCTATGGGCAGCAACAAAACTATCTGAACTACTCTGTGGCAATGGGTATTGTAATAGGAGTATGTGGCCTCGGAATGCTGTACCCTACAGATATACAGACATGCAAAACTACACACACATTCCAGAACACAATGGATATCCCATGCCTATCAACCCATTTCTAAAACACTGTTGTGCTGGTACTGCAGGGCACATGTATCCTTTATGGGTAGGAGCTTAACAGTGTACGTGTAATGTCCCATACAGCAGCAGCCACAACTGACTATGGCAATGGGTGTTGCGTTGGTTGTGAAGGCCCTCATGCAATTCCCAAGTACAGGTGTGCTAACACACAGACACTGCTATACTCAGTCATGCACATGTATGCATGTGTCAGTATAGGGGTGCATCGCTGCAGGTGGTCATAGCTGTATAACTAGCTATTGTCCAAGGGGAGATGGGTTGAATAGGGGTCGTGTGTACAGTGGTATCCTGCCACCTGCCAGTTGGCAGTGGGAAATCTATCAATAGACAATACTGCTGTGACCCTCAGGGTGAGAATGACATGCATCAGACAATCCTCCAGGTGCCTCCGGCACATGGCCACTGAGGTGATCAAGTTGACATGTATGCAACATGCATTACAACACATGGTTAGAGTCCGTGATGGTGACCTGTACCCAAGCATGTTCAGTTGACTGTGGTGGTGTAGTGGAGGTACCCGTGACATGTGGTGCATATGGGGTGACATCTCCTATATGTGCCACTTCTTACACAGCTGAGCAGACATGTCAGTGTCAATCAAGCTTAGGTTGCCTGTACATATCCCAGCTGTTTACCTGCCATCTGCACATCTGTACAGGGACTGACAGTTATCAGCTTGGCAAGTAGGTATGCAGTAGCATGAGTGTGTTGACAGACAGACATCTGACAACAATATGTATGCCATAACTACATGTTGGATGCCCTCACTAACATGTGGTGTACAGATGGCAGTCTACAGTTACATTCCACATGATGGATCATTACCCATTAAGGGATATATACTGTGACACAGCTCACACACCAGGGATACACCAGAGAGGCCTTGTTGTCCAGCTATGCCTGCAGGTGTGCCTGTTGTCAGTACTACATTTAGCACTCTGCTCTTGCCTGGGTTAGCACTGTCAACAGTAGTACTGCCATGATACACTACAAGCCAGTGTGACAGCACATACCATGAACTACTAGGCCTGTATGTAACACATTCACATGGATAACAGTGCTGTACAGACCTCATATATGTCTGTGTCCCACACATGACACTCACACCCCTTGCTACTGTAATGACAGCACATAGGTGCATGTATTGTATATGGCATTACATACACTTATTACAGATTATCAGACTGGTGGTGTGTCCTGGTTACCAGGGCTAAGCCATTCTTAGCAAGTATCAACATTGCTGCAATATAACAGCTAATCTGATTTACGCACTGGTAAGCGATGCCTACAATATGTAAGCACCCGTACGTTTACCCATAGCTCAGCAATGCTTATCTTCTCACAAAACCATGCAAAACCACTTAAAGCAGCTCAAAACTGCCTTAATCACTCTGTCTCCGACAGCCCTTGTTCTGCCCGGCAACAAAATAAACAGCCCATGCAGGCTTGAACCCAGGACCCTGTACACTGAAGTCACAGCATTTAACCACTATGCCAAGACCACTGTGAAGACAGCTGTTGTTTTACCAATATAGCTGTCATTACACATACTGAGTAGTATTGAACAATTGCATTTAGTTCCTAAACTGTGTAGTCCTTGTTATTAATAGGACTGTTGCATCACATATGTTGTTTTATCATAATGTGCACATAGCAGATACATACAGTGAGATACATCTGGGAGGATATACACAACCGTGAGGTTTACTCATGACAGGAATATGGTTGTATACATATAATAGGTCTATATATGTCTACATGTACATACACATGTATACTCATACATATGCCTGTATATATACATATATATAGCCATGTGTCCATCTCTTCATATGCACACACATATATATATATATATATATATATATATATATATGTATGTATATATAGATATATGTTTATATAGCCATATATGCATGCGCATCCTATGTGTACAGATATGCCTAGTTATGTTGGTATATATGTAGATATCTATAAATATATATGCATACATATCTATTCTGATATACCTACTACTGTCAATATATATGTAGATATCCATATGTATATATGCATATGCATCTCTATCTGTATATGTGTAGACATATACTGCTCTGTATATGTATATATCTGGATGTATATATATATATATATATATATATATATATATATATATATATATATATATATATATATATATATATGTGTACATATACATATACATATCCATCTATATATGTCACTATGTGTATGTGTATATATCTATATAGATATCTGGATAATTATATATTCATATATTTTCACCATATGTCCTGAACATGGAGTGTAGCCCTCCGTCAGCCCCTATAGTCCCAACTTCGTATTGCAAGGGGATGTCAGGTGTGTATAGCAGGTATATTTGTAGACTATTGGTACAGTAATAGGGATTGTCTTCACAGACATGGTGTGTGTGGGAGGTCACGTATGTTTTTAACATGTGCGCCATTGGCTACTGACAGACATCCTAAGGCCATCATAGTACAGTACTGCTGCTAGCACTTAATGCTCCTGTGTACTACAACAGAGATATTTGCCAATATATGTGGACATCCTGACACACTCTGACCAGTCCAGAGGTATACACAGAACCCCTTAGTGCAAGACATGTGAACCAAGCTTGACAATGTGGATGTTAATAGCCATGTAGATGGGTATAACACATAATGACTTGTATAATTTTGCCCCCATAGGTTATGCATTCACACACCCTTGTCTGTCCTGACACATAATAACCACTGGTACAGAGATGCCATGGCCACATAGTACCCACTAGATATTGACATACATCAGTACAGCATCCCACTGCTCTGTATGACATACATGAATGTTAAGGGAGGCCCAGCAGCAGTATATCTGGCAAGTATCTGGACATGACATCTCACTGGGTAAGTACACTAAGCTGCTAGGCATGTAACAAAGCACTGTGCAGTCAACAGGCAGACTGGCTCAACAATGGCCTACATTTCCTTAGGGGGAATGCAAATGTACCTGAATATAGCAGGCTCTACAGGCATGTCACAGCACAGAGTAAGATATATCAGTGTGAAAGTGCATAACCACAATGAATGTGAACACAGCCACAGCCACGTATGGTAAGTTAGCATAATATTACAGTATATGAACTATCTGTTCAACACCATCCTCATATGTGCCACTCATACACTAATCCTACATATACTGGGCCACTAAACAGTGTCCTCCGATGCCTGTCTGTGGTATGGGACAAGTGTGTGTGTGGCCGTACAAACATGTAAGCCGATAGGGTAACATACAGTGGAGCAGCATGTGACATCAGATAGAACTGGACCAAGAACAATGACATCTACAACAGTCTGTACATAGGCTAAAGTACATATTAACAATACACACACTGTCGACATTCACCTTAAGTACACAGACCTCAGTACTGTACACTCAGCCATAGAATGTCCAGGTTATGTCCTCAAATATAACCCCTACTATACATAACATGTGTAGCAGTTTGCTATATCACTGGACTCTTATTAGATATGATGTCACTAATTATGGTGTACTGCACATATTCATGACATATGTACAAAGGTTGACAGAGTTTTGGCTGGAGGCACATACACAGGGCCAATATTGACATGTTGCTGGGATAAGCTCATACATTTACTGTTGCAACAGGGTTTGTTGCAACATATGTCCTATGAGGGATATGAAGTCAGTAACTCTCATGGCTGTCACCATCTACAGAATGCAATCCTCAAACTACCTTCTGCAGTTCACAGATAGGTGCTCTGTGGGTAACACATGAAACAAAAGGCACCACACACTGCCCAGTCTGCAGATGACCCTACAGATGGGGTTTCCTCATAAACATAGCACTGACATGGCAGGTATTAAAACATGTAGGACAGCCATATCCACACAAACCCTGTTAAACCAACATTACTTCAAATGCAGTACAGCATCACTTACAGTCTGTAGTCAGATCAGGCACATCCGCCTCCTGTGTGTTACCCTGTTTTCTCAGTGTATGGTGTTAGAAGTAAATCCCCAATCCATCTGAGATGTTGTTTGCCAAACAACAGAATGAGTTCCTGCTCGCAGTGAATGAAAAGGCCCAACACCAACATGATGTTCCTAGATATTGGAGTGTGTTTCCATGCAATTGATAATGGAAATGTTACCACAGCTGTTCCACATGCAATCAGCTAGAGGAGGGCTGCAATTCATGCAGAGGCCATCAGCTGATCATGAGCATCACTTATAATACACTTGCTGGTGCCTAAGCAAAGCAGGTGTAGGTCTCCCCATCCAACAGAGAGGGGGTGTGAGAGGCAGACAGTGGCAAAGAAACATCAGGAAGGGGTGGGAGAGTAAAACTTAAGCATGTTTGTGTCACACAATTACCAGCACAGGGTATCAAACCCCTGATGACTATGTAGTGCTATCACATTTCTATGCAGTTATTGGATGCACCACATTGGTTATATGTTGAGGAGTCCTCAAAACATATATGTGACGATGAGTGACATCTGCAACAGGGATATGGTAGCTATACGATAGGTGTCGTACACATGCCTCTCCGCATGAACAAGTGCCATTATCAACACAGCCACACTGTCACAGGGATGCACATACATTGACATACTTGGCAGGGCCAGTAATACAACTCATCACTAGTGAGATTGCCACAACACATTACTGTGCAGGTATCACATGCACCACTGCGGTTACACAGAGGTTATATGGGCAAAGGGTATGTGGAGGTGTCTGACATCAGACAGCATACTTCAGTACAGCAATGGAGGTTGTAGTGAGTGTGAATGTGATCATATGCATCATACAACACACACACACACACACACACACACACACACACACACACACACACACACACACACACACACACACACACACACACACACACAGTGTCAGTAATAACAAGCATGGGTGCATTGCTTCAGGGTTGTGTAGTGGTCGACTGTGCAAGACAGCTATACAAGGCTAGGTGATGGGTATACCTTGGCAACAGGCCACATGAAAATGGTCTGCATTGTGGATCAGGGGTGTAGTTTCTGGATTTGCCCACACAGGTGGGTATTCTATTCACCATCCAGTCACCTGGGTGACTATTGCATGTTGCCAATGCTGTGCATTGCTTGCCATGTATGTGTTCCTTAGTCCATGACATGGACGGTGTCTGGGATGTGCACACCTCCCACATGCATGCACAGTGACATATGGAACTGTACTGGGGTGTCTGGCCCATGTTGTGTACACAGATTATCATCAGATGTGCCAGTCCTGGCATCATGTGGTGGGAACTGTTAATGGACAGCAGGTTTACCCTGCATCTACATTGATAGCATGATACCGGATATCCCTAGTGTCCGTGGCATCTGTCCACATAGGGTATGTTTTTCAGGCATTGTATGTCTTTGTGGGTCACATCTGATGGTGCCACAGGCGTTGCAGGTGGCCAGTGGGGAATATGGGGAAGGTGCACTGTTGGCATGTACATGCCTATTGGACAGATGGAGAGGGTGCCATGCCCTCTGTAGCCCACTGCAATCATACCATGAATACTATCAGTGGGCAATATGCTGGGTACTACCAACATAGCGACTGTTGCCTAGGCAAGTGTGTGTGTGTGTGTGTGTGTGTGTGTGTGTGTGTGTGTGTGTGTGTGTGTGTGTGTGTGTGTATGAGAGATGGGTTGAGAGTGTTCTTTGGGTAATACTAGGGTTGCTAACTTTGTTTGCCAGGCTTTTATGTCATATGTAGGGGTATGGATTTTTACCCCAGCCTCTTGGCTATTTCACATCTGTTATCCCTCTACAGTGAACATTGTGATATATACTAGGTCGACCATGTAAGAAATTTGCAAAACCCACTCCACATTGAGTCTAGTTTTACATACACCCACCTACACTCACCCACTCCACATTGAGTCCAGTTGTTACATACTCAAAACCACCTACAAACGCACACACCTGTCATGTCTTGGATTAGAACTCCTATCTAACAAGTTTATTACACTGCAGCACTACACAGTTATAGGACACACCACAGAGATTACTCGAGTACTCCTTCCCCAAAGGTGTATTTCCCAATGAATGACATCAGCAGGATTGCCAAAGTAGGACATCTGAATTGTGGTGAGTGTGGTTAGCCTAAAATGCATTGCTCCCTACACAGACATAGAACCAACACAAAACATCCACAACTGCCATGTGTGGGAATAGAACCCCTACCATAGTTTTATATCACACAACAGCATGAAGCTGATATAGGACGCACCACAGAGATTATTGGAGTACTCTTTCACCAAAGGAGTATTTCACAATGAATGACATCAGCAGGATTGACAATGTAGTGCATTTGAATTGTAATGAGTGTGGCTAGCTTAAAATGCATTGCTCCCTACACAGACATAGACAAACACACAAAACATTGACAACTGTCATGTGTGGGAATAGAACCCCTACCAGAGTTTGATATCATACTACAGCATGAAGCTGTTAGAGGATGCATCACAAGAATTACTGGAGTACTCCTTCACCAAAGGTGTATTTCACAATGCATGACATCAGCAGGATTGTCAAAGTAGGGCATTTGAATTGTAGTGGGTGTGGCTAGCCTAAAATGCATTTCTCCCTACATGGACATAGAAACACACACAAAACATCCACAACTGCCATGTGTGGGAATAGAACCCCTACCAGAGTTCTATATCACACTACAGCATGAAGCTGTTATAGGACACACTATGGGGATTACCGGAGAACTCCACCAAAGGTGTATTTCACAGTGAATGACATTGTCAGGATTGCCAATGTTGGGAATGTAAATTGTAGTGAGTGTAACTAGCATAAAATGCATTGCTCCCTACACAGACAGTGACACACACACACACACACACACACACACACACACACACACACACACACACACACACACACACACACACACACACACAAAGTTGCCATGTCTGGGATTAGAACACCTACCTAACTAGTTTATCACACCACAGCAATACGCATTCATAAGACATACCATGGAGATTACTGGGCTACAACCATCCAAAAGTTGTATTTCACAGTGTATGACATCAGCAACCTTGCCAAAGTAGGGCATTTGAACTGTAGTGAGTTTGACTAGCCTAAAAAAAGCATTGCTCTCTACACAGAGACACACACACACTTGCCATGTATGGGATTAGAACTCCTGCCTAACTAATTTATCACCCTACAGCAGTATGCATTTATAGGATGTGCCATGGAGATTATGGGGCAACAACTTTCCAAAAGGTGTATTTCACAGTGCATGACATCAGCAGCCTTGCCAAAGTAAAGCATTTGAATTGTAGTGAGTGTGACTAGCCTAAAAATCATTGCTCTCTATACAGACAGAGACACACACACAGTTGCCATGTCTGGGATTAGAACTCCTACCTAGCTAGTTTATCAGACTATAGCAGTGCGCAGTTATAGGACGTGCCATGGAGATTAGTGGGCTACAACTTTCTGAATGGTGTATTTCACAGTGTATGACATCAGCAGCCTTGCCAAAGTAGGGCATTTGAATTGTAGTGAGTGTGACTAGCCTAAAAAGCATTCCTCACTACACAGACAGAGACACACACAGTTGTCATGTCTGGTATTAGAACTCCTACCTAACTAGTTTATCACACTACAGTAGTATGCAGTTGTAGGATGCACCATGGAGATTACTGGGCTACAGTTTTCCAAAAGGTGTATTTCACAGTGTATGATATCAGCCGCCTTGCCAAAGTAGGGCATTTGAATTGTAGTGAGTGTGACTAGCCTAAAAAGGCATTGCTCTCTACACAAGCAGAAACATGCACACACACACACACACACACACACACACACACACACACACACACACACACACACACACACACACACACACACACACACACACACACACACACACACACACACACACACACACACACAAACACAGTGTCAGTAATGACAAGCATGGGTGGATTGCTTCATGGTTGTGTAGTGGTCGACTCTGCGAAACAGCTATACAAGGCTAGGTGATGGGTATACCTTGGCAGCAGGCCACATGAAAATGGTCTGCATTGTGGCTCAGAGGTGTAGTTTCTGGATTTGCTCACACAGGTGGGTATTCTATTCACCATCCAGTCACCTGGGTGACTATTGCATGTTTCCAATGCTGTGCATTGCTTGCCATGTATGTGTTCCTTAGTGCATGACATGGACAGTGTCTAGGATGTGCACACCTCCCACATGCATGCACAGTGACACATGGAACTGTACCGGGATGTCTGGACCATGTTGTGTACACAGAGTATCATCAGATGTGCCAGTCATGGCATCATGTGGTGGGAACTGCTAATAGACAGCAGGTTTACCCTGCATCTACATTGATAGCATGATACCGAATATCCCTGGTGTTTGTGGCATCTGTCCACATAGGGCATGTTTTTCAGGCATTGTATGTCTTTGTGGGTCACATCTGATGGTACCACAGGTGTTGCAAGTGCCCAGTGGGGAATATGGGGAAGGTGCACTGTCGGCATGTACGTGCCTATTGGACAGATGAAGAGGGTGCCATGCCCTCTGTAGCCCACTGCAATCATACCATGGATACTATCAGTGGGCAATATGCTGGGTACTACCAACATAGCGACTGTTGCCTAGGCAAGTGTGTGTATGAGAGATGGGTTGAGAGTGTTCTTTGGGTAATACTAGGGTTGCTAACTTTGTTTGCCTGGCTTTGATGTCACATGTAGGGGTATGGATTTTTACCCCAGCCTCTTGGCTATTTCACATCTGTTATCCCTCTACAGGGAACATTGTGATATATACTAGGTTGACCATGTAAGAAATTTGCAAAACCCACTCCACATTGAGTCTAGTTTTACATACTCACACCCACCTACACTCACCTGCTCCACATTGAGTCCAGTTGTTACATACTCAAAACCACCTACACACACACCTACACATGCACCTGTCATGTTTTGGATTAGAACACCTATCTAACAAGTTTATTACACTGCAGCACTACACAGTTATTGGACACATCACAGAGATTACTCGAGTACTCCTTCCCCAAAGGTGTATTTCACAATGAATGACATCAGCAGGATTGCCAAAGTAGGACATCTGAATTGTGGTGAGTGTGGCTAGCCTAAAATGCATTGCTCCCTACACAGACATAGAACCAACACAAAACATCCACAACTGCCATGTGTGGGACTATAACCCCTACCATAGTTCTATATCACACAAAAGCATGAAGCTGATATAGGAAGCACCACAGAGATTATTGGAGTACTCTTTCACCAAAGGAGTATTTCACAATGAATGACATCAGCAGGAATGACAATGTAGTGCATTTGAATTGTATTGAGTGTGGCTAGCTTAAAATGCATTGCTCCCTACACAGACATAGAAAAACACACAAAACATTGACAACTGTCATGTGTGGGAATAGAACCCCTACCAGAGTTTGATATCACACTACAGCATGAAGCTGTTAGAGGATGCATCACAAGAATTACTGGAGTACTCCTTCACCAAAAGTGTATTTCACAATGCATGACACCAGCAGGATTGCCAAAGTAGGGCATTTGAATTGTAGTGGGTGTGGCTAGCCTAAAATGCATTTCTCCCTACACGGACATAGAAACACACACAAAATATCCACAACTGCCATGTGTGGGAATATAACCCCTACCAGAGTTCTATATCACACTACATCATGAAGCTGTTATAGGACGCACTATGGGGATTACCAGAGAACTCCACCAAAGGTGTATTTCACAGTGAATGACATCATTAGGATTGCCAATGTTGGGAATTTAAATTGTAGTGAGTGTAACTAGCATAAAATGCATTGCTCCCTACACAGACAGTGACCCACACACACACACACACACACACACACACACACACACACACACACACACACACACACACACACAGTTGCCATGTCTAGGATTAGAACACCTACCTAGTTTATCACACCACAGCAATACGAATTCATAGGACATACCACGGAGATTACTGGGCTACAACTTTCCAAAAGTTGTATTTCACAGTGTATGACATCAGCAACCTTGCCAAAGTAGGGTATTTGAACTGCAGTGAGTTTGACTTACCTAAAAAGCATTGCTCTCTACACAGAGACACACACACAATTGCCATGTATGGGATTAGAACTCCCGCCTAACTAGTTTATCACCCTACAGCAGTATGCATTTATAGGATGTGCCACGGAGATTATGGGGCAACAACTTTCCAAAAGGTATATTTCACAGTGCATGACATCAGCAGCCTTGCCAAAGTAAAGCATTTGAATTGTAGTGAGTGTGACTAGCCTAAAAAACATTGCTCTCTATACAGACACACACACACACACACACACACACACACACACACACACACACACACACACACACACACACACACACACACAGTTGCCATGTCTGGGATTAGAACTCCTACCTAGCTAGTTTATCAGACTATAGCAGTGCGCAGTTATAGGACGTGCCATGGAGATTAGTGGGCTACAACTTTCCGAATGGTGTATTTCACAGTGTATGACATCAGCAGCCTTGCCAAAGTAGGGCATTTGAATTGTAGTGAGTGTGACTAGGCTAAAAAGCATTCCTCACTACACAGACAGAGACACACACAGTTGTCATGTCTGGTATTAGAACTTCTACCTAACTAGTTTAGCACACTTCAGCAGTACGCAGTTGTAGGATGCACCATGGAGATTACTGGGCTACAGTTTTCCAAAAGGTGTATTTCACAGTGTATATCAGCCGCCTTGCCAAAGTAGGGCATTTGAATTGTAGTGAGTGTGACTAGCCTAAAAAGGCATTGCTGTCTACACAGACAGAAACACACACACACACACACACACACACACACACACACACACACACACACAGTTTCCATGTCTGGGATTAGAACTCCTAACTATTTTACCACACTACAGCAGTACGCAGTTACAGGAAGCACCACAGAGATTCCTGCCCTACACCTTTCACAAGGGTGTATTTCAAAGGGGATGACCTCAACAGGCTTGTCATAGTAGGGCTATGGGGAGGGCAGTGTGTGTGCATGGGCTATAACCCATTCATCTAGAGGTTGACACACCACATGCAGGGTTATATTCCACAGGTACTTGTATACAGCTGCTAGATGACTACTTCTTTGTACAGTCATGTTGCACAGCTATTACTTGCACCACATAGTTCGTAATGCTGACAGATACCAGTGGCTAAGTTCTACAGTGAGTGACATCTGAACCTCATGTGGTTGTACCAATTTGGCTGGGTGCTGGGTGGGACAGGCCTCATAATGGATGGCCCCTTGTGACAGTCACTCTCTTCCACACATCTCTGTATGTCTACTTTTGGCTTAATCTAGTGTGTTATCCTTGGATATATGCCTGTATTCCTATACAGTGTGTGTGTGTGTGTGCAAAGCATGAGTGGTGCATACTGAGGAGTGTCTGCACTAACATCTGCAACTGCCTGATATGTGTGGTCCACTGTTGTTTGAAGACATGGCCTTCATTTGTTTAAGGGTGCGAGCATGCCCAGTATGACCTTTCAGTATGTTGTTGACTGACATTGCCTTCATTTCTCTAAGTGTGTGAGCATGCCCAGTATGCACTTCTGTTTTGCATGTGTGGATCGATTCCAGGTAATTTGTACTGCAGTGCAGACCTTTGTGTTGTACACCTACAGGTAGCATACTGTTTCTGCAGGGTATCCGTCAATCATTTGGCAATATGTGGACAAACTGTGCAGGGGATAGTGTGTACTGTAGGTGATTGTGTCTGTGCTGCTTCAGCTGCGTGGTACTGCTGTTAGCAGAGATATTCAGACATGTGTACTGTTATACACAGTGATGTTTTCTGTCCTCATGTACTGTCAAGTGGACATTCTTGCTCACAGTGATCATTTGGGGGATAAGGGTGACTGCAGCTGTGTCCAGTATTGTGGGCAGACACCTTTGTATTAATGGTAAGTTATACCATTCTGGAGGGGGAGCTTCAGACACTTGGTGCTGGGTTTGCGTATGCAGTTCGACACCTTGGTACAGTGCTAGCAGAGGATCCCATACTTGTCTGCCCATCAACATGGCAGTATGGTCTTATCTTGCTGTGGCAATGCCTCACAGTTGTACAGATTTTCACAGGTTAGCCAGAGACAGGGGCCATGGGTCAGGACATTTAACCTATTGTGATGTACGGGCAGGTGGGTAGCCACCCATTTATGTGTTTGCAGTCAGAGATAGTGGGTGCACACAGCTTGGTGTTAGACTCTGCAAATTGCATGCTGTCCATGCTCTCACACCCCTCTCTGTTATTCTAACCTCTTCCATACATTATGCATACATTCTGTGATACTTTCCATAAGGGTATCACCCCATCACAGGTGTGTGTTAGTGTTGGTCCACAGTTCATGCAGTGGGGCATGGTGGACATGTTACTGTGGTTTGTCCACATAGCCTTGCATATTGCTTATGTGGAGTGTGTTATGTTATTTGGGTGTCCATGACATAACATACATTGGCAATACATGTGAGACACAGGCCTTTGGCAGATGCCTGTGGGGCATTAGGTGTTGCTGCAGGCCAGATGTGACAGGCCATTGCATTCTGTCAGTCCTACAGTCCCAGACCACCATACAGTATATTCCCCTGGGGTGACAGGGTAGGTGTGCTAGGTGTTCATGCCAATAACTTCTATCAGTCTTGATCAGGTGATGTGGATGCTGGCAGGGTGCTACCTACAGCTAGGGATACACCTGTATGGGACACCTGCACTGCAGGCTGTAGTCTTCCGCTATTGTGATATACAGGTGGGGGTCTTACTGTACCATTCCACATAGCAGGGATATTACCAGAGAGGTGCATGTGGGTGGTATTTGCATGCCTGGGTGCATGTGTACTATGGGCACTACTTGCATCTGACACACAGATATTGCTTGGGGCATTCCAGGTATGCTGGCATAGGTTCATAGGTTCATAGATAGGTACTAGGCTATTGGCCCTAGGGCCTACATAAGCCTAGCCAAATGGTACCCTGGCTTTTGCCACCCAAGAAAATTATTTTCCTGTGCCTCTGTCAAGTGATAGAAGTGATCCTGGGGAGAATTTCCTATCTTCCATCCAATCATCAAGATTTTTCTTGAAGAGTGCTAATGAGGAACTTTGTTTAATATAGATAGGTTGCTTGTTCCAGAGTATGGGAAGTCTCTGGGACAGGAATCTATCCCTCTAGCATGTTCTGTTTATTGTGTTGACAATGTTTAGGTCCCTAGATCATGTAGCTCGGAGGGATTGGGATTTCTTTAAGTGGAGCATGTCCAACAGCTCTGGGTTTGACATTGCTATGTAAGTTAGGCAGAGATTGCCTCTGAGTAGGCGATATGTGACAGAGTAAAGTTGGAGTTTTTTGAGATGGTCTGCGTAGGGCATCTGTTTGAGGCTGGTAATCCTCTTTGTGAGGTATTTCTGCAACCTTTCCAATTGTTGTAGATGTCTTGTGAGGTACATGCCAAAAGGGTGTTGTACTCTATAATGGGTCTAATGAGTGATGTGAGGAGGGGAACAATGGCCTCTATTTTTCCTGGATGAGAAACCTTTTGCGATGAGGTGTGCTATGTACAAGGATTTCCTGACTACTGTGGTGATGTGATTATCAAAGGAGAGACTACTGTTCACCTGTGTCCCAAGGTCTCTTATCACACTTTCAGTGTTAAGTAGACTACCACCTATGTGGTAGTTCATGGGTACAGAGTTTTTACCAAAAGGGATGACATGCACTTTTTGGCATTGAGCTTGAGGCCATGGCTTTGACACCAGCCATCTGTCTCAGTGAGGCCTTTTTGTAGGATGTCCACATTGTTAGGAGTTTTGATTATGGCTCCTAGTTTGCAGTCATCTGTAAACTTTGTTAGCCAAAGACCTTCTCTGTTAGCCTGTACTTCAGAGAAGTAGATACCAAACAGGAGAAGACCCAGGACTGAACCATGTGGTACTCCACTTGCCACTGGTCTGAAGTTGGATTTAGAGTCTGCTACTTTCACAGTGTGGATTCTGTCAGTGAGCCAGCTGGCAACCCATCTTGTGACATAGGGATTTATACCTAGTTTAGTGAGTTTATCTATAATTCCAGAGTGCTTATGGTGTTGAAAGCCTTGGTGATATCTAGATAGGCTGTGTGAACCAACTTACCCTCATCTACAGCATTGGTAACTGCTTCAAAGAAGTCTGTCAGGTTTACGAGACATGATCTGCCTTTTACAAACCCAAACTGGGCGTGGTCCAGTGTTTGGAGCTTACCAATGTCATTATTTATAAGTTCCATGATGATACATTCCATAGCCTTGCAGACCAGGTTTGTCAGGGTAATAGGGCAGTAGTTCCCGGGGTCCATGGTAGCTCTCCCTTTGTGGAGTGTGATAACTGTTGCTGTGTGTCATTCAATGGGCACAATGCCTGAGGTGAGGCTATAGTTGAACATGGTACTTAGGTGGGGTGCCAGTTTGTTCTGTAGTTCGTATAGAACACAGCCTGGGATGTTGTCAGGTCCCATGGATGCTGCGTTCTTGGCTTTGGAGAGTGTGTCTTTTACCTGTGCAGCCATGATTACAGGAACTTTGCATTCTTCGGGTAAAGAGATGGGCCCTTTAGGGGGTGAGAGAGGGGTAAAGTTAGCACTGAACCTATCTGCCAGGATGTTGGCAATATCAGCTGGTTCTGTATATTTAGTGCCATTGTGCTGTAACTCAGAGCAAATCTGAGTGTTGCCATTGAGATTCTTGACATAGCTATAGAATGCTTTGTGGTTGTCTTTAGAATCAGTGGTGCTTTTGTTTTTGTAACTAGCTTTGGAGGATTTTATGAGAGATCTCAGCTTCTTACTGAGGCTATGCATGGAGTTCCTCCAATCATGGGATTTTACTCTTTTTTGCAACAGATTCTTTCTTATGTTGTAGAGATTGTCTATGGCAGGAGACTACCATATTGACTTCCTTTTTTTGGAGGATAGCATCTTGGTTCTTTTAGGGATTGCATGATCCATGCACTCATGTAAGTGCTTATAAAGTGCATTTGTAAAGGATTTGGCAGTCATACCTCTATTGTCCTACAACATGGGTGTCGTGAAGTTTGCCACTTCTGTCTTAAAAAGCGTGAAGTTGGCTTTGGAGAAATTTTTTATGGTGGTTTCCCTAATGGGGGTGGTGGTGGGATGTGGATGTCTAGGGTGATTAGCATATGCAGGTACATCAACTGAATCCCAATATATCAGTCCTACCACCTTTGTGATCTGCAGGTGTTCAGGCAGACATCACAGGTATCCCCTACTACAGGTCCAGTTACTGTGATGCATACCTATATGCACAAATCCAAGGGTGTCTCCATTTCACAGTGACACAATATATACTGTATGTCTGGGGTACTTTCCCCTGTGTACTGCTTGTATATCTAGCCCAACAGCCATGCCATGTCAGTCTTTCAGATGGTGGCACTTATTACCACCATACATTTACAATGGCTTACTGCTAGCATGTGTTATACTGGTGGGGATTGTCTTTGGCACTGCAGTCATGAGGGCTTGTCCCTGTCACCAGCAGTAGTGGCCAATGGCCAACAGGTCTTATCTCAACATGCATACATACTGACCACTCTCACACATTATGAAACACGCACCATCCTAACACACACAGACCTGCATATTGTGCAAATGCTACAACCTATCCTGCTACCTTGGCCACTTCTGAGCATTTGTGCTCCACTTGTATTGTACCTACTCTTACATGTTACTACATTTCTACACAGGATTGGGGGGGCACACCTGAGTGTCATTACATTTCTACACTGGATTGGGGGGAGGGGCAGACCTGTCTGTTTCCATATGTCTACATAGGCGTGATGGGGCAAACCTGACTGTTACTACATTTCTACATAGGATTGTGGGGGGACACACCTGACTGTTTCAACATTTCTACACATGATTGTGGGCACACCTTACCATTTCTACATGTCTACATGTCTACATAGGATGGGGGGGCACACCTGGCACTTGTGCACATTTGCTATGACTGTATTGATATGTCACATACTCCATTAAATTCTGTATTCTAACCTGTAATACTGACTAGAGGCATATCAGTGTACTACAGGTCTTAGATTTGGTTGCCCTACATATTAGTGTCTGACTTCCTACCCTTGAGAACTAACATCCCACTGTCTGACCTGCTGTAGTCTGTGTAGGCATGGGGGAAGGTTACCCATAGGCATCATTCAGAGGCCATAGCACAGACTTGGTTTGGGTTTGTCTACACCTGTCCTGCTGGCTGAGATTGTTGTTGGGAATATGAACCTCCCTGACTGGCATGTGTGTGTCATATGGACACACATTTCAACCAGCACATTTCCTACAGTGAGTTTTGTCTCCCTGAGTAGTATTGGCTACTATGGTGACTCCAGTATGTGTTACAGATGTCATGGTGCCACTGTGGGTGTCTACTATCTGCTGCCATAACATTCAGCCACCCAATTCCCTTGCATGCTCACATCCATACTATAGATACAGGTAACAACACATTCTACTCCATTTGGCAATTGGTAGGTTGATTGCCTTACCTTGTGCCAGGATTGAGGGTGGTGCTGGAGGGCTGCCTATGTTGGATGCACATAGTACACTCCCTATACATGGTTGAGCACAGGTAGTGTCATGTCCGGCATCCCTTTTACTGTATGCATGAGTCAGAGAGAGGTATCATTCCCTGGGTCCCTACTGTGTCAGTGTATGTGCTATGCATTACCTCTTTGCCAAGGCCCGGGCATACTGGGCACGCCTCCATCTGCCTACTGGGGCAGGCTCAGGTTGTTCATCCTCTGAGTCACCCTGTGCCTGTGCAGGCCTTGGCATTGGTGGGGGGCTGTGTGGCCCTGCCCTGTGCTGTTCCTGCTGCAGCTGTTTCGCAGGATCATATTGTGCAGCATGGCACATACCATAACAATTTGAGTACATGTAGCTGATGAGTACTGCAAGGCTCCTCCAGATGTGTCCAGACACCGGAACCATGACTTGAGCATCCCAAACACATGTCTGTTATAAGTCTGGTCTGTGCGTGTGCCTCATTATGGCGTTCTTGTTCAGGTGTGTGTGCATTTCTGATGGGTGTCATCAGCCACAGCCCCAGTGTGTAAACAGCATCGCCCACTAGGTGACTGTAGGGGATGTTCCATTGGCAAATCTCTGGTACAGTTGCACAGATGCCAGATGTGGGAATCATGATAGCTTCCAGGGCAGCGAGCACACACATTCATTATAATGCCCTAGGCATTGCACACGACCTGGAAGTTGATGGAGGGGAGGCCCTTGCTGTTGATGTAGGCCCTACTCTGATCACCGGGTGGTACTTTGATGCATATGTGTGTGCAGTCTATAGTACCCACTACCTCAGGATATTCTGCTATTTGGTGGAAGAGATGCACATTGCTGGCCAACACATCACAGGTGTTGAGGAAATATACATGCTCACTGGCATGTGCTTACATGGCATCCTGGAACTGGTGGAATACTCTGGATGCTGATGCCTGTGAGATCCCCATGATATCCCCAGTTGAGCTTTGGGAGGTACCTGTGGCTAGTATTCCTAGGCCTACACATACCTTGATATCCACTGGGATGGGTTCCCCTCAGTCAGTTTGGTGTGTCAGGCGTGTCTGGCACAGCTCAACAATTTGCTGTTAGAGGTCCATGTCCAGCCTTTAGAGCTCCACTACCTCCAGCTCATGTAGCCCCTGGTAGGTTACCCTGGGTCTGTACACTCTTCTCCATCTCCTCACTGTGGGCTGATCAGCAGCATTCACATCCTCAGCACCCTCAGCATCTTGAACATGTTGTTGTATGTTGTCTGCTGTAGCCTCTATCATTTTTTAGTTTTGTTTGTTAAAAGCTCCCCGCTTGTATACACCGGTGGTGTAGAGTATGGGAAAAACCATAGGGGAAGGTGTTTGCATAGTTTATAGTAGTGTTCTGGGCTGGGCTGGTCTGCTGCCTGTGTAATTGTCTGATTCTGATACAATTCACCTGCCAGCTATGCTAGTTCTCTTTGATTAACTTCCTACTAGTGTTTTCCCTTCCCATTGCTTTCCTGTTTAAGCCCAAAGGCGTGCTGTGCAAACATATTGCTCAAATGTGCTCAGAGCTGCTATTTCCTGGTTTGCCTTTTTTTATTTTGCTTTAAAACCCAGTGCGTGGTGCACACACCTGCTTAGGCAATGTAAAGAGTGCTAGCAGACTCAAACACACCCCCTTGCTTGGCTGTGCTGAGCTAGGAGCAAACCTGAGCCACCAGGCTTCATTCTACTTAGAGTATGCCTGACATGCACCCCCATGATGTCAGCTAATGCCTAGGCTTGCAACAAGCTATTCTTGCTCTTGCACTGTTGGGACCTGTCTAGCATGCTGGGGAAAAGTGGGATTCACTATCATTACCCTCATTTGCATAGGATTGCCTGCTAATGCATAGTTACATGTCTCACACTGAGCCTCCCCCCTTAACAACCACTACTCACTGGCCATGTTGTCTTCTGCCTGCCATTGACTTTAATGGTGGAATAGTGATTTTAGTGTCTAGACATATTCGGTGGAGCCTTGCAGTACTCACCAGCTACATGTACCAAGATTGTTATGGTATGTGCCATGCAACACAATATGATCCTGTGGAAACAGCTGCAGCAGGAACAACATGAGGCAGGGCCATACAGCCCCCCACCAGTTCCAAGGCCTGCACAGGCACAGCATGACGCAGAAAAGGAACAACCTGAACCTGCCCCAGTAGGCAGATGGAGCTGTGCCCAGTATGCTGAAGCCACGGCAAAGAGACAATGCCTAGCACATACACTGACACAGTAGGGACCCAGGGAATGATACCTCTCTCTGACTCGCACATACAGTAAATGGGATGCCAAACATGACACTAACTGTGCTCAACCATGTATAGGGAGTGCACTATGTGCATCCGACATAGGCAGCCCTCCAGCACCATCCGCAATTCTGGCATACCCACAAGGTAAGTCAATCAACCAAACAATTGCCAAATGGAGTAGAATGTGGCATTACCTGTATCTATGGTATGGATGTGAGCATGCAAGGTAATTGGGTGGCTGAATGTTATGGCAGCACAAAGTAGACACCCATAATGGCACCATGACATCTGTAACACATACTGGAGACACCATAGTAGCCAGTACTGCACAGGGTGACAAAATCCACTGCAGGAAATGTGCTGGGCCACATGTGTGTCCATATGACTCATACATGCCAGTCAGGGCAGTTAACATACCCAAAAACAGTCTCAGACAGCAGGACAGGTGTAGACAAACCCAAACAGAGCATGTGCTATGTCCTTTGAATGATGGCTATGGGTAACCACCCCCCCCAGGTCTACACAGACAGACTACAGCAGGTCAGACAGTGGGATGTTAGTTCTGAAGGGTAGGAAGTCAGACACTAATATGTAGGGCAAGCAAAGCTAAGGTCTGTAGTACACTGGTATGTCTCTAGACAGCATGATAGGTAAGAATACAGAATGAAATGGAATACCTGACATACCAATACAGTCATAGCAAAGTGTAAAAGTGTCAGGTGTGCACCCCATCCTACGTAGTAATGTAATAACAGTCAGGTGTGCCCCCCCAATCCTGTGTAGAAATGTAGAAATAGACAGGTGCGCCCCCTATCCTACATAGTGATGTAATAACAGTCAGGTGTGCCCCCCAGTCCTGTGTATAAATGTAGAAATAGTCAGGTGTGCCCCCCCATCCTACGTAGAAATGTAGTAACAGTCAGGGTTGACCCCCCCCCAATCCCTGTGTAGAAATGTAAAAATAGTCAGGCGTGCCCTCGCCAGCCTATCAGTCAATGCCAAATGATCAAAATATCAGCACAACGCCAAAAAAAACACTGGAATACCACGCCAAAAGCACAAAGCGAGATCCAAGACAGCAGCTTCCTCTAGGTGAAAAGTTTATTGATGAAAGATACCACCATTAACGCCTTTTTTAAAATAAAACCATATAACAAGCAGCGTTTTCGTCAAATTCATTGACTTCATCAGATGACCAGTACTTGTGAACAATCAAATATATATATTAACATCAATTAGTTCCTTTAATTAATTGAATCAATTGAAAATGCTGAGTTTTCCTAAAAAACAATCCTTTAAAACCAAGTTTCCACAAAATTAAAATAGACAAGAGAAAATGTTTTGGAACAATAACATATTATGTTCACATTGTATGTTTTCCCAAGTGTATATGAAATATGAAGTTAACTTTCAACATTTTATAATATTTATTTAAACATTCTTCCAGATTAGTAAAAATTGAATTTATTTCCTAAACAGTTGTTACACAATTAAATGTTAAGAAACTGTAAAAGACTAAGTATTTTATATCATATTAAAAACTGTTTGTATTGTCTTCACATCAATAAATATATGTATAAATAGAAAATATTATATGAAAAATGAAAAGAAAAACTTATTATTACTTGTAAAAAATATATATATATATTTGAAAAACATATAAAATACATACTTGTGTTTGTATTGAAGGTTTTGTTTTATTTAGTGACCTCTAGTGATGAGATACCCTTATTGCAGATTTTCCCTATAATTTAGCTGCTCTTAATCTAAGCAGTGGCAATATTGAAATTTTATCATTTAACCCTGGGAATTTATCTGAATTTAGTGTCAATTGCCACTACAGCTCTCTATATTCCACTCTGTCCTCCCATGGACCACCCCTAATGTCCTTTTTGACCTGTTCAATTATTAAAAATTTATATTTGTATTCCTTACATGTTTTACTGTGTTTGTAAAGTGCGTTACTTTCTTTACCCTTCAATGGATCTCGCCTTGTGCTTTTGGCGTGGTATTCCAATGCCAAATGATCGTCATATACCCTGCAGAAACAGCATGCTACCTGTAGGTGTATAACACAAAGGTCAGCACTGCAGTACAAACTACCTGGAGACGATCCAAACATTAAATACAGACAGCCATACTGTGCATGCTCACACACAGAGAAATGAAGGCAATGTCAATCAACAACTTACTGAAAGGTCATAGTGGGTATGCTCACACACTTAAACACATGAAGGCCATGTCTGCAAATACCAGTGTACCAGACATATCTGGCAGTCGCAGATGTTAGTGCAGACATTCTTCAGTATGCACCACTCATGCCATGGATAGGAATACAGACATATATGTAAGGACAACACACTATAATAAGCCAAAGGTAGACGTACATAGATGTGTGGAAGAGGGTCACTGTGACAAGGAGCCATCCAGGCCTGTCCCACCCAGCAAACAGCCAAAGGGCCCCAACCACATGAGGGTCAGATTTCACTCACTGCAGATACTAGCAACCGGTATCTGTCAGCATTACAGACTATGTGGTTCATGTGCTAGCTGTGCAACATGACTGTACAAGAAGTAGACATCTTGCAGCTGTACACACGTACTTGTGAAATATGACCTTGTGTGTGCCCGCATGTGGCGTGTTAACCTGTAGATGAATGCATTATAGCCCATGCACACACACACTGCTCTCCCCATAGCCCTACTATGACAAGCCTGCTGAGGTCATCCACTGTGAAATACACCTTTGGGAGAGTTGTAGCCCAGTAATCTCCATGGTGTGTCCCATAACTGCATACTGCTGTAGTGTGATAAACTAGTTAGGTTGGAGTTCAAATCCCAGACATGACAAGTGTGTCTGTCTGTGTAGAGAGCAATGCTTTTTATGGTAGTCACACTCCCTACAATTGAAATGCTGTACTTTGGTAAGGCTGCTGGTGTCAACCACCTAGAAATACATCTCTGGGAAGGTTGCAGCCCAATAATCTCCATAGCATTTGCCATAACTGTGTATTACTATAGTGTGATAAAATTGTCAGGTAGGAGTTCTCATCCCAGACTTGGCAAGTGTGTCTGTCTGTGTAGGCAGCAATGCTTTTTAGGGTAGTCACACTCCATACAATTCAAATGTTCTACTTTGACAAGGCTGCTAATGTCATCCACCAAGAAATACACCTCTGGGAAAATAGTTGCCCAGTAATCTCTGTAGCACGTGCCATAACTGAGTACTGCTGTAGTGTGATAAAATAGGTAGAAGATCTAATACCAGACTTGGCAAGTGTGTGTATGTGTCTGTCGGTGTAGAAAGCAATGCTTTTTAGGGTAGTCATACTCCATACAATTCAAATGCTCTACTTTGGCAAGGCTGCTGATGTCATTCCCCTAGAAATACACCTCTGGGAAGTTAGTAGCTCAGTAATCTCCATAGCATGTCCTATAACTGTATACTGCTGTAGTATGATAAATTAATTAGGTAGGAGTTCTAATCCCAGACATGGCAAGCGTGTGCATCTGTCTGATTCTGTGTAGAGAGCAATTCTTTTTAGGGTAATCATACTACATACAATTCAAATGCTCTACTTTAGTAAGACAGCCAATGTCATTCACCTAGGAATACACCTCTGGGAGGATGTAGCTCATTAATCACCATAGCGTGTGCCATAACTGCATACTGCTGTAGTGTGATATAGAACTCTGGTAGGGTCCTATTCCTACCCATGGCAGTTCTGGATGCCATGAGTGTGTTTCAATGTCTGTGTAGGGAGCAATGCATTTTAGGCTAGTCACACACAGTACATTTCAAATGCCCTACTTTGGCAATCCTGCTGATGTCATTCACTGTAAAATACACCTTTGGGGAAGGAGTTCTCCAGTAATTCCAGTGGTGCATTCTATAACAGCTACATGCTGAAGTGGAATATAGACCTCTGTTAGGGGTTCTATACCCAAACATGTCAATTGTGGATGTTTTGTGCGTGTTTCAATGTCTGTGTAGGGAGCAATGCATTTTAGCCTAGCCACACTCACTAAAATTCGAATGCCCTACTTTGGCAATCCTGCTGATGTCATCCAATGTGAAATACATATTTGGGGAAAGAGTTCCCCAATAATCCCATTGGTGCATCCTATAACACTTCCATGCTGTCATGTGATATAGACCTCTGTTAGAGGTTCTATACCTACACATGTCAGTTGCGGATGTTTTGTGTGCATGTTTCAATGTCTGTGTAGAGAGCAAAGCATTTTAGCCTAGCCACACTCACTACAATTTGAATGCCCAACTTTGGCAATCCTGCTGATGTCATCCAATGTGAAATACATGTTTGGGAAAGGAGCTCTCCAGTAATCCATGTGGTGCATCCTATAACAGCTTCATGCTGTAGTGTGATATAGACCTCTGTTATGGGTTCTATACCCACATATGCTGGTTGTGGATGTTTTGTGTGTGTTTCAATGTCTGTGTAGGGAACAATGCATTTTAGCCTAGCCACACTCACTAAAAGTTGGATGTCCTACTTTAGCAATCCTGCTGATGTCATCCAATGTGATATACACCTTTGGGCAAGGATCTCCATGCCGCATACTATAAGTGCATACTGCTATAGTGTAATAAACTAGTTAGGTAGGAGTTTTAATCCCAGACATTACAGGTGTGTGTGTGTGTGTGTGTGTGTGTGTGTGTGTGTGTGTGTGTGTGTGTGTGTGTGTGTGTGTGTGTGTGTGTGTGTGTGTGTGTGTGTGTGTGTGTGTGTGTGTGTTTGTAACTTGCATCCTGTGTGGAGGTGGGGGTGAGTGTATAACAACTGGGCCCAATGTGGAGCGGGTTTTGCACATTTCTTATATGGTGGTCCCAGTACATATCACATTGTAAACCGTAGAGAGATAACAGAGTGAAATAGCTGAGAGGCTGGAGTGCAAATCCATACCCATACATGTGACATCAAGGCCAGGCAAACAAAGTTAGCAACCCTAGTATTAGCCAGAGAACACTCTCAACCCATGTCTCATGCACGCACACACTTACCTAGGCAACAACAGCAATGTTGGTAGTACACTGCATATTGCCCACTGATAGTAACTATGGAGTGATTGCAGTGGTGTACAGAGGGCATGGCACTCTGTCCATCTATCCAATAGGCACATACATGCAGACAATGCACCTTCCTCATGTTCCCTACTGGACACCTGCAACACCTGTGGTTCCATCAAATACGACCCACAAAGGACATACCATGCCCCATGTGGACAGATGCCACTGACAACAGGGAATGCTGGTGTAAGGTTAACCTGCTGTCCATTACCAGTTCTCATCACATGAGGCCAGGACTGGCACATCTGATGATAATCTGTGTACACAACATGGGCCAGACACCCCAGATACAGTTTCACATGTCACTGTACCTGCATGTGGGAGGTGTGCACATCACAGACACCATCCATGTCATGGACTCAGGAACACATACATGGCAAGCAATGCCCAGCATTGGCAACATGCAATAGTCACCCAGGTGACTGGATGATGAATGCAATACCCACCTGTGTATGCAAATCCAGAAACTACAGCCCTGAGCCACAATGCAGTCCATTGTCATGTGGCCTGATGCCAAGGTATATCCATCACCTAGACTTGTATAGCCATCTGGCACAGTTGACCACTACACACCCATGAATCAATGCACCCATGCATGTCAGTGCTGGCGCTGTGTGTGTGTGTGTTTGTGTGTGTGCATGCATGTGTGTGTGTGTGTGTGCTGAATGACAAGCATGCTGTATGATGTCAGACACCTCCCCATACCCTTTGTACATATAACCTCCCTATGATCCCTGTGGTGCATGTGATGCCTGCACAGTAATGTGTTGTGGCAATCTTACTAGTGATGGGTTGTATGCCTGGCCCTGCCAAGTGTGTCCATGTGTGTGAATCCCTGTGAGAATGTGGCTGTGTTGATGCTGGCACCTGTTCATGTAGACAGTCATGTGTACTACCCCTACCGTATAGTTACCATATCCCTGTTTCATATTTCAGTCACCATCAGATATACGTTCTGAGGGGTCCACAACATGTAACCTATATGGTGCATCCAATAACTGCACAGAAATGTGATAGCACTACATAGTCATTAGGGGTTTGATACCGTGTGCTGGTAGGTGTGTGACATAAACATGCTTAAGGTTTACTCTCCCTGCCCTCCCTGACTTGTGTTTGCCTCTCTCACTCCCTCTCTTGTGGATATGGAGATCTATACCTGCTTTGCTTAGGCAGCACCATGTGCATTTTAAGTGATGCTCATGATCAGCTGATGGCCTCTGCATGAACTGTAGCCCTTCCCTAGCTGATTGCATGTGGAACAGCTATGGTAACATTCCCATAGCCATTTGCATGGAAATACATTCCAATATATAGGAACATCATGTTGGTGTTGGGCCTTTTCATTCACTGTGAGCAGGAACTCGATCTGTTGTTTGGCAAACAGCATCTCAGATGGATTGGGGAGTTACCTTTAACAACATACACTGTGGAAACAGGGCAACACACAGGAGGGGGATGAGCCTAACCTGACTACAGACTGTAAGTGCTGCTATACCTCATATAGAGTAATGTTGGTTTAGCAAGGTGTGTGTGGCTATGGCTGTCCTACATGTTTTAATGCTGCCATGTCAGTTCTTTGTTTATGAGGAATCCCCATCTGTAGTGTCATCTGTAGACTGAGCAGTGTGTGGTACCTTTGCTTTCATGTGTTACCCACAGAGCATCTATCTGTGAACTGCAGAAGGTAGTGTGAGGATTGCAGTCTGTAGATGGTGAAAGCCATGACAATTACTTACCTCATATCCCTCATAGGACATATGTTGCAACAAACCCTGTTACAATAGTAAATGTATGAGGTTATCACAGTAACATGTCAATATTGGCCCTGTGTATGTGCTTTCAGCCACAACTCTGTCAACCTTTGTACATATGCCATGCTTTAAGAGGTGCATATGTGCTGTACACCATAATTAGTGCCATCCATATCTGATAACAAGCCAGTGAGATATCAGACTGCTACACATGTTATGTAAGTAGGGGTTATATTTGATAACATAACGTGGACATTCTGTGGTTGTTTGTACAGTACTGAGGTATGTGTATGTATGGTGAATGTCGACAGTGTGTGTATTGTTAATATGTTCTTTGTCCTGTGTACAGACTGTGGTAGACGTAATTGTTCTTGGTCCTGTCCTATCTGATTTTACATGCCGCTCCATTGTATGTTACCCATATTGGCTTAAATGTTTGTACGTCCATACACATACACATGTCCCATACCACAGACAGGCATCAGACCACACTGTGTAGTGTCCCAGTATATGTAGGGTTAGTGTGTGAGTGGCGCATATGAAGATGGTGTTGAACAGATAATCCATATACTGTAATAGTATGCTAGCTTACCATATGTGGCTGTGGCTGTGTTCACATTGGTTGTGGTTATGCCCTTCAAAAAGGTGCACCTTACCCTGTTTTGTGACATGCCTATAGAGCCTGCTATATATGCAGGTACATGTGCATTCCCCCATAAGAGATGTAGGCCAGTGTTGAGCCAGTCTGTCTGTAGCCTGCACAGTGCTTTGTTACATGCCTAGCAGCTTAGTGTACTTACCCAGTGAGATGTCATGTCCAGATACTTGCCAGATGTACTGCTGCTGGGCCTCCCTTAACAGTCATGTATGTTAGACAGAGCAGTGGGATGCTGTACAGATGTATGTCAATATCTAGTGGGTAGTATGTAGCCATGGCACCTCTGTAACAGCGGTTATTATGTGTCAAGACAGACAGGGGTGTGCGAATGCATAACCTATGGGGGCAAAAGTATACCAGTCGTTACGTGTTATACCCATCTGCATGGCTGTTAACATCCATATTGTGAGGCTTGGTCCACAGGTTTTGCACTAAGGGGTTCTGTCTATACCTCTGGACTGTACAGTGTGTGTCAGAATGTCCACATATATTGGCCAATATCTCTGCTGTAGTCCTCAGGAGCATTATGTGCTAGCAGTGGTACTGTACTATGATGTCCTTAAGATGTCTGTCAGTAGCCAATGGCGCACATGTGAAAAGCAAATGTGACCTCACACACACACCATGTTTGTGAAGACAATCCCTATTACAGTAGCAATAGTCTACTAATATACCTGCTATACACACCTGACATCCCCTTGCACTATGAAGTTGGGACTATAGGGGCTGAGGTAGGGCTACACTCCATGTTTAGGACATATGGTAAAAATATATGTACATATAACTATCCAGATATCTATTCAGATAATTACACATATTCATATTGACAGATATAGATGGGTATGTATATGTACATACATATACACACCCAGATATATACATATACAGAGCAATATATGTCTACACATATACAGATAGTGATACATATGCACATATATGGATGAATATATGCATATATATATTGACAGTAGTAGGTATATCAGAATAGATATGTATGTACATATAGTTATAGATATCTACATATATACCAACAGAACTAGGCATATCTGTAAACATAGGATGTGCATACATATATAGCTATATACACATATATCTATATATACATATACTTATATCTATACATACACATATACACATATGTATATATACCTATATGTATATGTATATATATATATATATATATATATATATATATATATATATATATATATATATATATATACACACATATGTACACACAAAGAGATGTACACATGGCCATATATATGTAGCACTATACAGATGTGTTTAACAGACATATGTATGAGTATACATGTGTATGTACATGTAGACATATATAGACCTATTATATGTATAGAACCATATTCCTGTCATGAGTAAACGTCACGATTGTGTATACCCTCCCACATGTATCTCACCTTATGTATCTGCTTTGTGCACATTATGATAAAACAACATATGTGATGCAATAGTCATATTAATAACAAGGACTACACAATTTAGGAACTACAGGCAAATGTTCAATACTACTCAATATGTCTATTGACAGCTATATTGGGAAAACAACAGCAGTCTTCACAGTGGTCATGGTGTAGTGGTTAAGTGCTGTGATTTCAGTGCAAAGGATCCTGGATTCAAGACCTGCAAGGGCTGTTCATTTTGTTGCTGGGCAGGACAAGGGCTGTTGGATACAAAGTGGTTAAGGCAGTTTTGAGCAGCTTTAGGTGGGTTTGCATGGTTAGCATGAAGCTAAGTGGTGCTAAGCTATGGGTAAATGTACAGGCACTTACACAGTGTAGGCAGCGCTCACCTGTGTACAAATCAGCTTAGCTGTTATATTGCAGCAATGTTGATACTTGCTAAGCACAGTTTAGCCCTGGTAACCTGGACACACAACCCAGACTGATAACCTGTAATAAGTGTATGTTATGTCATGTACAATACATGCATCTATGTACAAGATAAAGAAAAATATATTCTGGTTCCACACAGCAGTGAAAATCAATATGTCCTTTATTGTAGTAGGTAAGCGCTTTCTCGGCATAACATCCGCTTCATCAGACCAACAAAGATAGAATAGCAGTTACATTTTTAAACACTAAAACATCCAATCAAAAATCAAATAAAATGTGCTTCATAGCTAAAAGCCATGTGATAAAATATATCTGTAGAATATATAGATCGTTAAGATGTTCTGCACTATGGCAGTATGCATCCAAATCATAAGAAATTCAATGAGACTTTTTAATGATGATGATAGTCTCATTGTTGAATTACAAACACTTAAACAAGAATTTTTAGAAAGAGGCTATAGTAGTAAACTTATTGATTCTCAAATAGCAGAAGGATGGTGGCATAGATCAGGTAAGTGCCAGCCATACTTCCCCCCTCCCCTCCCCACTAGTATTAACAACAGGGATAATACTGACAATACTTTATCAAGTGATGCTTCCACTGATACCTCTAGGAATAAACTAAGGATGCCATTGACCTTTGCCAGTAATGTGCATGTAGCATGTGATATTATTAAAAAGAACTGGGATATTCTGTCTGCTGTACATGAGTTGAATGGGGTCATTGGCACACAGCCAGATTTTGCTTTTAGAAATAATAGATCACTTAAGAGTCAGCTCTCTTATCAATCCTTTAATACTAAATCAACTATAACATCTGATAGACTTGGTACATATATGTGTAGGAATTGTATGGCCTGTACACATATACATATTGGTAATGATTTCACACATCCCACTTTGGGTTTTAAGATAGATACTGGTTTTTATGCAGATTGTCGAACAAAAAATGTTGTCTATTTTTGCTATTGTACTACCTGCTTCTCATTTTACATAGGGAAAACGAACAGGATGTTTAAGGATAGAATACTTGAACACCTTAGGGATATCAGGAATGTTAAAGAAACCAGCGCACTATCACTACATGTAGCTAAAAAGGGTAAAGAACATAAATTTAGCTTTATGGTACTAGAGATTCTGCATAGTATCAAGAGAGGAGGTGACATAAATAATAGAACAGAATCTAGTGAACAGAAATGGATTTTGCGATTTCAAGCTGATAAAGCTCCTGGTTTAAACAACAGAGTTTCCCTGAAACCCTTCCTTAAAGCACGGCCATTAAAGCATTGATCTCTCTTTTAATATTTTATCATATATGTTTCAATAGTCCATCTTTTATTATTTTTTACTATTGTATTTGTTACGAGTTTTAAGTACATATTGTTCATTTAGTCTGTTTTATTCAATTTTTTAACGATCTATATATTCTACAGATGTATTTTATCACATGGCTTTTAGCTATGATGCACATTTTATCTGATTTTTGAATGGACATTTTAGTGTTTACAAATGTAACTGCTATTTTATCTTTGTTGGTCTGATGAAGCAGATTTTATACTGAGAAAGCACTTATCTACTACAATAAAGGACATATTGATTTTCACTGCTGTGTGGAACCAGATTATTTTTCTTTTTCTCGTATTCTCTGTTTTTTGCATCTGATTCCTTATTTGGTTAAAGGGCTGTTTCTGTTTGGCATGCACCTATGTGCTGTCATTACAGCATCAAGGGATGTGAGTGTCATGTGTGGGACACAGATATATATGAGGTCTGTACAGCACTGTTATCCATGTGAATGTGTTACATACAGGTGTAGTAGCCCAGGATATGTAGTGTCACACTAGCATGTAGTGTATCATGGCAGTACTACTGTTGACAGTGCTTACCCATGCAAAAGCAGAATGCTTAATGTAGTACTGACAACAGGCACACCTGTGAGCATGGCTGGACACCGAGGCCTCCCTGTTGTATCCCTGGTGTGTGAGCTGTGACACAGTATATACTCCTGCACACACAACTCATTAGGTATGGCTACAGCTTAACTACCGGTTGGACAGATATTGTATTGTACCACACCTTCTGCTATGTGATTGTAACCATGTCTCCTGTGTGGACACTATCATTGCTGGCATGTTACAGACTATTCACCTGCATGCCATTGTCAGGGCCACAATGGTTACATTGCTGCACATCTGACAGTCTGTGTTATTGGGGATATCTATGCATGCTGTTGGACATGTAACGGCACTGTGTAGACTATTGCTACTGACATGTGTTCTATAACAGTGACACAATAACATGTATATGTTCAATTGGCCAGCAGATCCACCTCTCCAAACCCATCTGCCCATGATACCTGGCCACATCACATGTGTGTCCCAACATAAGGCCTCCTCATGTACTGTTCCAGCAATACCACCAGGTGGAAACACCGAGGGGATGTTGTCCCCCCCCTCAGGGCACAAACAGACATGTTCCTGTCTCCAAAGCTCAGGTCTAGTGTCTGTACCATACCAGGCTCCACAGACACATGAGGAATGTGCTACATCAGTCTGAGGCACCCAGTACACATTTACAGAGCCAACATGCTCTTCCTGCTTAGCCTCCAGACCAGGCACCTTCAGGACATGGACTGCTGTTGTGAGTAGCAGTGGGTGGGAGGCTTGTTCCCATTTTGCCCATATTGGGGCCCATGGAGCATCCACATAAAATACCACACACACCATCCATGGTGTTTACCCACTACATGTGTCACATATCACCCCTGTAGACTGTCCTCTATATCTACCAATCCTGACCACCTCCACATGTCTACCTGCCATACTTCCCCATATTCCCATTGCATACTTCACAGACGGGGACAATGTGGTCCCAACAAGGGACTTACATGAGACATACCCATCCATGTTGCATACACTGCCAGCTGTAGATATCTGTGTGTATTGCTATGTGTGGTGGTGCCTCACACATAGCATGCTTCACTGTGAAAGTAATATAGGGGACATGTCTTTACATACATATATGTTTGTGTGTGTTTGTATATCATTAGAAGTGCATATAGGTATATATATCTATATATGTGTAGATATACGGGATGTATATATGTGCAAACTAGAAAAAGAACTGAGACAAATGAACTTTTGTACCATCGAGAAGGGTGTCTGTTGCTGAAACAATTCTGGACCTGAAGTTGTTTACTAGAAAACTGAATCTTGGCTATATTTTTGGCTCAAATAATCCAACAAATGATCCATTTCATGTTTCCAGTACATATTGTCCACCAATGCACCATACTTTGGGTTTGTTCGAATGTGTTTGTGAGCTAGACTTGTTTCAACTTCTGTCACAAAGACAAACTAGGAATAATATATATAATATCACTAGTGAAGAAAAACAGGCCCTACTCCTTGTCAGGGAGGCACATGTTAGAGTTATGCAACCAGACAAGGGGGGTGGATTAGTCATCATGGACATTGATGACTATATGGAAAGAATGGAAAAAATAGTCACGTCTATAACTTATGAGGAAGTATCAAGAAATCAATTAAATATAGCATATAGTAGAATCCATTCCCACCTTGAAGAACTGTTTATTGAAGCCATAATAGACTTGAATACATATAATTTTTTTAATATGCTTTCACCTAGGTTCCCAATATTATTTGGGATACCTAAGATACATAAATCCATTGAAGACCCCACCATGAGACCATTGGTAGATGCTAGGAATAGTATAACATACCCCCTAGCGAAATTTATAGATTTTTCCTTAAAAAATATGTACAACAGCAGACCCAAATATGTAAGGATTCTTGGTCATTTCTAGCAAATATGCAAAAAAATAGGCTTTAGAAATGGCCTTAACTTCCTTACAATTGATGTCAAGGATTTATATACTTCCATTCCACAGAATGAAGGAATAAAATGGATTAGGTTACTGTTGGGTGAATTGGGAGCCCCACCCTCCCAAATCACTTTACTATGTGACCTTTTGGACATAGTGTTAACTAACAACTATCTTACACTGAACAACAAGTTGTATATACAGAAAACAGGGGTGGCGATGGTGTCCCCCTGTGGAGCCAGTGTATGGCATATTGAGAGAGGGAGTATATTTTAAGGAAACCTGACATCAAAGTGAAAATATCCTTTGACACACGTTTCTTGGATGACATATTTATGTTAGTGGACGGTGAAGAACAGGAGGCATCCAAGTTAGTGACTTATTTGAATAACACTACTAATTTCTTAAAATTTACACATGTGTTTGAAAAGGAAAGAATAGCATACCTAGATGTAGACCTTAGTAAAGACCACATAAACAAACGTTATATTGCAAAGATCTATAGAAAAGAGACCTACTCCAATGCCTTACTTCACTTTACAAGCAACCATCCACTCTTCCAGAAATGATCAGTGCTTAAGGGTCAACTGGTCAGGGCAGCCCGTATGGTGACCACTGACGTGGACTTCAACATGGAGTGTAGTAGGTTGGAAGATATGTTTGTTAAGAGAGTTTATCCATCCACCTTAGTATTAGACAAGCTCCTCGTGGTCCTGCAGAGTGGTCCTAGCTACAGGGAACTCAGAAAAGTGACTACTTTCTGGATTTAAGTATCTTTGCTTTTTTCACTTAGAATAGCTTCTGTAGCTTACCCTGAACTAGCTTGAATTGTTTTTTAACTGTTTGCTGCATTATTTTAAAATCTGCACTTAAAGTTACATTTTAGTCGAATCTGATCGGAAGTTTGTTTGTTTGTTTGTTTAATTTAACTGTTGAGGCTGCCCACTAAAGTGTGCTAGCCTGTGTAACTGATTTATCACTGTTTCTGCATTTTCTGTGTGTTTCTATAAAAAAAATAACAAAAATCCTTGTTTTCCCGCCTCTCCTCAACTAGTTTAGACCAGTTTACAGGCATTGCTGTATTCTGGGCTGTGGTGCAGTTCCTGTGTTGTCCATTACCTTACTTGGATAGAAGGAAGATTCTTTGCTCACCAGTGGGAGTGGGGAGCCTTGAGCAGCCTACCTGTCCCTGTAGGAAGTGACCTCTGCACAAGAAGCTGTAGTAATTGGTTGTTTTGGACCATTTCTAGCTCTTTTGTAGTTCACTGTTTAAAATCCACCTCTGGGCGTTTTTTTCTGGCTATACTGCTCAGACAAGCTCTTCATGGTCCTGCAGAGTGGTCCTAGCTACAGGGAACTCAGAAAAGTGACTACTTTCTGGATTTAAGTATCTTTGCTTTTTTTCACTTGGAATAGCTTCAGTAGCTTACCCTGAACTAGCTTGAACTGTTTTTTAACTGTTTGCTGCATTATTTTAAAATCTGCACTTAAAGTTACATTTTAGTCGAATTTGATCGAAAGTTTGTTTGTTTAATTTAACTGTTGAGGCTGCCCACTAAAGTGTGCTAGCCTGTGTAACTGATTTAGCACTGTTTCTGCATTTTCTGTGTGTTTCTATCAAAAAAACAAAAAAAACAAAAAAAATCCTTGTTTTCCCGCCTCTCCTCGACTAGTTTAGACCAGTTTACAGGCATTGCTGTATTCTGGGATGTGGTGTAGTTCCTGTGTTTTCCATTACCTTACTTGGATAGAAGGAAGTTTATTTGCTCACCAGTGGGAGTGGGGAGCCCTGAGCAGCCTACCTGTCCCTGTAGGAAGTGACCTCAGCACAAGAAGCTGTAGTAATTGGTTGTTTTGGACCATTTCTAGCTCTTTTGTAGTTCACTGTTTAATATCCGCGTTTGCACGGCTTTGCGCAGTTGTGCGCAAAGCGCAGCGCCGGTTAAACAAGGTTAAGCTTCTTCTGGCTCCGCCATGTCTGCTCTTCAAATTTTCCCTTAAGGAAGCTCTACTCTTAGTATAATCAGACTACTCACTATATTATAAGCCTAACACTTGTTCTCAATACTTCTCTACTAAGTAAGCACTCTCGTACTAAGTAAAGCACTACATCTACTTACCACCCCTGTGAATATCCACTTCCCTTAAAGGTACAGCACTCCCTTATACTGTTCTAGCATGTCGAGTGGTAGATTACTGGCATCTTCTCCAGTTCAGCTGGTCAATCTGGGAATCTTGAGACAATGCTACAATTGTCTCATGTACACAGACAACCCTCTTCTCCTCCCAACAAACACAAATACATGTGAGAGATACAACTATATACCCAAACTGGAGGCTGAACTCTCTCAACTCAGGGCTGGCATGACCAGACAGGAGGAGATGGTAACCACACACACAACAATCCCAGTCCCACATAGACCTACCACAACTGCAAACCAAACACATAAAAACACAAAGACATACTCGGAGGCTCTAATAAAAAATGTACCAAAACAACAGAGGCTCCCAAAGCAGACATCCAAAAATCCACCACCTCAAAACAAAACACATGCAACACATACTTCAATAAATCAGTGTGTCAACCAATCACAGCCCTTAAGGACAAACACCATGCCTGATACACTAGTAATAGGTGACTCTATAGTCAGACACACTGATGTCCCGCTGACCAGGCTGAACAAGGAGTGGGTGACTGTGAGCTGTCTATCGGGAGCTAGGATCCGCCACATAACACACGCACTCAAGTCACTCCAAAGCAAGTACAAATATGACTCCGTCATTGTCCATGCTGGTGTGAATGACCTGAGACGTATCTCCCTGGACTACATGAAAAGAGACATATAGGAGCTCTCCGATTATGTAGCCCAGGCTGGTATGACGCTGACCCTGAGCAGCATCTTGCCCTCACCAAGAATGATACTACAATACAAAGACAAGCTGATCAGCTTTAATAATTGGCTCAAGTACTGGTGTCATTCTAAGGGGATCCAATGTCTGTCTGCCTGGGATGACATGTTGGACAAGCCACGCTGCTTCGCAAGGGATGGCTTACACCTGTCACCATTGGGCTTCCGGATATTGGCTAAGGCTCTTGCCACCCCCATAGTGCCTTTTTTAGGCAAGGCTCAAAAGACAAACCCACCTCCTTAGAAAACAAAAATGGAAAAAAACTAAGGGTAATGCTGCTCAATGCCAGAAGTCTAAATCACAAGATGCAGGCACTTGATGCACTCTTCAGCATGGAGAACATCGACGTCTGTGCAGTAACTGAAACCTGGTTCAAGGTTCCTGAGAGCACCCCAGCACTACCAGGCTATACCTCGTATCATGCTTTTCGGCCCCAAAACCTGGGCCGAACCACAAAGGGAGGGGGAGTGTCCATATTCATCAAGGACACACACACCTCCAGGTTAGTAGCAACACATGAAGCATCAGAGACCATACAGGTGCAACTAACCATAGGCAAAACTGCTATACAACTGGTAGCATGTTACAGACCACCCTCCCAATCTCAAGAACCCCACTCAGCCTTCCTGAAGATATTGGAGGATATGAATGTATCACAAAATGCCATCATACTGGGAGACTTCAACTACCCAAACATAGATTGGGTACATTATTCTAGCCCTAATACCCTAGCCTAAAGGTTCCTGGAATTCATAAATTCAAATGCACTGGAACAACTAGTCACTTCTCCCACTAGGGGAGATAATATACTAGACCTGATCATCACAAACATGGGGACAAAATGCTCCACACCAGAAGTATACCTCTCACTAGTGAGATCTGACCACAAACTAATCACCCTGGATATACATATCCCACCTCCACTCCCAGCACAAAAGACCACAGTGAAAAACATCTCAAAAGCAGACTTCACTCTTCTTAAGACTGAGATGGTATCCTTTAAGCCCACTGTGCCAGTGGATACCACATCCCACAATGCCGAATCCTTCACAAATGCTTTCTATGGACATCTCCAAGAATGCATGGATCATGCAATCCCAAATAAATCCAAGTCCCTCTCCACCAAAGGCAAGCGTCCTGTCTGGTGGACCTCAGCCATTAACAAATTAATAACAAAAGAAGGAAGCTACTGCACATCAGAGCAAAATCCCATGAAGGGAAGACATCTCTGATCAACATTAGCAGAAAACTACGTTCTCTCATAAAAACATCCAAGGCCAACTTTGAGAGAAAAATCGCTAAGGACACTAAAGATAACCACAAAGCCTTCTTCAGCTATGTTAGAAACCTGGGTGGAAACCCTCAGATATGCTCAGAGTTGGTTCACAACAACAAAAAATACACTGAACCCACAGATATTGCCAACATTCTGTCTGACAGGCTCAGTGCAAATTTCTCCCCTCCCTCACACCCAAAAGAAGAAATACTTATGCCAGCTGAATGTAATCTCCCTGTCATCTCAGATGTCCAAGTGAGAACCGCCCTAAAAAAAGCTAAAAACACAGCATCAACGGGACCTGACGGTATCCCGGGTTGCGTGTTACGTGAACTCCAAGAGGAGCTAAACCCACACATAAAAATGCTATTTAACCTTAACCTTACTTCGGGATATGTACCTGAACACTGGTGTACAGCAACAGTGGTCCCACTCCACAAGGGGGGTGCCTCTACAGACCCTGGAAACTACCGCCCCATAAGATTAACCAGCCTGGCCTGCAAAGCTATGGAAAGAATCATTATGGAACTCATAAACAGAGACATAGGGGACCTACAGACACTTGACCCCACCCAGTTCGGCTTTGTAAAGGGCAGATCCTGCCTTTTGAACCTGGTTGACTTTTTCGAAACAGTCACTAGAGCCATTGATGAGGGCAAAGCAGTCCATACAGCCTACCTGGACTTGGCTAAGGCCTTTGACACAATACCCCACTCAGGCATCATAGATAAGCTCAACAGCTTAAACATAAACCCTTATGTCACTAGGTGGGTTGCAAACTGGCTAAAGGACAGAATCCATAAAGTTAAAATCGCTGGAGCAATGTCAGACTCAAAGCCAGTCACAAGTGGTGTCCCACAGGGGTCTGTCCTGGGACCCCTCTTGTTCGGCATTTATTTCTCAGATGTTAAAGCAAACATGGGAGGGCTGTGGCTGACAAAGTTTGCAGATGACTGCAAACTAGGCGCCATAGTTGATACACCAGCGGACACATACATCCTACAAAAAGGCCTCACAGAAATGGACAACTGGTGCCGGAATCACGGCCTTAAACTAAATGCCAAAAAATGTATAGTCATCCCCTTTGGGAAAAACAAAGTACCTACAAATTATCACATAGACAGCAACCCACTGAGTACAGAAAAAGTAATCAGAGACCTAGGGACCCAAGTCGACAGCGACCTCTCATTTGACACCCACGTTGCCAAAGTGGTTAGAAAAACATTCTACCTTGCACACCTCATCATGAAGGGATTCACATCCAGATCCAAGGATGTCATTGTACCCCTATACTCCTCCCTCATCAGACCCATGATTGAGTACAATGCCCCATTTGGTATGTACCTCACCCGGCATTTGCAACAGCTGGAGAGACCACAAAAGTACCTTACCAAGAGGATCAAGGGTCTCCAACATATGTCTTATTCTGCCAGACTAAAGAAACTTCAGCTCTATTCAGTAGCATACCACCTGCTCAGAGGTGATCTCTGCCTGACGTACAAGGCCATGTCCAATCAGGATCTGATGGACATGCTCCACCTCAAAAATCCAAATCCATCAGGACCACGAGAGCTAAAGACTTAAACCTCTGCACAAGTATGAATAGGACATGCTGGAGGGATAGATTCATAACCCAGAGGCTTCCCATGCTTTGGAACAAGATCCCAGTTCATATTAGGCAGAGCCCCTCACTGACTCTCTTCAAGAGAAATCTTGATGAGTGGATGGGAGATCGTAAGTTTACCCCAGGGGTCACATCTGTGTCACTGCTAGACAGGGGCACAGTAAACTAATTCTATTATATAAGGGGACCTTCATTGTGTCACTATTAGACAGAGGCACAGTATTCTAAATTTATTCTGTGCATTTTTTGTACCATTTCATGGGGTGGCAAAAGCCACATCACTATGGCTAGGCTTACAAATGCCCCAGGGCAGATAGCCTAGTACTACACTATGAAACTATGAAACTATGAAGTGAAAGAAAAGAGAACAAGAGGGGTTTACCAACCTATTTTGGGAGGCTTAGTAGGAGCAGATAGCCTCTACAGTTATTCTACTGAGGTTCAACCTAGCATTAATGTGGAGAGGGATACTCATTCATCAAATTTTATAACTACTTTTAGTATGGATAGATATGGAATTAGGTCTATTATTTATAAAAATTGGGAACTAGTAAAATCTGACTATAGCCTGTCCTCTATATGGAGAGATGTACCCAGGGTCACCTTTACAAGAGGTGCCAATTTAAAAAGTATACTACAAAGAAGCTGGAAGCCTTTAAATCCAACGAGTAGAAATGGAATGTGGAAATGTAGCATGTGTTCATATTGTCCACAGGTAGATGCTGGCCAAAATTTCACAATTAGAGATGCCAGTTATAAAATCAACAAGAAGTTCGACTGTAATTCAAAGGGAGTGGTCTATCTCACTCAGTGTAATACCTGTCCTGCCTTTTATATAGGCAAAACAGACAGGAAACTGAGGGAGAGAATTTATGAACACTTATACAGTATTAGAACGTTAAAAAGGAAAACGCATTGGCCAGACATGTGGAAAGTTTCCCACAGCATTCCTTTAAATTTAAAGCCATAGATGATCATATTTGTGACTTGAGGGGTGGTCCAACTTCTTTATTGCTGGAGAAAAGGGAATTGTTATGGCAACGCCAAACTAGAGCCTGTTGTCATCCGGGCTTGAATGAAATTTATTCTATTTCTTGTATACTGAAGCTCAAAAGCCTCATTAGGTAAATTACTGTGCTCCTTTACTTTTTATTTATAATATTATATATACTTTTTATTACTATTTTAGGAAAAATGTCCATTAATTCATATATATACAATAGCATGGCCTCATAGACCAGGTCATTTTGCATATGGGTGGGCGTGGCTTCCACCCCCACCCCACTCATGAAATTTCCTTTTGGAAGTTTATTTGTATGATATAACATGTTAAACCATTGCAGCTTGTGTAGGTATATACCAACAAACAACACTAGGTGATGTTTTAGGGCAACTACACAAGCAAAGAGCAATGGAGGCTTGAATAAGATGAACTAGCAGACAATTTTGGAAATTGTTTAAAGGATGGAGTAACAGTGGAGCTTTATTGGACGCTTAGTGATTCATCTCCACCACACTGGGGTCTTTAATGTGGCAACAAGAGCGAGGCGAAATACCTTGAACAACTTTGGGTCACATTAATATGCAGCAACATAAGGTGAGTTCTGGAAATATAAAGATGCAGATTTAAATGCAGACATGAGTCATGGAACCTTTATGTATCAGTATATAAGGCAGCCGTATGAGCGATGTTTCTCAGTATTCATACAAATAGGAGATGTTGCTTAGGGTAACTTTATAAGTAATGATTGCTGAAAAGCCATTTTAGGTGAAGAAGTACGTTTAGTCAACATGTCAGGAATAAGTGAAAAAAGAGGTAAACAAACACACAATCAGGCACTGTGGGTTGTTCTTGCACTTTTTGTATGTTTGAATGGCACTGCTGGTAACTTGCCAATATAGAAGGGAATATTTATTTCTTTTGTTTTTTGTTTTTACTATTTTTCATTTCTTACTTTCATGTTTTACTTGTTTACAAAGTCAAATACTATTGAAAGTACAAAATGTGCTGTGTCTTTTATTCTTGGGGGGTTGGCCTTTTTAAATCCCATTACAGGGAACTAAGCATTTTAATTGAAATGTGATTTCAACTGTAATTGAAATGTGATTTTATTTTAAAAAGTGGAAATTTGTTGATTCTTGTTGTTTGTCTGAAGAAGTCCTGCTAGGAGCAGGACGAAAAGCAGAAATTAAAACTGAAGGCTTTACCTTTTAAAACTTTTATGTTTTGCTTGGTCCATTGAAGGTGGATATCGATACCATTTCGATTGTTTTAATCGAAGTGGTGCAGTGAGGGTGTGTTCATTTGACTCAGTTCTTTTTCTAGTTTGTTTTTTTGTGTTTGGATTCCTTATCAATGTTATATGTGCACACATATATGTGTACACATGGGTATCTGTATATTTGTGGCCATACATGCTGATATACATATATATCTTTATATATTATATATGTGACACATGTACACATATGCATACCTATATGTGGGGTACATTCAGACATCAGTTCCAAAATCTCACAATACCTTCCTGCATCGCTGCACTGTTCTGCCTTGCTACAACACAGCCAGATGCCACATATGGACATGGCCTGACATTAGGGGGTATATGTAGGACCCGATTGCAGATAACCCTATTACACACCTATGGCATTCTGGCATGCTACATTACAGATTCACCTGAGTATCCTGCCAGTGGTGGGACATGGCTTCCACATGTCCATCATAATGGCATTACTCCCACCACCAGCTATTGGCCACGTAATATACATACGTCCCATTACACTACACACACTATGATGGCTTACATCTTGTCTGTCAGTGCTGATCTGTACAGTTGACGGCTATGACCCACTACAAACAAGGACAGACACTATTGTCCATAGCAGTTGTTCAGTTGAACATCATCATAACAACACCTGATGGCACATATAAGTCATTCCACATCATCTATCCGATTATGATGGACCAGGTACTACATTCTATTACATTTATATATACTTCTCATACCTGTTGTGGGAATGATGTCTTGCTGAATGACAGCTGGCTAAATTCCTTTGCTGTAGGCTTTAATCTTGCAGAGAACTGTTTTTCTTTTTTTAATTTTCTTTCTCTCTCTCACCCTCTCTCTCCAGTAAATGGATTGAACTGCCTTGCATAGATTGTAGCCTGGCTTTAGTAGGTGATGCACACGATAAGGTGTCCTCCACATGCTAACTGCATGCAACTTGCTGTGTAGTACTTCCAATTACTACTGTCACGGCAACCACCTACTATAAATCCCTACATCACATGGGCATGGTCCCTTTACCTTTCCTGTGTGATGGACATCCTTCCTGTGTGTGGGCATCAGTGTTACAGACAGCAGGTAGAAATACCTATTACAGGATAACTGGCACACTCAGGCTGGCTACATATTTGTAGGAGGTTCCAGAACTACAGACAGAGTGTGACTAGAGTTGTGTTATGCTTTCTATAGTACTGGTGTTACAGGTTGTGTGTGTACATGCTAGTTTACCTTGGAATGCAGTCTGTCTGCATAGCTCTCAACTATGGGCCTATCGTCTTGGTGGCCAGAGGTGTGCCTATCATGTTTTGCCTGTCCACCGCACAGGGCCTGTGTCAGATAATGCACTGGCAGTGTGTGAGTGCTATCAGTACATGGCTACATCTATTTATGTTTCTAACTTCAAATCCCTGACTAAGGGTGTGTTGCAGACTATCCTGTAACACCACCGACTTGCTTAGTGTATGGCAACAGTTTTCCACTTATGGGCCTGTGTTCCAGCCTCTGTCCTCCACCTACATACCTACACACCAAGCTTTGCACATATGACATCCTGTTAGGGGTTGTTCTGTAGTGGGTTGTGATTATATCACACTGCCATTGCTGCCATCAGTCCACTGCTGTTGTATCCCCCACACATAAGGTGGGGCTGGGGCCATATATTTGTGGGCTTCACCTACACAATACATGTGTGCTCTTATGCACTCCAGAGGCCAGTGTATGTAACAGTGGTATATGACCCTGTATTATTCAGTCTAGAGAAGAGGGATGCACCAAATTTAACCTAGGCTGTTACAAAATGTGGGGGTATCAGTGGTGAGCTGCTTTAAGGTATATGGATGTACAGTACCATACAATTCACCTATATTTACATTACTTACATATATTGGGTTAATGCAGGCCTACTGCCTCCTGCCATACAGACTGTTCTGTTTGTCAGTGTGCTTGTGATGGTGTCAGTTATGCCTTGTTTTGTGACAGTTGCATAACATTTGGTCAACTGAGGTATTTACCACCTAGTGATTTTGTACAGAGTGTAGATAGAGCCTGCTAAACTATACACCTGCATTACTTACTGTTGATTGTTTGGTATCCTGTGGCCCAGTCTGTCTTTACTATTGTACAATTTGAAGGGCTTGGCATGGACAGCAACAGTTGTGAACCTTTAAGACTACTGTATTAGTATAACTGTTTCACAGTTGCATTACTCTTTTTATATGGATGTCAGTGTCTGAACAGCTATATTACATGGCATATAAAACTGTAATAGTACACAAATAAAGGTTTTCCATTTCTGCAAACCTGTGTATGGTGTTTTATCCTATGACCTCTCTGTGGGTACATGTTGCAGGCAACAATTGTCATCTGTATGGGGGGGTCCATACAGTGTCCAGTTGTGCAGGTGTTAATTGTAGGCATAGTGGCTGTTCCATATTGCGTGCACTTTCTACATATCTTAATGTACATATCTCTGCATGTGTATGTGTAGTCACATGTATCTCTCTCTCTCGCTCTCTCTCTCTCTATATATATATATATATATATATATATATATATATATATATATATATATATATATATATATATATATATATATCTGTATCTGCATATATGTGTCTGTGTATATGTATCCTGGTGATGTTGATAGCCTCCACATTTTACATTTCCGATGGGAGACAGTCTGTACTGCACGATATGTTACCAATACCAGCCTGACATCATACAGGTGGGATGTAGTACTGTTAACATCTTGTGACCATGTCATGTCAGGTCCTGGTTATGGGATCTGCAACACTTGGTAGTGTATTGCAGGGTGGATATGCTGTGGGGGTTATACCTATTCGTACAAGACGTATATTGTTTGGGGCCTTTCAACCCCATTAACGGTGCATGTGGACATATATGTTTTATTTAATCTACCATTGTTATCTACAGATGTATGGCCATATATACCTATTTATATATATATATATATATATATATATATATATATATATATATATATATATATATATATATATATATATATATATATATATATATATATATAAAAAACTATAGCCGTATATACCTGCATAGATATATATCTGTTTACATATATGTAACTTGCTGTGTATATGTAGACATACATGTGTAGGCATATATATCTGTCGATGTAGGCATTTGCATGTATATATGTTCACATATATATATATATATATATATATATATATATATATATATATATATATATATATACCTACATATATAGATATGTTGTATCTGTTTAGATATTAATATCTTTACACACACATACATTTAAATGCTGGAATACATACTCTGTACTGTTGCATGACTGGGCTGGATGATATGTTTTTGAAAACATCAGAGTTATGTGTATCTGGCATGGCTTACTGGCAAATCGCTTTGTTTGTGGTGTGCAGGATCCTGAGTTCGAGCATTGCAGAGGCTGTTTATTTTGTTGCTGGGCAGAACACGGGCTGTTGGATACAGAGTGATTAAGGCACTTTAAAGCAGTTGTAAGTGGGTTTGCGTGGGTTTGCGCGGAGGTAAGCACTGCTAACTTCCGGTTACAGTTTTTTATACTCTGTTAGGTTCTGCATTGCTTAACCTGTATAGGAATTGCTTACTCCCATGCAAACAGGCTTAAAGCCGCTTACTGCTGCTTAAAACTGCTTACTCCCTCTTACCCCCACACTAATTTCTTTAAAAGAAAACAAAAAGGTTTTGATAGGAACATGGCTAAAAAGGGGCACAAAGAGGGAAAGACAGTAGGGAAAATAGCCAGGGATGTGCAGGAATGGTGTAGGGAAGGTCCATAACTGTTCATTTCTTCTACATCAATAGCTGTGCATATACACTGAATTTGGAGGTAAATTTGGACACTCAAACCCCTGAGAGAGAGGTGAGGACAACAATAATAAGTTGTGATGCCAATTAGACCAGATTAGATGTGTCCAGTGGACACATGTGCGAAATGGACACCTATGTATGGGGCAAGATTTTTTTTGTGGGAACAGATTGCTCTTTTTTTTTCAGGTGAGAGTGGGGTGTTGGGGAGGGATAGTACATATATTTGGGGAGGTAGGTTGAGGAAGTTAACAGAAAAGGCAAACAAGATGCATACTTGGGTGGTATATGACATGTGGGGGGTAAACACCTTGATGAGGAGGGGTGTTGGGATATCGGAAAGCCCACAAGCCCCCTAGTGGTAACAGTGAGACTGAGGTCCCCACCTATGAGCAGTCACCACTGCACCTTCACAGCCCCGATGGTGGCTGTGCTGGGGGCTGAGTCGCAGAGCCATGTTGACTCTCTAATCATGACATGCAGCCCTTGAGCTGGCATAGAAGACCACCAAGCTGCTGGTTGATCTCTCTACACACCATGACCCTGACCTGGCGACAGGTGACAGGTGCCTGTCTGCACCCACTCCCAGGGGGTGAGCACCATCCCTGAGGCAGTTCCACCCAAAGGTGGTGTAGAACCAATGGACAGGGAGGTCCTGGGTTGGGACCCAGACATGCTGGTGCACAGTGCCACAGCCAGCTAAGGTGGGACAGGTGGGTCCACTGGGACTGGCCTTCCAAAGCATGCTATAGTGTTTAGATTTCATCATCATTTGTGGGTTAGTAATAGTCAACACATTCCAGGGTTAGATATAACAGCATGCATTGATATTCCCATTAACCCAGACACCAGATACAGAACATTTGCATAGCCAACAGAACACATGCATATATGGACCACAGTGGTAATAAGAACAGCATGCAGATACATTGATGGCACCATGCCACCAATGTTGTAATAATTCAATATAGCACATGCATGCGAACCATCAAAATATTTATCAAACAATTGGACATTATCAGAACATAGGTGTCATCACATACTGGTTGGGGAGGGTATTTTGATTATTGTTGGAGATATGGTGGGGGGAGAGAAAGATGTCAATTAGCAACTAGTATATTCCTGTAGTCCACATTTCTTTCCTAGACAGTGCTGTTATCTGTACCTTACAAGTCTTACTACACTACCCTATAGCCTTAGTTTGGACAGTGATATGGCTGTCATCATCATTACACATGAACCGGTTTTGCCTGCAATATACACCTCTTACCTGGTATACCTGTGGAGGGAATGTTTGTTAACACTAACTGTTTGTACACATACTCCTGGAATCTGGGTTGTTGCTTTGCACATAGCTATCCAACTCTTTCTGCACAGACTCTGGCCATGTGTTGACCACATGCTGTTGTGCCGGGAGATATCTAGAATATTGCCCTCTTCCACCTTTAGTGACCTGACACACACACATATACATGCTTTCCTACACAGTTATGTTATGTAGCACAGTGTGGGTGACAGTGACCAATGATACTTTATTATTCAGAGAAACTGCAACACTCACAATTCCTTACAATACCAAAGTGAACAGTACCAGTACAGTTTATAATGGTCTGTATTTCTCAGCACAGTGATCTTATCCAATGCACCTGTGGGAGCAATGTTTGTTAGCACTACCTGACTGTTGCCACACAAAGTTCCAGATTACACATTAGTATTATGCACATACCTCTCACTCACAGGTTCATAGGTTCATAGGTAGGTACTAGGCTATCTGCCCGAAGGCATTTATAAGCCTATCCAGAATGTGTTGGCTTTCGCCATCCCCTTAGATTAGTTCCCTGTGCCTCTGTCCAGCAGAGCCACTGAAATGATCCCCGGGGTAAACTTTCTGTTTCCCATCCACTCGTCAAGGTTACTCTTGAAGAGTGTTAGCAAGGAGGTCTGCCTAATGTAGATTGGAATCTTGTTCCAAAGCATGGGAAGTCTCTGGGACAGGAATCTATCCCTCCAGCATGTCCTATCTATTGTTATGGTGAGATTTAGATCTCTAGAGCATGTGGCTCGAGAGGATAAGGTTTTCTTTAGGTAGGGCATGTCCATCAACTCTGGGCTGGACATGACCTTGTATGTCAGGCAGAGATCACCTCTGAATAGGCAGTATGTAACCAAGTACAGCTGGAATTTCTTCAGTTGAGCTGCATAGGGTATCTGTTTGAGGCCAGTGATCCTCTTGGTGAGGTACTTCTGTGGTCTTTCCAGCTGTTGCAGGTGTCTTGTAAGGTACATCCTAAATGGGGCATTGTACTCTATGATGGGGCTGATGAGTTATGAGTAGAGGCGCACAATGACCTCTTTTGATCTGGATGCACACCCTTTTGTGATTAGGTGGGCCACATAGAAGGATTTTCTAACCACTTTGGCAATGTGATTATCAATGGAGAAATTACTATCTACTTGGGTCCCCAGATCCCTTATTACATTTTCTGTATTTACGGGGCTACCACCTATGTGGTAGTTTGTGTGTAGTTTGTTTTTTTCCAAAGGGGATGACTATGCACTTTTTGGCATTTAGCTTGAGGCCATGATTTTTACGCCAGGTATCCATCTCAGTGAGACCCTTTTGGAAGATGGCTGTGTCTGCCAGAGAGTCAATTATACTCTGTTACTGTACACACTCAGGTCACAGCTTGACAACATGGGAGTGTAGATAAGACATACTTGAAATATTACTCTCCTAACAATTTAGGGTTTTGCTACAGTGACAGGTGTGTTCTCATGATGTTTGGCAATCACTTGTATTCCCTGTTTGCTGGCTAAACATCTGGGATCATCCCACAGGCTTACCAGGGGGACAGGCAGCAGATATGGACACATATACTGGACATTCTGGCCTCATATGTATAGTTGTGGGGTATGAATCTGTATGCAGCCTAATTCCACTCCCAGGATTCAGACCATGGCTGTGTCTGCTACAACTTAAACACTGTCCATCACAGTTGTGTCTTCTATATAGATATTGCTGTGTATCCCCTAGCTGCTTTCTGTCTTATTAATCCCCTGTGCTTCTGCATTCTGACCTTGTATTACAACACTCATATACAGATTTCCTAGACAGTTATATGTTGTTGGACAGTGTAGGCGAAAGTGATGTGTAATACCTTATTATTCAGAGCAACTGCATACCATTCTTGTATTTCTGGGCACAGTGTTGGTATCTGACAGACTTGTGGGAGGAATGTTTATTAGCACTACCTGAATTTTCCCACACAGTACCAGATTCCACATTACTATTATGCACATACATCTCACTCTGCTACTGTACACACTCTCACCATAGCTTGACAAGCTGGGGTGTAAATTGGACATACGTGGCTTCTTAGTCACATAAGGAATTGGGGAGTTGCTAGTGTGTGCCAGCTTTGTTCTCATAGCTGTGTGTCAATCAGTTGTATTTCCTGTTTGCTGCCTATACATCTGGGTCATCCCAATAACTTCCCAGGGAGACAGATTGATAGGTAACAGATACGGGCCACTTTACTAGACATTTTGGACATATCTGTACAGTTGAGGGTATGATTCTGTATGCAGACTACTGCCACTGGCAGGATTCCAACCATGGCTGTGTGTGCTAAAAAAACAACAGTTCACATCTCAGTTGCATGTGCTATTCAGATTTTGTTGTCTGTATTTTCCCAGTTTACTGTTTGTGTCTCTCAGTTGAACAAAATGGCCTCTGGGGGTTACACCTGTCATACACAGGCATTCCTACACATTCAGTTTATGGTGCACAGTGTGGTTAACAGTGCTTAATACTACAGTACTATTACATGATTGCATATCTACATTACCATATGATACCAGGATATATACATGCAGTCCAGCAGTTAGACCTGTTTTGTCAGGCTATTACACTTTTATTGACTTACAAACAATATGAGACTCTTCCTGCTATATTCTCTAGTGTATGCAGTGCTTGCCTTGAACAATACAGGTTTTATACAAGCAATTAATTTACTACTACTTTTATTTTTATTTCCGATGACAGTAAATGCATGAGTATTACTGACCTGCCTTGCATCGCAACCTCACCAGGTGACTGATGTGACCCTCCTGGTTCGTGGCCCACTCCATTGCAGCTGTGGGGGAACTAAGTGGAATATTTAGCCATACCTATTCATGATATACCTGAGCTGGCAATTATTACACACATACTGGGGTGATACTTACACATGACTAGGACATCCCCTGCTGCTCTTGCCTCTTGGATCCACTCCTCCAAAAGGTCCCCCTTATGCCGCTTCAGGTCAGCATAGTGGTACCTGCCCTGCTCACCAGTTCGGGGTATGCCAGTGGCACTGGTGAGGTCATGGGTGAGATGGTCCCAGGCCTCTGCCTTATATTGGAAGCCTTGGTACTGGCCCTGCAGCAGTCTCTGAGCATGGTCTTTAATTTGGAGTCCTGCCATCACCTTGGACTCCTGGATGCACCAGCACTGCGCCCGTAAGTGCACACCTTCTTCCCTTACATAGGATCATAGGGGATTACTAGGCTAGTGGCCCTGAGGCCCTTACAATCCTAGTCAAGAGTTTATCCCCAAAAAAAGAAACCTCATTCAGCACCTGTCACTCCTGTCAGTAAGGGACACAGGTGAAACCCCTGGGAAAAATTTGTGGTTTCCCATCTACTCACTGAGGTTGTGCTTGAAGAGGGTCAGTGAGGTTCTCTGTTTGACATGTATGGGAAGTCTATTCCAGAGACGGGGGCAGCCTCTGGGAGACAAACCTGTCTCTCCAGCAGGTTTTATTGATGTTGCATATTAGATTTAGGCCTTTCAAGTGAGTAATGTGCGAGGAGTTAGACTTCTGGATATGGAGCATCTCTAGTAAGCCAGGGTCCAAAATATCTTTGTAGGCGAGATACAGATCACCTCTGAGCAATTTGTACAATACCGAGTACAATGATAGTGATTTGAACCTGTCCACATAGGACAGGTGTTAAGGGCCAGGGATTCTCTTTGTGAGGTATTTCTGAGGCTTTCCATTTGGTGCAGGTGGAGAGGTACATATCAAACTGGGCTTCATACTCAATTATTGGCCTAATGAGGGAGGAGTACAGAGAGATAATAACCTCCTTTTTTCTGGATGCAATTCCTTTACTTATGAGATGACCACTGCTGCTACATGATAGTCGAATGTGAGATTGTTGTCAACTTGAGCACCCAGGTCTCTCACCACAGGTTGTGTACTTAGGGGGTTGCCATTGATGTGGTAATCAGCAGGGGCCATGTTTTTGCCAAATGGTATGATAATACATTTTTTTTGCATTTAGGACATGACTTTGGCACCAGTCATTTGTTGCTGTGAGACCCTCTTGCAGTATGTTAATATCATTTGGGGAGTAATTGACAGCACCCAACTTACGGTTGTCTGCAAACTTGGTCAGCCGCAGGTCTTTTGTCTTTGCCTGGACCTCTGAAAAGTAGGTGCCAAACAGCAGGGGTCTACCACTAGTGACAGGTCTGCTGTCGGAGGTAGAGACACCTATTTTGACCTTGTGGCTCCTATCAGTGAGTCAGCTGTCAACCCACCTGATGAGACAGGGATTTACGCCAAGTTGTGTTTGCTTTTCGATGATGCCTGAGTGGGGGATTGTGTCAACATCAATGAACATATTAGGAACATATGCTATCACAGGATGGATCAGCCTTTTAGCAAACATTTTGCACTTTTTCATGACGGACTATAGCCAAGCATAAAATTTGTAGATATAGAACACTCTTGAAATAATAATATGTCGTCGGCTTTTGAGCCATCATTCTGGATGTGTAGATAAAAGTTTGCTCACATGAGATTAGCATCATTAATATACCTAATTGTATTCATTATTATCTATGAAAGATGTTAAGGCTAGATGAATGTTGATTTTTAATGCTGATATTTAATTTAGATTTTTATTACTGTATGAATTATTTTGATTTTTAATATGAAATGTGGGGGTTTTAATGTTCTTTGATCTGTGGGATGCTATGGTTTACACTGAAGCTTCTCCATTGGATAAAATGACTTAGTTGTGTGAAAATAAGTATTTTGATTGGTTGAACCTTAATGATAGCTGATGGATGGGAGATGCTCGATTACAGCCTATGTTATCCAATTAAGTCATGAGGTTGGCATAATGGTTAAGATGTTTGCCTTATAAACCAAAGGTGCAGGGCTTGATTCTCACATGGGTTAATCGGCTAGGCTTAAAATGCCCCACAAAGGCAGTTAGCCTAGTACTAATCTATGAACCTATGAATTCTATTGGATATTTTATGTAGGTGTGTGCTGATTTTGTATGTTCATTGGTTAAAAGTTTTTAAAAAGATGTTTGGTAAGGAATTGCTTTATCTGATGAAGTTCCATTATTTGTGAGAAGAAATCCTCTGTGTGTGAATAAAGGGATATTTGTTCTGCAACTGTGGTTTTCATATTCATTCTTAAAAATAGATTTTCTGGCGTTTTATCATTCCAGCTGTGGAGGAAGTCCTTTGTGTTTGCACTTTTGGTTTATTCGTGGTTTATAGACTCTTTTGGGTTTTTACATATAGAACATGCCAAGACTTTGTCAGGGGAAAAAAGGGCAAAATTATCTTGAACAAGACAAAAGTACTGGGTATTTGCTTTACAAAGAAATATACCTGTAAGTCTGAATAAAGTATTTAATTTGAAACTCTCCCTGAAACCTTATTTAGTTAAGACTTGTATTAGCTAATTTATGAACTGTATGATATTTAAATTAAGTATTCAAAGGTAACAGAATTGTTTCTATAGACTCTACAACCTTCTCTATTTAAACTGATTGGTGTGGTAGTATTTGTTGTTCAACTGCATTTATTCTACAGGAATAAGCAGGACCATTATTTATTAGTTTAATAAGATATTTATATGCTTAAGAAATATATTGAATGATATTTCCATGGCAGTCTTTTTTTAAACAGTGAGTTCTTAATTAGCTAAGTTATTTTTTTAGAAAGTATTAAGAAATGGCTTTAGTGAATATTGAAACTTTAAGCTCTTAGAACAGTTTATGTGACCTGAAGTTCTAAGACATTCTCTTCTGATGCATTCTCTTATACAGCTGTTTAATGCAATTATACACAAAAAAAGGAAGTTCACACTCAGCCTTTGTTTATGATTATTCTTCTACTGGATTGCTGCTTCATTTGAATTTCTGCTTCATTTTCCGCTTTGCAATAGCTAAAGAAAGTGACTCTCTGAAGTTGATCAGTGTATGCATCAGTGATTACTGCCATAGTGCCTGCAAGGGGAAGCTACAACCAGTTATGAGATGTATTTCCACCTCTTGGGTTTAAGTAGGGCCGATTTTCCACACTTTTCCATGAATGGCTGGTTTTGAAAAGGCTAAGCTATGAACAAACCTGCTTAACAAAGGTTGGCATTGTTTAAAGGGGTATAACACTCGGCACATTGAGTTAGCTGGCCTACACATTGCTTACACCTCCTAAGCTGGCCTATCCAATGCCTAGCATTGCTTATATTAGACTTTGCATTATTTTTTTTCTTTTTGGCATTGATTTCTTATTCATTACATCTTATATATCTGCCTGGTATCCATGAGTAATGTGTACGTACACTCTATGGGGTCCTTGTGTTTTATTGGGGACTTCAACACTCTATCACAATTACAGCTCACTTCTGGGCTTACTGCTGTACTCCAGTTCACATATTTATGTTATCTAATGGGTTATGGAATATATGATTGTATACTGATTCCTGCCATAGGTGCAGTTTGGTTTTACTATGGCGATGACCTGTTTGCTGATACGTCATTCATCTGTACTTCTGTGATGGCTTACTGGTTAACAACTGTTCATAGGTTCATAGGTTCATAGGTTCATAGGCTGGTTTTGAAAAGGCTAAGGTATGAACAAACCTGCTTATAGGCCCTAAGGCTGATAGCCTAGTACCAACCTATGAACAACTGTGACTATGGTGTATAGAGTCCTGGGTTCGAGACCTGCATGGCTGTTTGTTTTGTTGATGGCCAGAACAAGGGCCATTGGATACAGAGTGATTAAGGCACTTTTGATCAGTTGTAAGTTGGTTTGTGTGATGGTAAGCACTGCTAACCTGCCATTACATCGGCTTACAGAGAGTTAGCTTATAAATTGCTTAACCACTGCAGGCATTGCTTACCGCTGTACAAACGTCCTTAAGCCCACTTACTAGTGCTTAAATATGCATGCTACTGCTTATTTGTGCTTAAACCTGCTTACTAGTCTCTTATTCATTATGACACTGACACCTCACATGTGTATTTACTGCAGTACTCCAGTTCATGTAAATATGTTATTTAGTGGGTTATGCAACATAAATATTACTCATAATTTGCTTTGCCATGCAAAATGGAATGTGCTGCAGTGGGACTTGAACCAGGAATGCCTGCTTGTAAGATGAATAATCTGCCTACTACACTATTACTATCCTGCTTGATTTGCATATATCTTCCTTGTCATCCTCTTCAGCCATTTAAGATGTATTAACCATAGCTAAGTGATGGGCACACTCGCGCACCTACGGTTAGCTTTAATCTGATTTTTTTTTAAAAAATTAAGGGTTTCTTTGTATTAATTATGTATACTGTTGCTGTTGTACACAAGGGGGACTGCTGGTGGGGATATGCGCTCACCTGTGAGAGGTCTCGTTCATTTCATACCCCTTTCTGATGTTCTTCCTTGCAGGGGTGTGTTTATTCTGAGAGGTCTGCTCTCAGACACACCCCCTGCACTCTTACATGCTCCATGTAAGCCTAGGAGCTCAGGCAGTGCACCTCATTATTATGCATGGCGTGCTACCGTCCTGCTCCTAAATGGCTGCCTCCATGCAGGAGGAATAGTAAATCTGAGAGAGGATCTCCAGCTTAAAACTGTTTATAACACAGAAATATAGAATATAGAAATGAATCACTGCTGACTTGATAAATTACATCTAGCAAAATTCAGTACCTTAGTGCTATGATCCTCATATGCCTGGCAGATCAGATCTTTGCTGAGAAGATTAACTTTACAGGGTTACATCATATATCTATATATATATATATATATATATATATATATATATATATATATATATATATATATATACATATATAAATACATATATATATATATATATATATATATATATATATATATATATATATATATATACATATATATTATGTGATATAAATATATATATATATATATATATATATATATATATATATATATACACACACACACACACACACACACACACACACACACACACACACACACACACACACACACACACGTGTATATGTATGTACTGAGTGATTTACATTTGTTTTACCATAATTTGACTTTGAAATTAATGTTTAATCACAACAGTAATGTTGTGAATAGACGCCAATTTGGGTGACCCAGTACTTATATGCCAGTGATGACTATACATATACAATTGTCCATTAAAACTTGTGAGAATGACCTATGTAAATATATGTATGGACATAGGGACAAGAAATATTACAACTTAACTGCTGCAGAAAATAATGCCTTGAAAGGATTAAAGAGTAATTGTGACATCAGTATCAGACCCTCAGATAAGGGAGGGTCGATTGTAGTCATGAATTTTAGTGACTACGATTGTATATGATGCTTAGAATGTTGACTGAAGAGGCCACATATAAATACATAAACAACAGTGAGATCCATAATAGATTATGTACCCAGTGCCTTATATGAGATGCTTCTTGACAGTATTATAGATCATAAACTATATGATTTTTTGAATATAATTGAACCAAAAATACCAGTTATTAAAGGCCTGCCAAAGGTCCATAAATGTCTAACAACCCCCCCCCCCCTCTATGTCCAATCATATTGGGGGTTGGTTGGGTTATGCAAGCATGTTCTCTTTATGTAGAAAAGAAATTGAAATGTATATTAACATCTATTCCTGTTGTATTTAAAGATACAGAGCAATTTCTGATGGATTTGTTTACATTTGTGGAAACTTTTGGAAGAGTAACAGGGTTACTATTTGTGACTCAGGATGTTGAGAACTTGTTCACCTGCATTCCTAATGATTATGGACTGGATACCATCAGGGCCTTATTAGCTCGAAGAGAGGATTTTGATAATACTGCTGTAGATACAATTTGTTCCCTATTGGATTTAGTTCGAAATAATGTTTTCATCTATGGGGATTCCATTTTTGCACAGAAATGTGGGTTGCCATGTGCACCACCTGTGTAAATTCCTATGCCAATCTTGTTAAGAATGTGCGGGAGTAGCAATATGTACTTAATATCTTAGTGTATCAGCAGCATGTGAACTTTTACCAGCATCTTGTTGACGATGTGTTTATTGTATGGGGAGGGGGTTAAGATGAACCGAATACTTTCCTTGATTACATAAACCGCACAATGGACTTTTTGAGGTTCATGATGCAAAGCCACCCAAAGGAGATGGATTTTTTTAGATGTACATCTAGTAATCAATGACATAGGTGGGGTTGAGACAACTTTGCTTCAAAAAGGATGTTGGAAAAATAGTCTACTGTCTTTTGATAGTATATACCCTAGGTTTATATACCCCAACATATTAAGGGACCACTACATGAAGGTTTCACAACTATGTACGCAGGATGATGTCTTTAATCAAAACATAGAGAAAATGATGGATCACTTTTCTAAGAAGGTTTATTTGAGCAGCATTTTAACCCAGAACAAAGAGAGAGTTAGGAATGAGAGGATACATTTTGCTGCCCCTTACTTTTCAAAATGTAATATCAGCAATAGGGTGTCCACCAGTAGGACATCTAAGCTTAGATTTGGTTTAAAATACCCCAGCGATGTAGGAATTATATGTAATATTATACATAAGAATTGGGGGGGATACTCATGAGTGATAAGACAGCAGAAGTAGTTGGAACTAACCCCTGTTTTTTATATAAGGATTGTTTGAACCTTAAGAGGCAGTCATGTGCTGGACATCTGTCTAGTGTGGGGGGATGGCATCAATATTCCAACAGAATGGGCACCTTCAGATGCTGACATTGTAGGGCATGCACTTATATATCCCAAAAACAAGTGTTTGAACATCCTTGGTTAAACTATGCTTTTTGTCCTAAGTTTTATGCAGACTGCAGCACTGAAAACATTGTATATTTAGCTACCTGCAGGTCCTGTCAGGGTTTTTATGTTGGCAAATTCAACAAAAGGTGGAAAGACAGAATATTTGGTCATTCTTATGATATTAGAACAGGCAATATTAAAAATGCTTTGGCCAAACATTTAAAGAAAATGAAGGTCATGAGTTGGTTTTCAGAGAACTTCAGATTGTTGCTGTGAGTGCTAGGGGTGATTTGACAAACTACACTGAATCTATGGAACTTAAATGAATTTTAAGGTTTCAAGCTGGCAAACATCCTGGCTTGAATGTATGTGTTTCTTTAATACTAAAGGGAAGGAAATTGATGTAATGATTTTAATTGATCAGGAGGGTCTATGTAATTACCTTTCAAGTATTTTAAATGATATAGTGATGTTATTTCTTAGATCTGAAGAAGCTTTGGTTGCACAACACGAAAGTACTCATCTGTTTTATTATTTTAATAAAAGTGTTTGTACTTGTGAGCTGTGGTGGTCCTGCCATTCTTGTTTTATGCTGTGGAAATTTGTTGTTGTCTTGGCAGCAACCTTTACCAGTAGTTGGAACTTTGTGTGTGTTAACAATGGTATTGGAGGGACTACTAGTGGATAGTGGGAGAGGAACAAAGAGAAACAGATAGCAAAGCTAGAAAGAAAGATACAGACAATAAGAAACAGAAATGGAAAATATTTAAAAGACAATAAGCTAATCTGGGAAATACTTAAGGAATACTATAAAAGATTTGTAAACAACAGGAAAGTATGGCAGTCTCAGGCTGTTACTGGGGAAAAGATATAAAGGGTTATAAACTGGAGGATGAACAATGAGAGAAGCTAGATGCAGAGGTGGCAAGGGATGAGATAAGGAAAGCCATATACCAGATGAAGGGCAAGAATGTTGTAGGGCAAGATTAATTTTCTCAACAATTCTACAAATTGAGAGGAGGAGAAGAAATGTGGAAGGTCTTAAAGGATGAATTTAGGTTTTATGTATCTATTTATTTTGATTTTTGATTTTCAGCAGAAGCCTGAGGGAAAACCTCCCAGAATATATGGTGTATGCAAATACAAATTACCCAAAATTCAGAATTCAAAATACAGAATGCAAAATACATGTATATAATAAACTAACACTGTTGTATGCATGATAAGTAGAAATATATCATATCTGCAGCTTGTGAAGATGTGAATAAAAATAAACTGTATGTGTTAAGTTGAAATACATTACACTTCCACAAAGATTATGTCTAAAACAACTTAGCATGTTGTGTTACCGTATGAATAAAGCTTATCTAATCTGGCTACCACATGACTTATTCAACGGAAACAGTTAAAGAAAGATAAAACAGTGACAGATACAATACAAAAGAATATAGAACTCAGGTAAAACATATGGGAGGATTGCCTGTAAAAACATGACATTAAAAGGGGAAGGAGAAAGGGAGGAAGTAGAAAATTATATACTGATCTCTTTGCTTAATGTAGACCTCAAAATTTTGGCAAAGTTATTGGCAGGAATACTGGATGAAGTATTGCCAGCATAATAAAAGTAGAGCAAAATGGTTTTGTGATGAGAAAGAAGGCAGAAAAAATGGTGGAACCTGCCAGAATCTTTGCACAAAGGGAAAGAGACACAGGAAGGGAAAGGTGGAATTGTACTCTTTGATCTACAAAAGGCCTTTCGTATAGTGACATGGGAATTCCTATGGAAAACACTTCTACATATGGGGGTAGGGAAAAGATTATACATTGGATACAAGCCATATACCAAGACTCAGAAGTTGAAATACTCTTAATTGAAGGAGTACTTTAGGAGACAGTGACAAAGTGAGATGATCCAGACAGTGGTACTCACTATCTTTAGGCCTGTTCATGCTTGTGATCAAACAAATTGTAATAGAAGTCAGACGCAATTTAGCAATACTGGAAGAAATGGAGAGCATAAAGCCTCAGTTTGTATTATATGCTGATAGCTGCATATTAACATCAGAGCATGCATGATAATACAAACACCAGAGAGTCTGGTTTCAGCAATGGGAGCTAAACAAGTACATTTGAGATGTTTAGAGAAAAGGTGGGACTCAGGTGCACCTGAAAAAGCACAGTGGTATTGAGATTAGTGGAAAAAAGGGGTATAGCCATGATGGCTAACTGAGACCAGCAACAGGCGAAAACTCTGTGACTGAAAATTTTTCTCTGATAGAAAATGTTATCAAAAAATTAAAATTTGGAGATACTTGATAGCTAATTGAATTCATTAATAGTCAGAGAAAAGCTTTATAGTTTCAAAGTCTTCAAGAGCTGCTTTTTTAAGAGAGAATAGACTTAAACATGAGCCACTCAAGAAATGGTACTCAGAATTCTTGTGTAAAAAGTACATCCAGTCAATAATATCTAGTATAGAAGGTGTATTAGTTAAAATGGACAAACTGGATACCAAAGTAGAAAGTTTCAAAGAAGAGACCAGAAAGAAGATGGACCATTTAGAAATGCTTATGAAACAACAAAGTGCACTAATTAGCAGTATAGAAGAAGCTTTGAGTGATCATGAAGGATGAATAACTGAAGGTAAGTCTCAGACTGAATTTCTTTTAAAACAAAATAACTGGCTCATATATAAATTGATGATTTAGAAAATAGACTTAGTCAAAACAATATTGGAATTTATAGTATACCTGAAAAGCATGAGGGAGACAATACAATACACTTCTTAACAACCTGGCTATATAAAACACTAAATCGACCTGAAACTTTATCTTTTGGAATAGAAAGGGCACATAGATCCCTGAGAGCACCTTTAAAGAAGGAAAAACTCAACAGCACATTCAGTTGTAGTTAAGTTTATGTCTAGCTTAGAAAAAGATCAAATATTAAAAACAGCATTGTCCAGGCCACCTATTAAAATAGGTGAGTATGTAATCAGATTTGACAATGATTTTTCCAGACAATTAATGAGTAAAAGAAAATACTGTTTACCATTGATCAAGGAACTTAAAAAAAATTAAAGCCACTTTGATGTTTCCTGCAACAATGAAATTATTTATTTCTGATAGAAATAAAATATATGACACACTGGGGGAGGCATTCAACTTTGTTAACAACAAAAATCCTTAATAATAATGAAGAAATTGAGTGGAACAGTGTATCCCTCAAGAGACAGAGTGATCCAAATTCCTAGAAAACTGCTTCTAAAATTAAAATGCTTAAAAGCAAATTACTTTTATTGTCTGATAGCAGGACTTTTATTTTCTGAAACAATTGATTTACCCTTTAAGTGCTGTTTTTTCTTTGTTCCTGTGTAACAAATGCCTTTCACAGGTCATTTATGAAGCAAGTAACACTTAAAAAAGCTTGAGGACAAAGGGATCTTCCATTTGTGTCAAAATGCTTGATTTTTCCATGCTTTGCTTCCCACCTTAAGCTGCACCAAAAAATGTAGGTCAAAGTTCATCATTGATGCCTCTGAAAACATAATGGAACTTTATTTTTCTTTCTTCTTTTTTCAAGTATATATGAAATACATTTACTCAAAATAACATCCTGTTTTCTTTTCTAAGAAGTGAAGAATTGGTAAAACAAAAGTTGTAGTAATGTTTTATATTGTCCTGTTGCAGACATTTAATTTACTTACATTTTGCTGAATGTTAATAGCTTATGCTGTTGTGTTATTAACTTTACATATTAATGGAAACATCTAAAGTTATCTAGATGTTTGTTAATGATTAGTACAGTTTAAAAGAATTAAGATGAATGAAAAACATACAGAGGAAATTAGTAGCTGCTGTGTGCTCTGTGCTGTGAGTAGTCATTTTCACATGCAGTAATCAAATTCTAAAGTCAGAATGTAAAGCTTAGCTCAAAACAATAGTTCACAATGGCTAAAACACACACTCATATTAAACAAGCAGGAATTATTTTGTATATAGTCAAGAGTGTTTGTAATACTAGAATTAAGAAGAGTAAATATCTTATGAATAATGTGCACATGCACAAGGAATGAAATATTTACTATGTAAGATTAATAAAAGAGTAGTATCGGTAAGTTATGAAACATACACACAAACTGTAATCTTTAATACAAAGCTGATGATTAAATAGCTCTTTGGTGGGAGATTTTAGAAATACAAGTTATATAGAATAAGGCAGAATATTAGCAAACAAATAAGACAGAAAAAGCATATTTAAATTACAAGCTGCTTATAAGAAAGAGATATATTACATATACATGTATATGACAGAAATTCAAATGCCTAAGATCTCATATAATTTACATAGAAAATTATATAATGATGTTTGAAAATATCCTGAAAGCTGACACTTGGTCATGTGAACTTTGATGCCTTTTGCATGTATTTTATTAAATGCTCTAATACTACCAGAAATAACTAATTTTATAAGTCAGAGCCTCTATTTAAGTGTTATATTACTGAATCACTTTTGGGAAAAACTGGAACCTACTTCCCCGTGAACTTTCATCACTGTCCTCAATATCACTTTTCAAATATAAACTGAAACTATACCTGAGAACAGATTACTTATGCCCCTGTTCTAACCCTGACTAACTCATTCTCTTTTTTTATTACTGGGCACTGCTTACCTATTACTCTTTTGTATTAAGTCCAGTTTCCTTGATAACCAAAGAGATCATGATCTTGTAAATTAAGCTAACGTATATAGAAACATCATTCTAATGTATATTTTTAGTGTTTGTGTTAAGTTTGTTAAATAGTAAGGTATTGAACTAGTATCATTTGTTAAAATATTGTACTGTACCAACATTTTTTTTGTGTTTTTGGAGCTTATCTCCCAGGCCTCTACTGAAAATGGACATATATCCAGTTAGACTAGCCTGGTCAACAAATGTAAAATAAAAAATAAATAAAATAAAATCAGTGCCTCTATTTTGAGAAGAAATAAAGTAGATTTTTTAATATGTTTCACCTTGGAAGAGAGGAATGGAATTTGAAATAAAGACATTGTAACTATTAAATGTAAAATAGATTGCAAATGTTTGTTTTTTTTTGACTCCACAGAAATAGCAAGATATTCTCCTTGACCTCAGTAATGTACATATTTTTACAAATTAGTTTAATAAACTAAATGATTCTTAAATATTTTGATATTCATCATATTAAGAGTGCTACACAATTTTGAGATATAGGCACTTGTACCTTTAAAATTAATACAGAGCTTTTGTTAGATCTATAAAAAAGTGTATATCTTTCAGCATGATGAATACATAATCACAGCAACATTGACAGCAACCTCTCTTTTGACCACCACGTAGACCACTGTGGTCAATCAATCCTTCTATGTGGCACATCTCATTACTAAGGGTTTTGCATCCAGGAAGAAAGAGGTCATTGTCTCCCTCTACTCATCCCTCATTAGGTAAGTCATCGAGTACCATGTCCCATTCGGCATGTACCTCACTAGACACCTGCAACAACTGGAGATGCCACAAAAGTACCTCACAAAGAGGATCCTAGGCCTTGAACACTTGTCCTATATGGACAGACTCAAAAAACTCCAACTATTCTGTCTCATATTGCCTACTTAGAGGCGATCTCTGCTTGACTTACAAAGCCATGTCTGACCCAGCTCTGTTAGAAATGCTACATATAAAGAAATCCCAATCCCTCCACACCACACACTACAGAGACCTCAACCTCATTGCCACAATCAACAGAACATGCTGGAGGGACAGGTTCATAATCCAGAGACTGCCCATGCTACGGAATAGACTTCCCATACATGTCAAGCAAAGCACCTCACTGGCCCTCTTCAAGAGAAATCTTGATGAGTGGATGGGAAATAGAAAATTCATCCAGGGGATCATTCCAGTGACTCTACTTGACAGAGACAGTAGGAACTAAGGTTGGGTGGCATGATGCCAGGGTAATCCTATGGGCTAGGCTTATAAAGGCTCCAGGGCCATTAGCCTAGTACATACCTATGAGCCTATATGTGCAATGATTTTTCTTTTGTGTAATAGCTTAGTATGATAAGATTACCTGTCACCTGTAAGTTTACAGATATATTTATCTATTCAGGTCCCACTTTGTTTTGCATATTTATTTAATAATTTAATTATAATAATGTGGAATGAGTGACTAATTTAGGAAAATTTAATGGACTAGCTATACTATTACATAAATAGATATATAGTACACACTTTGTTGGGTTATTTAATATGTGTGATGAATAGAAGAGGATTATTAAATGTTTATGTAGTAATGGGGGGGTTAGGTTTAAATGGCAAAATGTATAACTATATTAATAGTCTCTCATTACTTTTAACTTACATGTAATATTATATGAATTATTTGTAAGTCACGGTAGCTTTGGGCTAGTTTTCGATGGATTTTAAGTACTGGATGGTAGAAAGATAAAATAGTTTGGCAAACTCTATATAATATCTAATTTTTCCTGGAGCCCTGGAATAGGTGCAAGAGTGGCCAAAGATCACATAAACATACTACACAGTAATTGGAAGGGTAATTTAATTTTAGCAGAGGATGTTAACTGCATATCTAGTATAGAAGATACAAGTAAACATAAGAAAGCTAAAATTCTGGCATCAACTAAAGTGCTAAACAGATAGATTAGTAATAGTAATTTTATTGATTTAATAGTAAAAGCAGAAGATAAGTCATTGCTCTTCAATTATTATTCTTAATAACATGGGATGCAAACTAGAATTAATACGATGTAAGCCTCTACTGATATTCTTAATATAGTAAACTTTTTAAAACTATTCCCTGTCTTGTATCTGATCATAGCACATTAAATATTAATATATTAATGGATATAAAGAAATTTCAGATTATTTATAGAATCCCAGTATATATGATGAAATTAAAATAATTTAAGAGTTATCTTAAGAAACAAATCAATACTTTTTATCTTTGAATGATCTCCCAGCCCTTACAACCAAAATTACTTTCCCTAACCAAATTCTGTGACCCAAACAATCACTTTCTAACACTTATTATACTTTTCTACTCAACCCACTCCAAGCTCTCTTCTCAACTATAGTAACGTTTAGCAACAAGTAGTAACAACAGAAACAGTATCCTAATAACAATCTCCCATTTTGTTTTTTGCTCACACAACATATAGGTACCTCTTAATTTTATTTTTTCCACTAATCCAATGTCATATTTCCTGCTGTCTAGTCTCGTACCAACTGGTGAAACATGTTATTTTTATTTATATTTCTTTCCTTTCTTCCCTATACTTATTATATACCCCCTCAATGTATATATTTAATCTTTCTGATGTATAAGCAATATATTGTTGTTGTTCATTGATCATTAATTAATTGTTATCAAGTTTTTTTTGGTAAGTTTTACTGTCTTGCAATCATGTTTATGTAATGGAGCTTTTCTCCCTTGGCCTCTGCTGAAAAAGGGCATCTGGCCCAGTCAGAATCCCTGGTAAATAAATGTAAATAAATAAATGCTAATGGTCATGTTAGTAAAGTCAAACTATGGGACTCCTTAAAAATTCATATTAAAGATAGAATGGAAAAACGGGCTTGTAATAGAATGAAAGAATGGGATAAAGAGCTGTTAGAAATACAAGATTTAATCTAGAAACCAGAGTATGAACAAGCAAAGACATTAGATGATACTGAAGTCATTCAAATTAATGACAAAAATACCAGTTTTAAAGCATAAAGTGGAGCTAGCTTTAGAAAAAATAAAATTACACAATTATGTGAGGACTTCAAAAAATGTACATGGATTAGCTGCATAGATTAGCTAATAGAAGTAAGTCTTTAAGCAAAAAGGCACAAATTAAGAATATCCAAAATCCTCACAACTAATAAGCTTACCTCTAACATAGAGGAAATTCGTAATATTTTTTTTAAAAATCTTGAGTATCTCATTAGAGAAGAAAATAATCCCAATGATTCCAAAATTCACAATTATTTAAAGAAAAATGTTATTAATAAACGTAATGACCAACAACTATCTCTCTTGAATAAGCTTATTACCCTAATAGAAGTTAAAGAAGCTTTAAAAAATGGAAATGTGGTAAAGCTCCAAATTTAGATGGTTTATGTATGGAATTATACAGTCTGCTCCCATTAAATATTTTAGAATTATTGAGTGACATTTTCAGGATAATCCATAGTGCCAACATAATTACTCCATCATGGAAATTTTCTGTAATGTCACCTATACTTGAACAAGAAAAAGTTGGTTTCTTCATATTGACCTATTCATTATTAAATGCAAGCTATAAAATATTTACTCTGATCTTCCCTACAAGATTAAGATATATAGTAGATTAATTAATAAAGATCAAACAGGATTTGCAGTCAATAGATTAACATATCATAATATAAAAAGGGTAGTAGCTATCTTAGATTTAGCAAAATGAATGAACAAGATATTGGCTCTAATTAGCTTAGATTTCAAGAGATTTTATAGAATTGAACTACTTGTTTAAAACTTTAGAAATGTTTGCATTTCTAGAGCAATTTATTGGATTATTAAAGAACATGAATAGAGACTCCAAAGCAAATCTTAACATTGGATATTACATTTCTCAAGGATTCACTTTGAACAAAAGCACAAAGCAAAAGTGTTCCTTTTAACCTCTAGTATTTGCATTAGTTATCAGACCCTTAGCTAATAGTATAAGAAGCAATGGAAAATTTGATGGATTCTCTATTAATAGAGATTATCAATTCAACTTTTTTCAGATGATATTTTACTAGTTGTAAGAGATTTGAATTATTCAAATGAAGAAATAGATGAGGAAATTGAATAATTTGAAGAAGTATCACTGCTGAAATTTAATAATAATAAAACTGAATACAGGATCCCAGTTCATATTAGGCAGAGCCCCTCACTGACTCTCTTCAAGAGAAATCTTGATGAGTGGATGGGAGATCGTAAGTTTACCCCAGGGGTCACATCTGTGTCACTGCTAGACAGGGGCACAGTAAACTAATTTTATTATATAAGGGGACCTTCACTGTGTCACTACTAGACAGAGGCACAGTATTCTAGATTTATTCTGTACATTGTTGTACCATTTCATGGGGTGGCAAAAGCCACATCACTATGGCTAGGCTTACAAATGCCCCAGAGCAGATAGCCTAGTACTATACTATGAAACTCAATTACTAGATAGTAAGTTTAAAGAAAAAATATAAATATAGGGAAGGAAAATAAAATATTTAGGAATAAAAACCTATCAAGATGTGAATAAGATTATTAATAACAATTTGGAAAAAAATAATTGAAAAATTGTGCTTTCTTATTAAAAATGGAATTAATGTTTTGTTTATTTTTGAAGATAGGTTAGTACTTATTAACATGGTGACATTGCCCAAACTTACATATATATTTCATTCAATATATTTAAAACCTGACAAAAAACTTTAAATAAAATGGAAAAAATGCTAACTTTATCCTTATGGTATCCTAAAAAGCCAAGAATTTCTTATACAAATCATGCTAACTTTATCCTTATGGTATCCTAAAAAGCCAATAATTTCTTATACAAATCATACACCATTATTGGAGTATGGTGGTATTAGCTTTCTAGATGTAGAAATCTTATTCCACTGCTTTAAATTTTAATTATATTATACTCTGGATAGACTCGGCTTATAATAGTCAATGGCAAACCATTCAGTAACAGATTTTATTAAATTCTTATAAGTTTATCAGATATAATAACTTAGAAATATGTAACAATCCTTTCATCTGGTTGATAAAATATACCTTAGAAGGAAATTCATTTCACTCTTCAGATGCTGCATATATGAAATCAATTCATAAAACAGTTATGAAATATGTTTTTAAAACTCAATTAATTTTGTGCTTTCCCATTGCACACATCTCTAGACATAAGGAGCCTCATAACAATCCAACAACAACAAGGGAAAGGGGTGAGTCCAATGTAATCTCTAGTGTTCAGCATTCAAAAAGCCAGTGAATAATCAATAGAAATGAGTATTCTAAAAATGAAGTACTTTAATAAACCATACAGAAAAGGTAAGTGCTTTCTCAATGGCAGCCCATTGCTTCTTCAGGCCATTCAGAACCATAATCACATTCAGATTAAATATTAATTGTTACCATGTAACCATGGTAACTAACAATAGCCATATCTTATGTGACCAATCAAAGAAGCCATCTCATTAAAGCCACACCACAATAAATGTGAATAAAACATTTTTAAAAGAAAGAATACTTTACATGTACATGAAAATAATGATAATATTTAAAATAAATACAGAACATGTGAATAACGGAAACCAAGTTATCATAGCACACTTCTTAATTTCAGAAATGGTTTCAGTGACACCCTTTCATTAAGACCACACCCCTTTCAGCTTGCATCCTTATTATCCATTTAGCTTCTACGGATTCTGTGGAAACCCTGATGTCACCTTTCCTATCACTTGGCTTGATAATGTCCACTACCTTAAATCTGAATGCATGATGGGGACATTTATCAGTAACATGTTTAGCTAATGCATTATTCTATATACCAAGCCTAATATTATATAGGTGTTCTCTTATACAATGTCTCAACATTCTGTTCGTCTTGCCTAATAAAAGGCTTGACATGCTTGGTATACCGCTAAGTACACCACATTCTCAGATTCACTATCGGCCTTGACCTTGAACCTAAAAAGATGTCCAGTGTCAGGATGTCTGAAATCAGAAATGGAATCAATAAATGGCAATATTGACAGGTGGAGCAGGGTCTAGTATCCATCAGCAAAGGTGACAAACAAGTGCTATCTTAACTTTGAGGATAGCATAACATCCTACAAAAATTCTGCTTGTTCTTAAAGCAGAATCTACAATAATCACCCACTATATTTTTAATCATGGGATCCAAAGTTAACAGTGACCAATGTCTTTCAATAATGCATATAATCACATCACAATCACTACTAAAATACAGTGGAATGCTTAGTTGGTTAAAGTTATTTGGTCTAATGGTTCTAAAGTCCCCTGTAGTATCATCAGAAAAATAAGGTTTCTCTGTCTTGTTTCTTGCATTCAGCACTTGATTCATACATGCTGATAGCTCACTATCACAGTAACCTCTATCATGGAACTTGCCACTTAACTTGTCAAGTTCCTCCTTACAATCATCATCATTTGCATAAAGTCTAGAGGTGAGCAGACCTTGGCCCTCAGTAATATTATGAAAGATGTGCCAATGGTGCATACTGTGTCTGTGCAAGTATGTGTTCCGATGACATGGTTTCTATAAACACCAGTTGTGATACTACCATCACATTTCCTAATAATATCAACATCTAAAAAAATGTATCCTTTCCTGGGAACTCGTAATGGTAAATTTCAAAAATGAAAGTGAGGAATTAATATATGCATAAAATTATGTTTAATTCATTTTCACATCCTCTCCAAATCAAAAAGACATCATCCACAAATTCTTATAGAACATTATGTTTCTCCCAAACCATACACTCTTGATTGTGGTTTGGTCTTCCCACCATGCCATTACCATGCTGACGTAACTATTGGCACTGGATGTGCCCATAGCCATGCCATCATTCTACAAGTAATATTGTTGATCAAAAAGGAACACATTATTCTCCAATACGATCTCCATAAATAAACAAAGTTAATCAATAAACTTATGGTCAAAATCACTATGTTCTAAGAGATAACTTCTCATCGCTTCACGGCCATAAGTATTAGAAATTTTCGTAAAGAGAGATTGAACATCCATAGTCAAAAATATAAATGGCTGATCAAATGTATGGTGTAGACTAAAGAAAAATAGTTTCTGTAGAAACTGTTTGGAATCTCTCAGCACATGTTCATTTTCATCAATGATTGGTCTCAAGTGTTTCTCAACACAAACTGAGAAAGTTTCTATACAACAATTCCTCCCTGCTACAATTGGTCTGAAAGGAGGGTTATATTGGTCTTTATGAACTTTTGGTAAACCTTGTATAATATGAATTAAGGGTTCTTTTACAATCAAATAGTTTTACAACTCTAAACAGATCAACCTGCAAACTAAACAGTTATTTAGCATACGTTGAATTCGTTCCTCTATGTCTAAAATATTTTCATAAGTGATCATAGTGTATGTGGAACTATCACTTAATAAGGCATTCATGGTCAAGTAATAAAAGGATCTATCCATAACCACAGTAAGACCACCCTTGTCAGCAAGTCTTATAACTATAGCAAGGTCTTTCATCAGTGAATTCAAAGCCCGTTTCTCATGTTTCATAAGATTATTAAAAGTTTTAACATTCTTATCATCTTCACACAAAGTATGAATATCTCTTTCACAAATCTAACTAAATACATCAAGTACAGGCTGTATTGCTGGTATTAATGAACTGGGTTTCCTAAAACTAACAGCATTATGTTCAGGCACTGAATCTTTAAACATCATTTTTAAAGCAACATTTCATAAAAACATTTAGACCAATAATAGGTTCATAGGTTGGTACTAGGCTATCAGTCTGTACAAGCCTAGCTATAACAATTCCCTGGCTATTTCATCCCACAGTATTTACTTCCCTGGACCCTTGTCTAGCAGGTCGACTGATGTGATTCCCGGGGTGAATTTTCTATCTCCCATGCAATCATCAAGGTTCCTTTTGAAGAGGGCCAAAGTCTCAGTTAATGAGGATCATTGAGCTGGTATAAAACTTAAGTCTTTATCTAAGACTGATTGTTCATCCAAGGATAAATACCAGGAGTAAATGTTCCATATTAATGATTTTCAGCCTGTGACCACATCCTCTTCAAGGATCTGTTGTCCATGTCTGGTTGTAACTTCTGTTTCATTCATCCTCTGCTCTCCAAACAAATATTGCCATTCAGCTTTTTTCAAGCGACAGGAAGGGGAGAAACCAGAAAAGTGGACAAATCATTATCAGCCATCCTAGACACCTGGGCCTCTGGATGGATAGTTTTCCTTCTGACGTCAGGACCCAATGGTAATGGGTCCCCATAAGTACATATATCACCAACCAGCCTATTTTGTCTATGTCCACTGTTGGAAGGTTTATCATTGGTGGTCATCATGAAGTTAGTCCTTTCTCCATTAGCTGAGGAGTTCTCAGGGTTTTCCATATCCTTATAACAAATAACTCCATGGTATTCAGCCAAGAGGTAATATACAATCCATTTATTAAAATACAAGTTAAGTGCTTTCGTTCAACTCCAGGACTTTTTCAGAACTAACAAAACTGTAAAAACACCACCTTCTTATACTCCTTCAATAAATCCATTATCCAATTAACTGCTAAAAAACTGAGTCACTTTTTTAACCCTATCATCAACATAGTTAATGTATTTCATCCTGAAAACATACATAAAAACATTGTTGCTTGTTTCAAAACACATAACGTAAGTAGTACATATAGTACATACAAGCTTGAAGTGTCAAAGTTAAGACTGGGGTATGCAGCTTGCCTTGTGTATTAATAAGCAAGATAGTAGTATTTGCCAATCTAGTATCTCTCCATGGTTCTGCTAGAAAAAAAAATGAGACCTTTTATATTTAGGAGCGTTTCCACCAAAACCATTGTGCAAAATAATGGGAGCAAGGGCCAAGTTATATCCAAACCAAGTATCACATACAGCCCATCCCTAGTCCATCACAGGCTGTGGTTTTCCACAGGAGTAGATTATATTGCCCTAATGAATTCTATCTCTGTCACAAAGCAATAAGCATAATGTAGTCTGAAGCACTTAGTTATGGATAGGACAGTCAACTGAGAAAACTCCCAGTGGATAGCCTATCAGCCAGAGATTTAGACTGGGCAATCTAAAACCCATTATAGTAATGTACAAAGGAGGTAATAATATATTCTAGACAGTGAAGAAACCAATGTGTTTGCCTTACTGGTGTCATTGTGTGGCTTGCCATTTTCTTCTTTAGTTGATAAACAATATATCTACATGGTTTACAAGACAAGTCCCAAGCTTGAAATAAGCCTCCATTAATGTGCAACTGGGATTTATCCCTAATGGTCAGACCTCATCATTGTTTACCTTTCTTAGAGTCATTCAATAGCCTGTCTTTCTTATATGGATATATATTTCTGAAGAACATGATTCTTTGCTCTTTACATTTTGTGATAATAGTTTCACCTTTTCAGCCATGCAGAGAGGTTTCAATTCCCTCTATAGATTCTCCCACCATTGAAAGATGGGAATATTGCCCAATAGATTAAATGTCATGTGTTGGTTGATAGCTCCAGCTATCCAGTGCCTTACTTCCTGAGTTGAACTAATCAGATTGTCCATCATCCGTGGCCTACTTTCCTTTTGGTCTGTGTCCAAGTGAGAGTTAATGAAAAGGCCATCATGATCAGAAAGTTCAATATCATTTATGAATTAGTTAACCATTGACTGGATTATGTCATGGAAAACTGGTGATCTCTTCTCTGAAGTGATGAATGTGTACTTTAGCTGTCTAAGGTGGACATATCTTCATACTTCACAAAGAGACCCCTCAAATATATGTTTATAGACTACTGACACTGCATTGTAATTGTTCCCTGTTATGGTTTGACCTATCTATTATGGTATCTATGAAAACAATTAATTCTTACAAAATAATAAGCAGTATCTTTTTCTTCAACCTGATTAAACTCCTGGATTTGGATTTGTCTGTAGAATTTATGTATTTTGACTTATCGAAAGCATTTGATTCAGTGTTCCACACTATGTCATATTATCAACCATGGCAGAACTGAAAGTAGCTATAAAAGGTTCACAGGTAGTTAGTAAGCATGCAGTCTAGGCGACAACTAAAGAGCCTAGCTTACTGTCTGCAGAGCATTGCCAGAGTTACATAGTAAGCAAATGGAGGACAAGGGAATCAAGCCCTGGAATACCAGAAGCAGCTCATTAATACCTCCTAGCCTTAATCTTCTGTGAAAAATGCCTGGCTTGGCAGAATCTGCAAGGCTAGAATTACAAGTATTTTAGACAGTATAATCATCAACAGAGGTGTGCCACAGGGGTTGATTTTGAGTCTGTTTTTATTTTTCATATTTATGACTATATTACATAACAGTGGGAATATGGCTTAGCAAATTTGTTGATTATTCACATATTGAAAGTACTGTGACCAGTTCTGGTGAATAAAGATGAGTATGAAGGGAGATCATTCACATGAACAGATTAAAGAAATCAGGACTGCACTCTGTTAGTGTTTTTAGAGAAGATTTAATACCAACATGTTTAAAGATTTTGTTAACAATCATCTGGCATCTTGAAAATGAGAGCCTTTTAACTCCCCCAAAAATTGTGACAACGGATAGTACTTACCTTGCCATTGTCCCAGGTTTCCACATTTTAATCAAGAGAAGAGAATTCTTAGAGCAGTGAAAGCATGGAACATGATAAATATGATTGTATTAGCACCAAATGTGAAAATGTTCAACACTGTGGTTGGCTCATATACCAGAAATGGGATATATAATTCAGAGGTCAGTTCTTAGTGTGTGATAATGTATACATCTATTTTTCATCATCGGTATCATCTGTACTTTTACTGATTGTTTTCTTTCATGTTTGTCTGTGATGTAGGCACATTTGAAATTATTGTTAGATCCTAATGCCATTGTAGAATTTTTAAATACTGTATATATATATATATATATGGTTCTATATATATATATATATATATATATATATATATATATATATAAGGGCTGTGAACTATGTGTCATTTTGGTTACATCTGCCACTGATAATATTTAATACAGCAACTAATGTTTTTTTTTTGTTTTGTTTTGGTCAGTTAACCTCATTTGTCCACAGAGTTTGTATTATGCTACTGGCATGTTATTAATTGGTTGCTGTGTAAACTGTATTGTATTGTTATCATCAGTGTATATTTTTTTCTGCAGTACTTCTGCTAGTACTAGTGAAAATGGGACTTCACATCTGAGCATTCCCATTTAACAATGTGATAAACAAACAAACAAATGCAATGTGAAATGTAGTTTATAGTATGAGGTTGGAGTGGCTACTGAAACTGTAGGGTTTACCTTCCGGTATTAGTATTTGGCTTGCCTCTTATTTTTCTTAATACTTGAAGAGGTAGGTTTCAGGAGTAAACACCACCTGAGCTACAATCTGCATTATGGGGTTTCTAAGAAATTAATTTCTGTCTTGTTGTGCATAATGAAAATACTTCCACTGGAAGAATTAATGACAAAATGGATTTGAGTTATCACAACTATGCAATTACTGCTCTTAAATGTCTCCATTCCACTGGAGTGTAGACCCATGTATCTGCAGAAGAAAGTCTGAAGACCTCGGCATTAATTGGAAACTTTCCTTATATTCATTACAGACATACGAATGTGTTTGAGTAGCTTTATTAAAGCCATTAAAAATATCACTTTTATTGAATTAAATTTCCTTTGCATGGAAAAAAAATGAAGTTCTTGTTTTTTTTTTTTGCCAAGCATATAAGTCAGCAGAATTAGGCTGACTATTTGTTTGACTTATTTAATGCAGGTCTGATGATAGCTTATGTAAGAAATACATTTGAAGTGTTTCATGACAATATGTGTAATGCAAGTATAAGAGAAGACCCTTTGGGGAGACAATTGCCATATGATAACAGTAGTACAGAGGATCTAACAGGAAATACAAAAATGGCCTATGTAAAGAAATATAAGGAATGGCCACTTTTCATGCATTTCTGATCAGATTGTACTGGGGATTCCATTAAATCTAGAAAATAGTATCATGTTTATTCAGTGTCTGAAAAAAAGGTTTATACACAAAGTAGAAAATAAGACATGTCCTGAACCTGTAGTTTAGGCATTATTCTTAATGATGAGCTGCTATTTCATGATGAGATGACGTCTGTAGTTAATGCATTGATGAATGATCACTTCAACATAAAGGGGAGTCACACGGAGTAACAGAATGGGTGGGGCTAATTAGTGGTTGTACAACAAAAGGTCAATAACATTATCTGTGAAAAAATAAACCAAAACATTATCTGTGTTCAAACAGATGGGGCATTCATGTTCATCCACAGTGTCACAGTACTCATTCTTTATGGTCATTATTTACTATATACACATCAGATGTCTGACTGCAATCAATGAGGCCAACTTTAGATTAAATGAAGTCCAAGTCAAATGACTCATTGCTCCTTGTGTTGCCCAGTGGTTCTGGCTTTACCTCCCCAGTGACTCACACCTGTTTTGACCTCATCTTGGCATTATGTCATCCGGACAGGTTTCATATGTCTTGATTTTTTTCACACATTGTCTTACATTTTTGCATCCTTTTATTTCACCCAAATTAGCCAAGACTCTGCTGTAAATTGCTTGGAAGAAGTAATTAAATTAAGTATGGCATCTGGGCACTGATAAGTCCCCAGAAGTGTTAATGTTCTAGATGCCCTGAGGTGCATCTTATATCTTTTTTTACAGAATTTTGATCCAATAATGGCCTGAACAAAAATCATGACAAAGGAAAGAAATTCAGCCTTATTTTTTTTCTTTCTTTCTTTCTGGGTAATAGAAGTTGTGTACAAAGCTTAATTATCAAAGTTAAAGAAGTAGTATTTCCCCAATAATCTTGGAAGACAAATGCTTGCAATTATATATAAATCCTGTCTGGGAGTAGTGTCTTCCTTCCTACTCCAGAAAAAAAGATAGTTACCTTATATGTACCTCTGTGATGTTTAATTAGGATGAAAGTACAAGCACATATGGTCAGAGACATAAGTTATACAGCTGAGGTTCTGGAAAAATATATCACAACATCTGGATAAAAAAAGGGAAAGATAGGGATTACACATAGAATCCACACAAAAAGACTAATAGCCAGAAACTCAACCTAAGAACCTAGCAATGTAAGATGGCAGCATTTCTCTCCTGTGCCAACATTCAGTTGCTATCACACATCCTCTCCTGACCTCCACTGACAGCCACTTATTGAGTGCAATGCTACTGTCAGAGTTTAATGGAAAGTGAAAGCAATTATGGCCAATCTGCTACTGTTAGATACACTGCAACCCTTATCCCACTGTACATAGTCATTTTCATCCCTGATAACCCCAATACCCATCAATAACAGCCACTTTATTGACTGCATAGACCTCTGATGTAGGATTGCATTTAAAACAGCCATAATAAACTATTCCAACTAGCTTCACAAAAATTCACACTTCTGCAAAATCAGGATAATGACTGCTTAACTTTAGCAAATGAAAGCAATGTCAATCATTTTCATCCACAGACAGTGCGTATACCCAGTAATTAAAGGCACATTTATTGACTGTATATAGTTCAGATATCAGATTGGAATAAAATAGAAATGATAATTGATCACAGCAATTTATTTTAACCCTTTCATACACACATATGCACACACGCACACACACACACACACACACACACACACACACACACACACACACACACACACACACACACACATACATGTATGCATACAAACAACACACACCACTATCAGTAGCAACCGCTTATACAGAAATAACTGTCAAAGAGAAATATTTCTTCTCAGCTCCCCTGATATCAAACTACAGATTTACAGGATGCAGGCCACCTCCTCCAAATGTCCCCAACCTCTTAACTCAAGAATCAAGGACAAAGGCAAAACAGTGGTGGGCAATGGAACAAAATCATGGACAATCACTCATGTATTTCTTACTATACATAGCAAATGTTTGATTGTGATTAAATAAATGAAAGAATATATAAATAACTGTTACACATTAATGTATTTTCTCATTGTATGGCTGTCAGTACACTGTGTACAACCTCTTGTAACCCCATTTACCTGTCAGCCTCTTAGATCAGGAATCAAGATGAAAGGTAAAAAAAATAGTGGTGGAAAAAGGACAAACATCGATGGCAGATATTGTCTTTATATACATATAAAGTTGTTAGAACACCTGCCTTTGTATTGACATGTTTTTTTTTTCCTTGAAGACTACTAAATCTAAAACTCAAATTTCTGTCATTATTTAGTGACTGCAGTCCTCTCCAGTTTTCTAGAAAAACTAAAATGTTATGAGGAATGGACCAAATTATGAAGCAAGATACCAGGAACCTGCTGTAAAATTAGGAACTGTTGACAGCATCTGTGCCAACCCCCACTGCACATACAAATGCATGCACATACAAATCAACTACAGCCACTTGTGGTTACTGTGGCTGCACACTTCAGATGTTTTATCTTGATCAAATGAATGAACAAATACATAAATAATTGACACAGAGAAATTTGTCTTCTCAGTTCATCATTGCCAGAACACAGTATGTGACCCACTACAATACCTTTGCCATCTCTCAACCACATACAGATAACATTTTTTTAAAGAATCATACATTGTCCCATTAATGAGTTCAAGTTGCCATGAAGATGATTTTAGTGATTTTTTTATTTGCTAAATATATGGTGTGTTTAAAGATGACTGTTTTTAAAGTTTTTTATGGCCTGAAGAAGTATGTTTAAGCACGATAGAGCTTAACATTATTTAATAAATGGTAGAATCACAACTCTGGTGGTCGTATATGTGTGTATATATATATATATATATATATATATATATATATATATATATATATATATATATATATAGATATATGTATGCACATGTGTTTGTGTGTGTGTGTGTGTGTGTGTGTGTGTGTGTGTGTGTGTGTGTGTGTGTGTGTGTGTGTGTGTGTGTGTGTGTGTATACTGCCTGAACACACACAGCCCAACAATAACAAAATGGTTGCACTATATTTATGAAATTGTAATACTTTTCTTCAATGAGCTACCTGAAAGGAACTTAATGTACCATATAAATGAAAGCTGGATTTCAGTAGTCCATGTGTTTGCATCTTTGAGTAAATCATTTAAGTAACTAACATTAAAATAATAATAATGGAAAAAAGTCTTGGCAGAAGACAGCAATGCAATTAGCAAAAGTCTAGCAAGGCTCATTTATCTTTAAAAGAACGTTGATCATTGCTTCCATTCTTTATATTTTTGCTTTGGGTTCTATCACTTTGCTCTAAAAACTGAATGGAGAGAGCTATTTTAAAAGAATCCATGAACTATGCCACGGTATCTTTGGTAAACAGGTTAACAGAATATAGGCACTGCATTTTTTTAATTATAGCCACAGCAATGTACTAATAAAAGAAGAAAGAAAGAGAAAGAAAGAAAGAGAAAGAAAAACAAAAGAAAATGGAATTTCATACTTACAGAACACAGCAAATTCTCATCCTTAGCTAATTAAAATAAAGCATCATTAATGAGATATGAGAAATGAGACACTTCTTAAAATAATCTTTATTTTGGAATTGTGTGCAGTCTTTATATTGATGTATGTATTAAGTATATGATTTTTAAATCTAATTATAAAATGCAAATGCAGACTACCTTTTATTTCAATCTGTGTATACATTTACATATCATTAAAACTAACTGCCCATAATAGTGGATCTGCATATTTAAAGAGGTAATGATCATTAAGGCTTATTTGTCCCAGTGGGTTTAAAATGAGTTGGTAAATGTTGCAATGTTTCTCAAAAGACAGCACGTTAGAAAGTATCAAACACCTAAAAAGAATGGAGTACTATAAATAGCGAAGTTATTTCATTATGTGCAATAAGCCAACGTTTCTCTTAAGCCATTAAAAAGCTTTGCCTTTTACTCAACCTATTTAGACCATGAATGTTCTGGCATAATGGTTAGTTTTAAAATTATTGGACTACTGTGCCGAATATTGAGGCCTTTGTTGTCTTTCATTACATTGAATGTTTGTTTTTTATGACTGCTTATCTTCCTTAGTCATCTAAAATCTTAGTGTTGGAGCATCCTTATCTGAGAAATGCATTTCAGTTAAATCGTGGTAACTCCAAGGAAAAAGGCAATGAGTTATCCAACAAGTAAAACTTGAAAAATAAAAAAAGACTGATAAATATATTATGAAACATGCTTTTGTGAATGGGTAGTTGTTTAGTATAATACACAAACATCTTAAAACATTTACATGCATTCTTCACATTTCTGATTCTGGTACAGATAGAACCATGCTATATGTAAATTGTTTCATAAATCTCTGCATTTAAATCCAACAGATTACTGGTGTGTATTTTATGACTCTGAGGAAGTACAAGTCAGAAAAAGGAATCTAAGTTGCTCCTAAAAGCAGAGTGCTATACATAACAGGTGTTTGTGCATCTAAATTAAATAACTGAGATGTACTATGCGGTCTCATACAAAAACTTTTCAGGAATGCAGTGATAGTGTACTCTTAAAAATGATGCTCTGTTCATCTGTGGTATTTTCATTCTACCTGCATTACTGAATTCATCCTTGCAAATCCTTCTGGAGCCAAATTCTACACATGTGCAAGGTCATATGCTGTGTGCATACACAGTCTAAAGTGATTAATCAGAGTGCCTCAGAAAGATGGGAAAAAAGGCATTATACTCATTGAAAACCCATGCAGATGCAGAGGGAGTGTACAATGTGTATCTAAACATAACATAACAGGAGATGTTTGACCAGATCACTGTTGTTATAGCTACTATCTATGTGGGAAGTATTCTGCCAAGGATCAAATGTTCAGCCAGTGTTCAAAAGCTTGTGTTGAGCACCTTCCTCACATTTATATGTTTGTTAGAGCATGAGAGTGGTAGTATAAAATGGGACATATGGGCACAAAAATTCTGAACTTTCTTGTCCTCGGTTCAGGGAGACAATATGAGTACATCTATATCATTGCTGAAAAAACAGGAATGGGATTGTCACTGAAGCCACAGGAATGAAAAGAATAATAACTGTATACACAGGAAAAAGAATGAGTAAAACCAGAAAGGGGGGTGGAGGAAGGGGATTAATACTGAAACAGTGATATAGGTGAACATGTACAAGTATGGTAAGTTTTACTTACACAACTGTACTACATTCATAATTAGAGCACTGCTGCAGTAGTTTCTAGATGTATGGGATGCTTGCCACATCCTATAATGGATGAGTCAGGGAAGCAGGACCAAAGTTTAGAAGCCAAAAATGAATAGATTATCAAAACTAGTTTGGGCCATGGGAAAGTAGTTGATCTTGTAATGATTAGTAAAGGTACAGATGACACAGTTGCTGCCATTAAGTGACCATTAGTGGGCATCTCTTTCTAAAAGACCTCAGAAATAGCCACATATCTAGTGGAATGAGTCTTGACTCTCTGAGGGTGAGTCTTCCCATCATGGGAGTAACAACACTGGATAGAAGTGGACAACTGTTTTGAAATTTTCTTTCAGACACTAAAAGTTATTTTTTTTTCTTTTTCTCAAAGAAGATAAAGAGCTGGTGAGAATTTTTGAAGTCCTACATCTTTTCTTGTCCAAATAATATTGGCGTTGCCTGCAGACATCCTAAGTATGAATAATCCTTCTTCCACTTCTTTTGGGTTCCGAAAAAAACACAGGAGATGGACAGATTAAATTCAGAAACTAGTTTGGACATAATTTGCTACCATTTCCTATCAGAACAATCCAAAATCCTGCCCACTTCAAAACTTGTCTCCACACTTACCTTTCTTCCACCTGGAACTGTTCCTGTACTCAGCCCCCTTGAATACCGATCTCTAATTCATCCTCCACTTCTGTGTTGTCATTTATCTATAAATCACCCATGCAATACTTAACCTTTAAAAAAAGATTTTGCTAAATGTGCTGTCAGCCTTGTAATCCAATATTGTTAGACAATGCTATACTACCAATGTTCATAGTTTAATGTGATTGTTCTTTTTATTGTACTGAGGAGTTTTTTCCTCCATTGAAAATGTGCTACGCACAGCCCAGTGGACTTTCCCAGTTAACAAACTGCAAATAAATAAATAAATAAATAAATAAATAAATAAATAAATAAAGGGTTTATTCTCAAGGTTACCAGACCTTGAGGAAGATAGGAAGGGCTGGATAGATATAGCAGCTTGCAACTCAGGCACTCCTATAGCCAAAGACAGAGCAGTAAGCAAAATAAGTCTTCTATGTTAAGAAATTTAAGTCAGCCTGAGAAGTTGTGTCAGACAGTGTAAGGGTTAGCTTTTCTAGAACAAAGTTAAGCTCCCATGATGGAGCAACTTGCTTTCTAGGTGGTTGGCTATGTGGCTATTTAACACCTCTTTCTGAAATTGCTTTAACAAGAAGGGGGAGATTATCCAACAGCAGACAAAAGAAATGACTGATAGATAATACCTTGATAGAAAGTGTAGAATAAGCCTGGCCTGAGCAGTTTGCTCAGGTACTGGAGAGGCAGAAGCCAGAAGGACCACCACTCTGGATGGTTCCTGGTCTCTCATTTGGCACCAACCAGAACATCCCTTCAGTTTTGACAAATATGATTTTCTAGTTGCAGGTTTTTCTACATTTCTTAAATACCTACTGCACATCCACTGGAAAAAGATTCCTGAAAGGGATCAAAAAGGGTGTATATTAGATCATTGAACTTTCAAAAGTTCGACTGTCATATGCTCAACATCATATGATCTAATTTTTGAAAGTTCGAACATTTTAATGTAGATCTCCGTACAGTGTGGAATGGGAAGATTTCCCTTTTCTGCACTGTAGTGTGATCTCAGAGTTGGTATATTTAAAGAGCGTGAGGTGTGGGGGGGGGGGGTGCAAGGGTGCTTGACCCCTGCTTAAAATGTTCAGGTAGGTTATTTGTGCAGTTTATTTATTTTTTATTAGATGTTCGAACTTTTAAAAGTTCTATTATATGGTGTTGACTATATGACAGTCGAACGTTTGAAAGTTCAATTATCTAATATAGACACATCAAAAACTAGTCATCCAAGTGTTAATTCTGCAGGTAAGGGCAGATGGCAGATCCCTGTCCTGTGTTATTTAAGTTGTGACTTGTGATGACATTTGTGGTATTTGCCATCGACCAGTTTTATGAGAAGGGAGAACCAGTGTTGTTTGTGTTAAAAGATATTTGTCAGATGTACCTTTAGAGAGCCTTTCTGTATCTTTAGAAAAGCTTCCCTTATAAGAGAAAAGGAGAGGGGTAGAGAGGTACATTCCCATCCATGGGAAAGACAACACTTTCATTTTACAGGCTTTTCTGCACTGCAGAGTGTCCTGGCACAGACCATCTTTAAGTGTCTGATGGAAATGGAGGCAAACAGATCCACAAAAGTAATTCTCCACAAGCAGACATTTCCTGAAAGACATCCAAGTATAACATCCATTCATGAGGGTCTGTTATGGACCTGCCCAGAGTATCTGTTTCAATGTTGTGCTCTGATGGAGTAGTTGGTTGCCTGGAAAGGAGAGTTTGTGATGAGTTGCTATTTCTCAGGTAATCATGGCCTCTCTGCATAAGGGGAAAGACATACCCCCCGCTTATGTACCATATCACCATGGTGTCATCTGTAATCACTGACAGTTGTTCTGGAGACCACAGCTGATGCATTTTTCAAGGCCATCATCTTCTTAGAGTTTATATGTTTCCTTTTGAAACATAGATCCTAAACTCCCTTATCCTTGAACCCCTTGGACACTGTAACCCAAGCAAAATCTGAAATGTCTGTAATCACATAGGAAGGAGTAGGGGAAAAAGAAAGGATCTGGATTTGAGGACAGTAACAGTTCCTTTCTGACAAAACTTATCACACGAACCAAAAAGGAGAGTGAATGTTGGGTCCAAGCTGATCTGAGGAACCAATAAATTTTGTTAATATAGGTTCTTAGCTATGTACTAGGCTAGCTGCCCTTGCAGGCTGTTTTTAGTCTAGATAATTTCACTTTAGAGTTGAGAATCAAACCCTGGACCTTGGTCTTAAAGGTAAATGCTTTAGCCATCGCTCCAGCTCTTAACCCAAAGGTGAGAATGAAACCCTGTATTTTGTGATTATGAGGTAAATGGTTTAATCATTATACCAATCCCCAACCTTCATACTCATAGGTGAGTATTAGGCTAGCTGTACTTGCAGGCAATTTTAAGCCTAGTCAATTTCTCTTTCAAACCTGAAAATCAAAGCCTGTTCCTTGTGTCTGTAAGCTAACCATTGTAACCATTATACCAGGCCCCAAGCCTGTAGCTTGTTTAAGGGAACCATGAAGTTAGCTGATGCCATATAGCACAGGATTCCGATGTAATCCCTTGCAGAAGGCGTAGACTGGTGGGCTAGATCCCGGAAATGAGAATGGTGCAGATACATGTTTCCTGTAATAAGAATGCCATAATGAGGTACGCGGCCAATAGACAACCAAAAATTATCAACATGTGAGAAAGAATTAGATTTTTTTTTTTCAGACTGAGTCTGAAACTTAGACTTTGAGAAAATGTATTATGAAGGAAGGGACATTTGGGAATTTTGAAAGGATTCTGCTAAAATAAATAATAAATCTTCTAAAAATGGATACATATGGCTATTTTACAATCTGGAAAAAACAGTTATTGGAGCTAAGCATTTTGGGAATACCATTGGAGCTGTTGAAAGACCACAGGGTATGGAGCTAAACAGAAAATTTGCCACAGAAAAAGAACATCTTAAATATGGTCTGAAGTTTTTGTGCATTTGAATGTGATGGTGATCATCTTTGAGCTCTACGGTCACAAGATAGGTGTGTAGGGGATTATGGAAAACAGTATGTGTAAGGTAAGTGTCTTGGCATTTGACACCTTTAAAATAGGTTTAGAAAGGCAAGATGCAGCACAGTTTTTTAATTGCTGTCTTCCATGGGTACCAGAGATATTCTGGAATAAAACCATCCTCTTTGCTGCTGATGTTGATGCCTACATTTAACAAAGAATAGGAGGAAACAAATGTGTTTGATTTTTTGGATAAAGGGTACCCCTGATTTTAGAGGGTAGGACATCTACTTCCCTTTGTAACCCTGCTGAATTATTTCCAGTTCTCAATATTCCAAGGCAATGTGGCTCCACAAAGGAAGGAAAATAAACTGATTGCTCTATAAATTGGCAAGGGTCTTGCAGATTTCTTTGTTGTGGAAGGACCCTGGGGGTCTAATTCCTATTTTTTTGATTTCCCTCTGCTATTTTGTGTTATATTCTGTTTCTGTGAATTTTGTTGTCTAGATTTAAAGGACTTCATGAAGAAAGGTGAAAGACTGGAGGAGTAGTTTCTACCATATTTTTGAAAACAGGGTTGGAAAATCAGTTAACGTCCTGAATAATCTTTCCCCTCTCATCAACACATTTTAAAACCTCTGCAGAGATGTAGCAAATAGAACTTCTTTGTCTAAAGCAGCATTTAAAAACTTGGCTTTCACATCCTTAGAGAGACTATACAGTCTGATCCAGGGATGTCTTTGCATCACAAAGCCTGCAGCTGTGGCTCTGGATACTGCTTCAGCTGTATTATAGGGAAACTTAAGAGTATGTCTACTGTCCTGGGAAACTGAAGAAGGCATATCTTTATAGAGTTAGCTAATGAAGGGAGTAAATTATCTATTACCTGATTCATGTCAGAGGAGATGGCAAGGAGGAATTTCACCATGAGAACTTGAAAGTCTTCAGTAGTAATGGCCAAGGCAGAAGTATACACATTTTGTCATATCTGTCAAAAGCTCCTCCTTCTTTGTCAGAAGGAAATGGGTTGGAAAAAAAAAATGGTTTGAAGATCCATTCGTATTCAATGAAATTATAGGGTTCTGCCAAATCATTTTTTTTTACAAATAGTTATGCAATTCAGTTATCTTGTATAACCTAACAGGCATTTTAGGAGTAGATGGATGGACATCACATGAGGAATGGGCAGAGTTTTAAATGCATCTTCTACTGCCTCTATAACTGAGGGAATAGCCAGGGGGTTAGGGGTATGAATATGATAGAGTTCATAGTACCTCTTTTGTGTCTCTGGCATTTCTTTTTCTTCCCAGTGAAAACATCCTTCATTTTGGACATGACGTATGTACAAAAATATCTCTTCCACTAGGGAGTCAGAAGCAATGTTCTCCTCATACTTTTACTCAAACTGAACAGTAGAGGAAACTTTGGATGTCTAATCAAGACCCCGTCTTCACATTTTGAAGGAAAGTCATCTTCAAATGAAGACAGAAATATTTTTCTTTTTGAATGTGCAGTTAAATAAGATTACAGACATTGAAATCTTTTGAAGTGCCCCTTAGCAAAATTTTTTCATTCATCTCTACAAACCTTAGCATTAGATGGAATGGAACGATGGGAAAGATGTTTTGTTTATTGATATTTTTCTTGGGGCATCCTCATTAATGGTCCTGAACATTTCAGACAACTGCACCTCCATTGGAGAGTGAATCATCTCTTCCTGGACTAAAATCTGAGGAATCACAAGTGATTCTTCTAATATTTATAATGTCCATTTTTTGTGAAATCCTGATGTCCTGTCAATGAGATTGTCTGCTGTTTCTATCTCTTAGAAGAATATCACAGATTAGTACCAGGTAAAATGAAAACCTGAGACTGATATTCCAAGAACTGAGAAAATGACACAACTTAATCATTGGTCTGTGACCAGAGTCAGAAAGTAATGCTGCCTTGAAATCCACTTTTGAATAGTTTATCTTTTTTTCTATCAAAGAGGGAAGATTGATGATGGAGAGCCATTTTCCAATGAAGGATGAAAAAGAACCTTTACATTTTGGTTCACCAAAAAAAATCATGCCATTCGGCTGACTTCAAATAGTTGCTGGTGTAAAAGAACAATGCATCTCATAAAAGCAGATATAGTGGGGCTGTTCTAAAGAGAAGAGAAAAGCCATGTGAGAATCCCAGGAAGGAATTTACCTTACATGTGTACATTTCCCTTTTCTGCCAGAAATAAAACAATTTTACCACAACTTTTCTGTGAAAAATAAAAGAAACATCCTCTGAGGGGAACTTATCGGTCTATATTGAATTAGCGAATGCTGAGAAAAGCGAACACTAATTCATCAACCATTTTTAAGCGAAAGCTTAAAATCTCAAACACACGGAACAGCGATTTTTTTCCCAAGGAAAAAAATTGCTGGTCCACAAAAAGAAAAAAAAGAAAAAAAGAAAACTTAAAACATTATATAATGTGGGGGTTTCACCCCCCCCACTTAAATATACCAACTCCGAGATCGCACCACAATGGAGGAAATGGCGAACTCCCAAAACCAGCGCAGCGATTTTTTTGCCCTGTGAAAAAAATCGCTGTTCCGGGTTTTCGAGATTGTAAGCTTTCACTTAAAAGAGGTTGATGAATTAGCATTTGCTTTGCTAAGCGTTCGCTAATTCAATATAGACCCTACTTATCTGACCAAAAGCTGACACTGGTCAACCACCATACTGAAGCCACTGTGTACACAGACATCTGACTGAACTCTTCAATGGCAAGAATTTCAATACTTTTGCACCTATACATACCATTTTATACCACCACTCTCTTGTTCTGGTGGACATAGGGGTGTGAGTAAGGTACCTAACCCAAGCTTTTGTGTGGCAGCCAGATGCCCGATCCCTGTCAGGATATATCCTATGACTGTAGCTAGAAGCTACATCAATACTGATGACAAGATCCATCTAAAGAACCTGGAGCAGGAAGGCAGCATTACTAACCACCGTACTGTTCTGTTGCCTAAGTCTTGCTACTGAAACTTAATTTCAACAGCTATTTTCCTTCCTGGCATAATGAACTTCTTCTTATTCTTCTTTTTCTTCACATTTATTATAAAACAATAGTTTCATCCCCCATCTAAATTATTTACTAATATATGATTTTGCATAGCTGGAGCTGTTTTGCAATTTCTTATTTAAACGACAATGTGCAAATTCCCTGATCTATGGCCACATTATTTAATTGTAATGTTAATCAACAGCACGGTTCATTGACATGTATACTTTCATTTACAGCACCATATGTCATATAAGGCAGGAACTGCTTCAACCACGTGCTGACATTTTCTGTTAAGAGCATGGCAGACTAGAGATTACACAGATGAACTTTGCTAGCATTTGGACCTCCAATAGCATGCCATGTGACTTCATCAAGTTATTAGACATTAACAAAACCCAAAGAACAGCATAAAGACTAAACAAAGATGAATAAATTATATGAAAAAGGTGCGCTCAGATATGTTAGCCAATTACAATGGCTTTATTGGCACTAAATATCTCATGTCTGACTGTGATCAAATTAAATAACAATAAAAAAATAAACAATGGCAACAATAATACATTTCAGTATTTATCTATCAGATGCATAAAGTGCAACCCATTGCAACCATTCATATGTACACTCTCATACACCCCCACACACATGCACACACACACACACACACACACAAACATGCACAAATACCTCTCAACTGTCCTTATTTTTGCAGAATGTCCAGATATTTGCCTAATATTTTCGGTCTATTTCACATAAAATTTGTGTTTTTCTGGCAAATCATTGTGGACTGAAGTCACTAAATAATGGCAACCATCGGAGTTTCAGTTTTTATATCCTTCAGAAAATGCCTGCTAATGCCAAACCTGTTATTCTACAAAATGTCTGTTTGTAAGAGCAGTATTTAAAATTGGTCCCTATTTTCTGGGCCTTTGTCATCTCATTTTTTAAACTTTGTTCAGATTTCTTGTGCTAAGAGGTTGAGAGATATCACACACACACACACACACACACACACACACACACACACACACACACACACACACACACACACACACACACACACACACACACACACACACACACACACACACACACACACACACACACACACACACACACACACACACACACACACACACACACACACACACACACACACACACATATACACACACACACAGTTTTAACAGTATAATTAAAAAGTACACTTGCATCAATACACCATGCCCCCATGACTTCCTTCATAGGTGCTTGAATTATTTGTTAGTCTGCTTCTAACCCCAGACAAGTGAAGCAACCTGAGACAATGATAAATGGATGCTCCCTGGTTTCTTTGGCAGCCTAACTAGCCACATTTCAAGCACAATTTCTGTTTTCCAAAACAGCAGGAGAACTTGTAATAAGACAAAATCACCATATTCACTGTCGGTGTGCACATTGTGAAATTGGGCTATTTTAAAACAGACCAGTATTTCAATGTATGCAGCAGTTGAGTAAGCTATGATTTTTTCTATATTGTATTTTATTTTATAAAAAATGGAATTCTGTTAATGCACAGTTGCAGCTGTTCATACAGCAAATGCCTGCAGTTCTGAATCCCAAAACAAGAAAGCTGAATATTCATTAAGTAAAAGAAAAATATAAAAAACAAATGACTACACAAATGTGACATTTTTCATTTAGAGGGGCTGTGGCCCAGCAATGTAGTATTGTGATCCTTTCCAGCACTGTTGTGTGGTAGTTACCGCCACCCAGAGCACTGAGAACTTATAGCACTGTTTCTCATACACTGCCGCCATACAGATGATGATGGGTGCCCTCTCTCCTGATAAGCTGGTGCCCATGTGTTCTGATAGCATTTAGCAAGACATTATTCTCCGCAGAACTGAACTTGTTCAGTCTCTTTTGGTACACCTACATGTAAGGGACAAAACAGCATATATTGGAAAAGTATGTGTTGATGCACAGATGGACCTGCATCACAAGAATTGTAAGTTGGGACATTTCAACAAATCTGGGTTCCTTTGACTGAGTACAGTGTGTGGGCCTAATACATTCTGCACACTTGTTAGGGCTACATGGCTTGAGATAGGGGGTGTCTTTTATCAGTGTGCTATTATCCCATGCTAGATGTGTACATGCACTGGAATATAAATGCAATGACTAACAAATACTGGTGTAGGGGATGACTGTCCTGTAGAAGTGGTTGTCATCCCCTGCTAGGAGTTCTATGAAGTGGTGTAAGAGTGCAGTAAGTTATAGTTGTACATGACTGCTCTAGCATAAGTGCACATGCAGGCTACTATTAGTTAAACATCTCCTCATATACAAGCACCATTCAATGTTATGATAATGACTTGTTTGTGACACTGCACATGTATCTCTTATCATAGTAATGTAGACATCTGTGCCTTTTGTGGTCTGTGTCATGTAGTTTGTGCTGTGTTTATGTAGTTTGAATGTGATTTAAGCTGTTGAACTAAGTCTGGTTCTTATTTGTCCTTGACTTGCATCCTGATGCACATATACACATGTGTAATAAGTCTTCATTTGCTCTTTAATTATGCTAATGAGGCTCAACTCTGCCATTATCTATGTTGTATTTGCATGTGTAACTGCAATAATGTGTTCACCAGTTGCTGGCTTTTTTTCCTGTATTTGCATGTGTACAACAATCATTCCATATACACTGAGCTGCATATCGATATCAAGCTGTGCACGCCTGCCCATTTAAATAAGCATACTGCCCATCTATGAAGTACTATTGTATACTACCCTTGTGTCAAAGCTACAAGAAGTTTGTGAATATCATTCTGTCATTTTGTTTTGCATTATATTGTTGGAGATGTATGCCACTGTCAGTGCCCCAAGGAGCATCCCTGATTTGTCTGCATAGGAGAGCAAAATTATGCTCTATCTCCTGCACAGGCAGTTCATAAGACAGGTTTTGGAACATTATGTAGATTAATTCAAAAAACTATACCTGGCATAACCTAGTAGTTATGCTGCTCATGGCAACTGGTATCTCTCAGACCAGTAAAGAAGACAGGTAGCAGTACAACAGCCTGCATTGCTATCACATTGGAGCTCTACAAACCTGACAATCAGAGATTAAGCAAGAACAGCATCCTAAGTGGCCTGGGAAGTATTTAATATGTTGTGTAAAGTTCTGCAGTTAATTATGATTTTTCCTGTCTCTAATAATTGCTTTCCATTTTTTTATTGATAGATACCAGAATATTCCATGTTTGTTGCTATGAGTACATCTCTGTGTCTGTTTTGTATTCTTTTAGTGGCACATATACTGTTGTGGCATGCTGTCATTTAGTACTGGGCACAAGCTGGTGACTCTGGAGCATAGTGGAAATTAATTCATGTATCTGCATTATTGCACATGGGTGTTTTAGTGTATCGGTGTCTTCTTCACTGTAATTAACAACATTGAGGCTACTGCCTCTATTCATTTGTAAATAACTGCAATACTGCAGAATGATTTTTAGCATCATGAAAACCTGACTGCATTTTGCTTCTTTTCATACAGTCATTCTGCTTTCATTGTGTTTTGGGATGGAATAATTTATGGTTTGCCATGGTCTTTTGTCTCATGCACAGAATGTTACCAGCTGCTCCTATAGGCCGCAGAGATTTCAGGACAGTAAACTTGGCGCTATATTTATCTATTTATTGCCTTTCTGCTGACTTACTGCTTTCATGTCTACTTCATTAATATCAGATTTCCCTAATTTGTCTCCTTTCTGCAGCTTTACATCATCCACCAGGGCCCTGGTCAAGGCTATTGCTAAGATTGGTGAGCAGGGTATGGGAGTGCCTCATCTAGGGAGGGTATTGACTTATAAAAGGTGAGTAGCCCACCATAACCACCAACCTTGGTTGCACCACAGCTGCAAAACATAGTGGGAAATGCAGTTAACTGTGCAAGAATCCATTGGGACTCTTCTCTACAGTACTCTGCATCTGTTCCACTGTCCCTCACCACCTGAACCCATGGCCACTACCACCATGAATATGCTGTCTGGCACACTAGACAACATTTCAGTGTTCTTTACCATGCCATGTCCTTTTTTCCTTTGGGGTGCACACCAAATCATTGCCAATATTAATGGCAGCTTGCACTACCAGCTGAATTTCCCATTCCCAGAAGTTTTTTTGGGTAAGTAAGCACACGACTAGTTGCCTGTGTGGATTATTTTAAGATTAACCAATTATCCTTTGATGAGAATCAAACCCTGTACTACTTGTCTGTTAGGTAAACCCCTTAACCATTATACCAACCCCAACCCGTTTTACAGGTTGACATTTGTGCAATATAGCATAAGATCACATACTTGCCTTCCTTCACAGGCTTGTTTTGTTTTCACTATGCCTACCTCACTCAAGTGCAGCTGTCTGCTTACACTGTTCCTACCTCTTTTTTTTATCCATGTCTGTTTAACATTACTATGCCATCTGCCAAAGCAGCATTAGCTCTGCACCCAGTTAATGTACTAGACTAGGAATCCTGACAACTAAGAAAAAAAACAGACATTATACAGACAAATATACTTTCCTATAATAATGTAGCCATATTCTTTTTAATATAAAATGCATTAAGATGGTACATTTTCCTTTTAATTATACTCCAATTGTTACAAGCTGGAAGTATTTCCAGTGAAAAGAAGCAATAAAAAATGTGGTAAATTAAATAAAATTAACATTATACTCTAAATGTAAACATTGCTACTAACATTACTATTAAGAAAATTCAAGTTGTTTGTAGGTCAGTGTATATATATCTACATATGTTTGACATATATATAATGTATGTATATATATATATATATATATATATATATATATATATATATATATATATATATATATATATATATATATATATATATATATATATATATATATATATATATATATATATAATTATTTATTTATTTATCTTACATTTGTTTACCGGGAGTGTCCAACTGAGCCAAAGCCCATTTTCAGTGGAGGCCCGGGAAGAAAATCTCCATTAATACAAACAAATTAAACAATATATCAAACAAGTAGAGAAGTAGTCATTTCAAGTTCATACAGTAAACACAAAACCTCAAAAGTGTATAGAGTAAATGTAGATAGCAAATGTTAAGATGTTAGTTAGAATACTAATGCACAGGAAATTAATCAAGGAGCATGGTGAGTTAAGTATTTATACTATGTATTACAGATTACTTATACAGTACAAATAAGTCAAGTGGTGTTTGAAGATTTAAGGATAGGAAGTGAGGTTAAGAGGTCGTAAGGAGAAAAGGAGCAAAGTAGAAGTAAGAAAGGGAGAGAGGGTGAATTTATGAGAGGGAAGAGAGAAGTAGGCAGATTTAGATGGATTTCTATATAGGTTGACTGTGGTCATGAAGGATGAGTACAGTGACAAGTTAAATGACTTTTGAAGTATTCTTTTGTGGCAGATTTAAACTGTTTTGGGTGTGTCTGGGTCCTAATTTCAAGTGGGAGCTTATTCCAAGCAATGGAGGGGTGGTAGCTATATGTGCCACACCCAGTTTTTTAATTGGGATCATAAACTTTTAAATAGGTCTTGGGATGAGCTACAGAGATGCCTTGTGGGTGAATAGTGCCAGGAATGAAAGTGCTGGACAAAAAGTAGGCAGATATGGAATGGAGTGCATTATTTGGAGCTGAGATTAAAGAAGCAGGTGAGGTAGCTCAATCTAGTTTAGGTATTTTAGGGAGAGACAGTGGTGAGATTTACATGTTTGTTGTGCTGAAAAGCTAGCTACCTTATGATAGGTTGGCTCTAGCTTGGTAAGCAATGTGGAGTTGAGATTTATAAGTATTTGAGAGCAGTATGTTAGGCAGGGAAGATTTAGTTCTATATAGGAGTCCTAGTTACTGATGTTTTTTTTTGGATGCAATTATTAATGTGTAGATCAAATTTTAGTTGATCATCGATGGCAATGCTGAGTAGTTTTTTGCTGTATTCGCCTGTGATAGGGGTGTTGCTTAGGGACATTATGGAGAAGGAAGATTTGAGAAGGTTTATGTTTTTAGGAAGAAAGAGAAGCAACTTTGTTTTTTTTAGGGTTAAGGATGAGGTGATTATTGGATAGCCATATTTCTACTGCATTAAAGGATGACTCTGTAGTTGATAGAGGTTCAGATGGTGAATTGGCAATAGTTATAACTGTTGAGTCATCTGCATATTTGAACAATGGTATACTGTGGACAAGCGGAGTAGAGTAAGTTGGTGAAAATATTAAAAAGTAGTGGACCAATAATGGATCCTTGTGGAACACCCATTCTTACTGGAAAGGGAGTAGATAAAGTTGAGTGCCATATCACTGATTGGAGTCGGTCAGTAAAGTAGCTAGAGAACCACGCTACTGTATCAGGGAAGAAATTAAGGTATGTTAGTTTGTTTAGTAGGAGAGAGTGACTGACAGTGTCAAAAGCCTTTGATAGGTCAAGAAATAGACATTATACGCTGGACGTATTTCCAGTGAAAAGAAGCAAAAAAAAAAAATAAAAAAAAATATATATATATATATATATATATATATATATATATATATATATACATTTATAGATGTATAGCTAGATAGAGTAGTTTGTGGATTATAAACAATACGCAAATTGTGTGCAACAGTCTTATCATGAAAAATTTAAAGTTATCATTAAAAGATTTCATAACAGAAGATAACAGAGCTATGCATCTGAATGATAATTGATACATGCATATAACAAGCATAATAATTATTATTGGATTAGCAGTACTTATATTAACACTATAAGTCTTTATTTTAGATCTTTTGGCAGAAACAAAACTAGAACCACAGGGATGGGGCAGTTATGAAAAATATAGTTCTTTAGTATGCTCATAATGAGTGCTCTGAAGATTTATCAGAATACTTCAGTTTTGCAGAAAAAAGAAGCTGTAAGTGTGTGAGTCATGCCGGTCTGAGGACTGGGGATGGGATGAGTGGTTAGAGGTTGTGTAGAAGTACAAAAACTGCCCTTGCAAAGGAGGGAGGATGTAATGATCGAGATACAATTCCTTCCAGTTTTGTTTTTTTTATTCATATTTATTTATTTGCTTGTGTTACCAGCTTGCCATCCTGCTGAGTTCCTGGCATTGTAGACATGCTGGGAGCACCTCCTGACTATATGGAGAGAAAGTATTAAAGGTGGGTTATTTTTTTTTCTGTGAGTACATGTAAGTCTCCTACTAGAATTCTAAGTTCCTGCTTGAAATTTTCATTGTAATAGGAAATATTTTTTTCCTTAGGTCTTACAAATCTTCAGACAGGTTTAAATAAGTTTATCTTACACTCATGTTGAAGCAGTACTGTATCTTGATGCACATATTTGTCCACATTGCAAATTTTTGGGAGGTGGCTGTAAATACATCTCAATCATGGGATGAAGGTGACTATGTGGCTAAAACCTAAAGCACATATACATGTAGAACAATTGGCAATATTTATAATTCCTTGAACAAAGGTAATACAGTTAAGCAATGCACAGCAGTGCTAACAACAGCTCTACCTTGCAGACAGTTGTTTCTGCTCTCACATTCGTTATCATCCTCATATTTCCAATAATACCAGACACACAATTGTATTGTGCAAGTAAAAATAAAAATAGTCTGATGCAACATAACTGCACATTTTAGAAGTACAATGCACTTGTACTTCACTTTCTGAGCTTTTTATTTAACTGTTTATATGGTGCAATATATTCCTGTTGTCATTATTCTATTGTAGAGCTCTAGATACAGGGTTAAAGTCTTGTGAAGACATTGTCTAAGTGACAGCAAGCATCTTTACTGTAGACATTTTACATATAGAAACCCGAAATGTTAAGAAATAGTTACAGTCAATTTTATCAATAATTTTTTTGCTTTTTTTTTTTTGCTTCATCTTTTCTTCAGTGTTTGGCTTTGTGTATCAGTTTTTGTAATCAATGCCTTTTATGGAATGCAATTCACATTCTATGTCAAAAACTCAAAAATTTATTCCACATATACAAAGACTTACCCCCAGATTTAATAAATTCCTTGTAGGCATAGTGATGAGCCTACATGGAAGAAACAGTGGCCATGTATACAGTTCCCCATCGGCAGCATACCATAAATATTAATGATGGAGCATTGTTGAGGGAGAGCCGTGGAACAGGGTTATTGAATCAGTGTAGGGAGTGTGTCACTAACTGTGTCCAGAGATGAGTCACAAACCCCCTGCACTGTCCAAGTGCATGATAGCAATGCATTTAATTTTGTTTAATTTATTTTTTTTAAAGTTTGCATGGCATGGCGTACAGCAATTGACATATGCCAGACACCTAAAAATAGAAACCAGATGCATTTAATTTGTGATTCAAAGGTCAAGTTTAAGCACTGCTTAGCAGGTTTACACAGCATGGAGTGGTGCTTAGCAGTGCTTAAACATGGCTCAGAAGTATATGTAAAAGTATAGAAGCATTCCACATATCCACATAGTCAAATGAATAGTTACAGTGTCATGTGCAGGAGGTGTGGAGTTTGAATACATAGAAGTGAAATTAAACCCTTATTTTTGCAATATAAATTATGCCATTTTTAAATCATGATCTGCTGTGCTCAGCTAAGATCTGCTAAGCCTTGCTAAGCCATAATAAGCACTGCTTAAACAATCTCTGTTTAAGCACTGCTTGGATGTGCTTAGCTGGTTTGTGCACTGCTAAGCACTGTTAAGCATTGCTAGTTTAAGCACTGCTCAGTTGAGATGAGCTGGTTTGCATGGTGCTGCATTTTTAAATATTGCCCATTGGTGAGTAAGGGTGGGAAAAAGGGCTATAATAAGCCCAATAGGTGAGAATACACTATAATCTGTTGGAGTTCTGTCTCTGAAGGATACAATGGCAGGTGTTGAAGAGGGTTCATGCTTTCTGGCTCAGCAGTGGGGCATTGAGGAATCCAGGGTCATGGTTGGACTCCTATTGAAAAACCATGAAGACCGGCTCATGCAGGGAGGTTACCGGGGCTCAGAGTACAAAGCAGAGGTCTGGGACTGGCTGGTAATTGGCCTCAGCAGTGCAACTGGTATCCCCTGCACTGGTGAGCAGTGTTGTCATCACCATGATGACCTGAAAGAAGGAAGTGGGATCTCTTGGACACCTGGGTCCAAGAATCCAGGCGGGCAATGTTCTACATGTGTGTAAGTATGTTTACCTCTGTTTCACCAATATTTCATCTTGAATGTCTGCTAAACTGGGTTGTATAATGGTGTTCTTCTCTGCCAACAGCTGCAGAGGTTAGACCTCGCTATGTCAATCCACACATAAGGCATCTGGCCAGGTTGTGCTGTGAGTGTGGTGAGTACAGCTCTATTATGCTATCTATAGTCAAATAAGACAGAAAAAGAGTAGAGTAAGAATCGTTTATGTACAAAGCATTTGTCGTGCAATAACTGTGCAATTAGAACTGAATAATGCCAACTGTTATACAAGAAATAATCAAAACTGTTCCAGTAAATGCATGAAGGTATCTGTAATAAACTGTTTTGCAATATCTGTGGAATTAGAGCTGATATTTCAACCCAGTAACAATATACTGTGTACACCTGCATTTTATTTAGTAATGTATGGGTTACCTAGTATCTATGTCATTACTGCATTACACGCATGTGTGTTCAACTGTCACTGCAGTGTACTATAACACTGTAGTACTAGTACCAGGTTATATTTTCTTCCAGTTGAGCTCAAGGCAAATATTAGTCAGTCAGATTTCAGCACTGACTCAGTAGCTCAGTTTGTTAAATGCTGTTATGAAGTACATTTTTCTACACACAGACCAGGGTTCAAATCCAGTGCTATGTACTAATAACCAATAAATATTACTGAATCAGATATGTTATGATGACAGATATTCTCTCCACAGGGACTACTGGTAAATGAGTGATGTAGCATATATTATGTGTAAATAATTGTTTATTTAGATTTCACAGACTGTAAAAATCATTACCACAACTGCGTTATTAATGCATAAAATAAAGGAAATATGTGTAATAACAATAAAATGCATGAACATAACAGAAATATAATGTGTAGCCTTGGTATGACCATATGCCTGCAGTGTCTTGTAAAGGTTGCTGCAGTCAATTAATATGTGTAACACACATTCCCCCTGTAGTCACTGCTATTGGGGTCTAGCCCCATGCCGTCCAGAAATACTACAGTATCAGTCATGTATTGATTACAGATATCCTCTCCACAGGAACTGCAGTAAATGGGTGAGCTACCTCATATCATTCTATAAATAATTGTTTGTTCAGATGTCACAGACTGTTAAAGTCATTACCACCAATGTGCTAGCAATGCATAAAATAAAAGAAATACTTGAAATAATAATACAATATTATACCATAAAAGAAAGAGATAAAATGTGTAATCTTGGTATGGCTGCATGCCTGGAGTGCCTTGCAAAGGTTGCTGCAGTCAATTAATACATGTGATGCACATGTCCCCTGTAATCATTGCTATTGGGTTCTATCCACATGCCTGCCAGAAATATTATGGTACCAGTCATGTCTTGATTACAAATATCATTCTTTCCACATGAGCTGCAGGTAAATGGATGAGATAGCTGACATTATTGTCTAAATAAGTGCTTGTTCTGATGTCACAGACTGATAAAATCATTACCACCAATGTGCTAATAATGTATAAAATAAAGGGAATATGTGAAATAATAATAAATATAATAAAATAAAATAAATAAATACAATGGGGAATTTTGGCATGGATGTATGCCTGGTGTGTCCTGTAAAGATTTCTGCAGTGAATTAATACATGTGACACACATGTCCCCTGCAGTCACTGCTATTGGGTTCTATCCCCATGCCTGTCAAGCAAGGCATGACAGTTGTGTACTCTCTTTACTGTACACATGCATGTCTCTCAAGTGTCACGCTGTCACAGAATTTAATTACTGTTGTGTAATCCCTCTGTCACAGATGTCTCATCAACATGGTTATTTGTCAATAGCAAAGTAACAGTATGTCAGCCCACAGCACACCATGTTATTTATATACAGTAGGCCCACCTGATGTGCCAGTGTACCTGCAGGTGTTACTGCTTGGCCCAAAGTGTCCCATGTGGATAGCTTGAGAGGTATGTACATGCTACAGCAGCTATAGGGCACATTTACACATAAAGAAAGGACAGACCTGTAGAGCAGATAGCATTACTGTTGTCAACTATATAGCCCATGATGGTATTAATGGACTGTATTCCCCCCCCCTTGTCTTCATAAATGTATTATTGTTATATATTGGTTATGGTTTACTATTAACATATTTTGTTCCATAAACTATATTTTGGGGCATGTGCTTTATTAATGTTATGTATTACAATGGTTGTGTATTAACATATCTTGCTGAATTACCTATTCTGTTGCCCTTATGCCGTAACTGTTACTGGCATGCTGTTAATATACAGACTGTTCTCTTATTTATTGTTGTGTTTCACATAATATGCTTTGAAGTGTCATGGGGTTATATCCAATGTTCTGGCATGCTATTATTACTAACAATGTTTCTGTTCCTAGCTCACCTATATGTATTGGTTTACCTGCATAACAACAGCTTGTCAGGATAGGCCAGTTCCTGGTTTCTCAGTACATCTGGGACCCAAGCCGGTCCTGCCCCCTCTGCTGTCCCTGCACCACCTTTGAGTGGAACTGCCCCAGGGGACAGGGTCCATCCCCCCTGGGAATGGGGGCAGAGGAGGGTTGTCACTCAGGATCAGATACTGGCCATGGTGCACAGGATTGTTTATAGAAGCTATGAACATCACCAGCACCAGACTGAGGGCAGAATGGAAAACCTGGTGGGGCCTGCTTGCCCAGGGCCCAGCCTCCAGCACAGCCATCTTCAGGGCAGTGAAGGAGTAGTGCCAACTGTCCATTGGTGGGGATCTCAGTCATGCTGCTGTCATGTGGAGGCACATGCATCTCAGATTCCACAACACCCTCCCTGTCCAAGTTGTTTACTGCCTGATGTGTCACACATCACCCCTGTCAGGTGTCTTGTCTGTCTGCAAATGCAACCTCTCTTACCCAACTTACCTCCCTAAATGCACCTATATCACTCCTCCACTATTCCACTCTCTCCTTAAAAAAACAAAAAAACAAATGGGCACCTGTCCCACAAAAAATATGCCCCCATACATAGCTCTCCATTTCACACATGTATCCACTGGACCCAACTACTTATGAAATTAATTAATTTAACACATTTATGTTGTCCTCACCCCCTCTCTAGGGTGAGAGGCTCCAAATTATTTTACAAATTCTGTCAAACCTGCACAACTGTTGCTGTACAACAAATGGAAAGATATAGGGCAGGATTCATGAAGGCTTGCACGGAGTGTAAGAGACGTGCAACACTCCATGCAAGCCTCGCGATCCAGGAACAGCCCTAAACTCCATGTAAGAGACCAGCTAAAACGTCTCTTACACGGACTGGGGGTGGACATGCTAAATACCTCACTTGCAGCCAAAAGGTATGCAAATTAGGTATATTAGCGATCCACGAAGCAGAAATCAGTCCGTGTAAGAGGTATATTAGCGATCCACGAAGCAGAAACCAGTCCGAGGTCAGTGTAACATGACAGATGACAGACACAGATCATGGAAAGAGGTGTGCCACTAGATAACTCAGTACGTTTCTGCAAATTCCACAACGGAGCCATGTCAGCTCCAAAAAAAGGGTGCATATGACTCAGGCAGCACGCCAATGGCCAAATATGTGGCCATTGGCAAGATAACCCGATGCAAAAATATTAAAAATATAATTTTTTTTTTCGGCGATCGCCGATGTTTAAACCCAGCGCAGCCCCACGCAAACGGGCTGTGCTGTATAAAACCATAAAAAAGAAGGTTATAAACTCACAAATGTGGGTTTCATGCAATACATGGAATGACAATGCAGGGACCAGCAGACCACAAACAACATGGCCACCATGTAGTGGTTGCTAAGGGGGAAGCTGAGTCTAAGACATGTAACTAAGCATTAGTAGGCAATCTCATGTAAATGAGGGTTAGGATACTGAATCTCACAGTCACATAGCAAATGAGCACAGTCTGAGTAGTGTAAGAGATACATAAGGGGGAGGAATAGAGTAGGAGATAGGTGACATCACAAGGGGGAATGGTAGAAAGAAATGCAGTTCATTGGAGGTCAGTGTAACATGACAGATGACAGACACAGATCATGGAAAGAGGTGTGCCACTAGATAACTCATGGAAAGTCAAGAAATGGAAGGTGTACACTGTTACTTACACCAAAGTTTCTTGCTGGGCGTGCATGCACACGTGTGCGTGCCATGAAGCACGAGTAGGGCAGTGTGCGCGCGTCTAAGGCAGACTGAGCATGTGGGAGCGTGTTGGGAGATGTTTAACGCTGTTTGCGCTGGTGTGCGCGCATGTAGGGCAGGCTGAGTATGCTGGAGGCTGTTGGCAGACGTGTAACAGTGTTAGCGCGGGTGTGCATGCGTTTTAACCCGAATAAGTAGATTCTGAATCATGTAAGCACGTGTGCACACGTGTAAGCCACTGTGGCCAAGCAGTAACACCTGATGGTATGCACATTGCTCCCCCCTGAGGAAACAGAGAGGAAAAAGGAAGCAACAGAATTAATAGGAAGCTAGCAGGGATAACTGCTGAAGCTAGCAGGTGAAAACAATTAGAAGCAGGCAATTACACAGGCAGAATAGTAGCCCAGCCCAGCACTTAAAACTCTGCAAACAGTAGTGCAGAATGTTTCACTTAAGAGACACTGCAAGACAGGAGTAAGCTAATAGAAGTGAAAACTGAAAAGCTTCACTCAGAGCAGAAATGTTAGGGGCTGCCATAGCTGTCATAATGAGACATAGGCGACTTGCTGAGGGTGGTGACAATGCAGATGGTGCCAGACAACCCACAGTGAGGAGACGGAGAAGAGTGTACAGGCCCAGGGTCACCTACCATGGGTTACATGAGCTGGAGATAGTAGAGCACTATAGAGTGGACAGAGAGCTCCTGCAGCAAATTGTTGAGCTGTGCAGGCCACGCCTCACACACAGAACCAACAGAGGGGAACCCATCCCAGTGGAAACCAAGGTATGTGTTGGCCTAAGAATACTAGCAACAGGTACCTTCTAGAGACCAACTGGCAATATGATGGGGATATCACAGGCATCAGCCTCCAGGGTACTGCACCAGTTCCTGGATGCCATGTCAGCACATGTCGGTGATCATGTATATTTCCCCAATGCCTGTGAGGTATTGGCCAGCAATATGCGTCTCTTCCAGCAAATAGCGGAATACCCTGAGGTAGTGGGTGCAATAGACTGCATGCACATATGCATCAAAGCACCAGCTGGTGAGCAGGGTAGGACCTACATTAACCGCAAGGGCTTCCCCTCCATCAACTGCCAGGTTGTGTGTGATGCCCAGGGCATAATAATGAATGTGTGTGCTGGCTGCCCTGGGAGTTACCATGATTCCCACATCTGGCATTTGATGCAGCTGTACCAGACATTTGCCAATGGGGACATCCCACATGGACACCTAGTGGGGGATGCAGGTTATGCACTGGAGCCGTGGCTGATGACACCCATCAGAAACGCACACACACCTGAACAGGAACGCCATAATGAGGCACACGCACAAACACGTAATGTAATAGAGCATGTGTTTGGGTTGCTCAAGTCACGGTTCCAGTGTCTGGACACATCTGGTGGAGCCTTGCAGTACACACCAACTACATGTACCCAAATTGTCATGGTATGTGCTATGCTACATAATATGATCTTGTGAAAGCAGCTGCAGCAGGACCAGCATAGGGCCGGGCCAAACAGCCCCCCACCATTGCCAAGGCCATCACAGGCAGAGCATGACTCAGAGGAGGAACAACCTGAGCCTGCCCCAGTAGGCAGAAGGAGGCGTGCCCAGTATGCCCTGGCCTTGGCAAAGAGGCAATGCATAGCACATACACTGGCTCAGTAGGAACCCTGGGAATGATACCCCCTCTGACTCACTCAAATAATAACATGGATGCCTAAAATGACATGACCTGCTCACAAACATGTACAGGGAAATGTAATATGCGCATCCGACAGAGGCAGCCCTGCAGCACCACCTGAGGCATGAATGCCATGTGTTAAGAAATGTAACACCATGTACTATATGCACACCTGAGCACCCTGACTAACATCCACCCTCACCAAGCATGAAGCCACAAAATGACGATGGGATGATCAAGTGCAATAACTGGCTGAAGTAATGCAGTTAGTCAAAGGGGAGCCAATGTGTTTCAGGCTGGGAAGACATGCGGAGCATGACATGATGCACCACCTGCTAGGGGTGGTGTGCACCTATCATGCCATGCCCCATGGATACTGGCAAAGGCTGTCAGTACCCACAGCATGCCCTGAATAGGTAAGTCTCAAAACACAAACCCACCTTCATAGGTTCCACAAGGGATAGGAACCTAGATGTAATGCTACCCAATGCCAGATGTCTAAACAGCAAGATGTGTGCAGTGTAAACGCACACAGTATGGAGAATGTAGATACCAGTCCTGTAATAGAGAACTGGGTCAAGGCTCACATCAGCACCCTAACACTACCAGGTCACACCTCATACTGTGCTGTACAGCTGCAAAACATGGAACAAGCTACAAAAGGAGGGTGACTAGCAATAAATGTCAAGGATAACCACACCCCCATGTTGGTACCACAACAAGAAGCAGCATGGATTAGCCATGGTCAAATACCAATGGCTAAAACCGCCTCCCAGTATATAGCCTGCTGCAGACTGCTGTCCTAATACCAGGAACTGCACCTGGCCTATGTCGGAATAAATTAATATATCAAGCCCGCAAACCACATTATATTGCTTGACTGAAAATAACCAGACATACACCAGGAGCATTATACTAGCACCAACACAGTAGGAGAAATGTTCCCAGAATCCATAAACCAAAATGCCCAGGAACAATGTACCACTCCCACAAGAGGGGTAAGCATACTGGATGTGATAATCAGCAACATGAGTACTGGATGGCAAGATGAGAAGTGTACCCCTCACCGGTAAGACCAGACCATAGAGTAATCACACTGGATATACACATCCTGACCCCAGTCCCTGGCCAGAATACCACAGTGAAAAACATGTGTAAAGCATAGGTTGCAGCCCTCCAAACTGATGTTTAATCCACAAAAGGCCTTGTGCAAGTGCAGAATATGGGACACACCACAGAACATGTTATACAGGCATTCCATGAACACAGCCAGGAATGCTTGGAGTATGCAATCACAAATAACAACAACACACAATGCCATACACGCAGTCATCTGGCATGCTGGACTCCAGCCATTACCAAACCATGCAAGAGAATGAGGAAGCTACCACATGATAGTCAAACATAAAAAGGGAAGTAATCACTGACCAGTAGTATGGCAATAACATATGTCCGCACATACAATCCACTAAGTCCAGCCACAACAGGTAGAATCTGTGAATCCAAAGGCAATGTGACACCAGTCCCAAGTACATAGACAACCACAACACCCCCCAATAAATACAAATATATGTGATAGATGCAACCATGTATCCAAACCAAAGGTTGAGCTCCACCAACTCAGTACTGTCAAAACTAGTCAGGAGGAGAAGGTAACCACATGCACCACAAACCCAGTCCCACATAGACCTACCACAACTGTAAACCAAACACATAAACACAGACAAATATTCCCGGAGGCCTTAATTACAAACACACCACACCAACAGAAGCCTCCAAAGCAGATCACAAGCAACCACAACCTTCAAACATAGCACAAGCAACGAATAATATGCATAGCTGGTGTGCCAAACAGTCACAGGCCAGAAGGAGAAACAACATGCCTGATACAGTTGTAATAGGTGTCTGTATAGGCAGACACACTGCTGTCCCACTCACCAGACTGAACAAGGGAAAGGGTAGAGTAAGCTGTCTGTAGGCTGCCACAAAATGCCACATAACACAAGTACGCAGGCCACCCCAAAGCAAGCAGAAATATGATGCACTCAATGTCCATGCTGGTGTGAATTACCTGAGATGTACCTCCCTGGTCAACATGAAAAGAGACATGGCTGGTCCCTCTGAGTATGTACCCCAGGCCGGTATGACACTGGCTGTGTGCAGCATCCAACCCTCACCAAGAATGATGCCACAGTACAAACACAGAATGCTCATGTTTAACAGCTGGCACAGTTACAGCTGTCAGTCCAAGAGGGTCTTATGTCTGTCTGCTTGAGATGTCAAGCATGACAAGCCATGCTGCTGTTCCAGTGATGGCTTGCACCTGTTACCCATGTGCGTCTGGATACTGGATAAGGCCTTTGCTGCCTCCATAGAGCCGTATGTAGGCAAGGCCAAAAAGACTACCCACCACCCTAGAAAACATAAGTGGTAGGAAACATAAGGGTAATGCTGACCAATGCCAGATGTGTAAACTGCAATATTCATGCCCCTGAGGCACTTCCCATTATGGAGAACATTGATGTCTGTGCAGTGACAGAAGCCTGCTGCAAGCCTAGTGATAGCACACCAGCACTACTAGGTTATACCACATATCATGTGTTATGGCCCCAATACCTGCACCAAAACATCAAAGGAGGGGGAGTATCCATATGCAGCACAGACACCCATATGGCCAGGTAACTGACAATGCACAAAGCAGTGGAGACCACCCATGTGCACCTAACTGTAGTAAAAACTGCTGTACAGTCTGTAGCATGCGACAGACCACACTCTCACACACAAGAACTCCACCCAGACATCCTGAAGACACTGGACAGTATGAATGTCCCACCAAATACCAGACAAGGTACACACAAATTACCACATAGGTGGCAAACCATTATGTATGCAAGGAGTAATCAGGGACCTAGGGACACAGGTCGACAGTAATCTGTCATGTGACACTCACAATGCCAATGTGGCTAGGAAGATTGTCGATATTGGACACCGTATCATGAAAGGATTCACATCTACATCAATAGAGGTCACTGTGCCATTGTACTGTTCCCTTATCAGACCCATAATCTAGTACAATGACTCATATGGGATGTACCGTACGTGACACCTGCAGCGGTTCGGAAGACCTCATAGTTACCCCACCAACAGGATAAAGGGTGTGAAATATATGTCATATGCTGCCTGGCTGTAGACACCCCAGCTGAATGCAGTTACAGACTGCCTACACAGAGGCATTGTATGTCTGTTGTACAAGGCCATGTCCAACACAGGAGTAATGGACATGCTCCAACACAGGAAATCAAAGCCATTGGAGCTGTGAGAGTGACAGATGTCAGCCTCAACACATAATGAAGTAAGATGTGCTGGAGGGACAGATACATAACCCAGAGGCTCCCCACACCCAGAAACAGGATCCCAATCCATGTTAGGCAGAGCCCCTCACTGACACCCCTCAACAGGAATATTGCCAAGTGGATGGATGATCGTACATGTATACTGGGGGTCCTCACTGTGTCACGACCAGACAGAGGCACAGTGAAGAAATTCATAAATGGCCATAATAGAACATAGCAAGGGGTGGGGAAAGACACACACACTCTGGCTAGGCTTACTAATGGCCTAGGGTGTATAGCCTAGTATGAACACATGAACCTATGAAGATACAAAAAGTACAGGACACTAAGGATATTCACAAGGCTTACCCAACTGATGGTAAGAACCATGTTGGACATCCACAGATATGCTCCGAATCACAAAGATATTACAAACAACATACCAAACACACACACATATTGCTAACATACAACCTGTCAGGTGCAGTGCAAACACCCCCCCCCCCACCAAAGTGCAAAATACCTATCCCAGCAGACTGATGGTCCCCTGACATTGCAGATGCTGAGGTAACAGCCATCATCTGCAAAGCAGAACACACAGCAGCAAAGGTATGTGATGGTGTCCTGTGCTGAGGCCAACATGGACTCCAAGAATAATGGAATCCCAAATCACACTACTGCCCAATGTCAGCCTTACCACAGGATATGTACCCAAAGAGCAGTGTACAACAACAGTGGTCCATCACAACAAAGGTGTTGCCTGAATGGATACTGCAAACTACCACCCCAGGATCCTGACAAGCTTGTTCTGCACAGCTATGGAAAGGATCAGTATGTACCACAGACAGAAGGCTATTGCGGACCTACTGATACTGGACCCAACACAGTGTGGCTGTCGTAACTGCAGATCCTGCCCCTAAACATGTTTGACCCATTTGAAGCAGTCATTAAGGTCATTGATGAGGGCAATGTGGTCCACACAACGTAGCTGGACCGTGCACATGCTTCTATCTAGACAATACCGTACGAGTTCAGTATGGATATGTTCACCAGCTTAAATATATACCCCTATGTCAGTAGAGGGGTTGCAAACCAGACCAAGAACAGAACTGACATGATCAGACATGCCGCATCCATGTCAGACTACAAAGCAGATATGAGTGGCATCCCACAAGGCCTGGTCTTGCCCCCCCATTCTGTATATATGTCCCATAGGTATAGGCCAACATGGAAGGACTGTGACTGAACATGTATGCAGAGGAGTACAAACAGCCCACCATATCTGACCCCCAGCTGACACAAGCAACCCACAAAAGGGCCACCTACAAACAGACAACTGGAGCCATAGCCATGTCAGCAAGCTAATTAAAGAACTGTGTATAGACAACCACCATGGATATACAGTAAGTGCCCACAAATTACCACACAGGTGTTAATCCATGATGTACCTAACATGTAATGTGAGACCTGGGTACAAAAGGTGATAGATATCCTGCACTGGACAAACATGTGGCTGTAGTGTTCGCAGAAACATATACTATATACCCACCCAAACATGAGGGTTGGCAGATGTAGATAAGGGGAACTCACTGTGGCTCTGCAGTCATCCTCCATCAGCGTCACAAGTGACTACAATAGCCCCTGTGGGATATACCGCAGCAGACACCTCCATCAACTGTAAAGTCCACAACAGTACCCCACCAGGAGTAGCAAAGAGCATGAACAGATGCCATGTGTTGCCTGAGTAAACAAACTGCAGCCCCACACACCGCCATACTGCCCAGCTACAGGCAAGCTGTGCCTGATGTATGAAGCCATGTCCAACCTGGAATGAATGAACATGTTGCACCTTGTACAATCTGAATGGCAGTGAGCTATGCACATGAGAGACCTGAACCCCAGCACTGACATACATAGGACAAGCTGTACAGAATGATCCATAACACAGAAGGCACCCCACTCTTCAGTAAACTCCTGGTACAGGTCAGCCAGAGAGTCACATATCGACACCCCTCAAGAGGAATCCTGATGAGTGGATGGGAGATGGTAGGCTAACCCTGGGTATCACTGTTATGTCAGAGGTAGATGGAGGCACAGTATACTAACCATGGCATATGTCATGGCAAACCCCAGTTACAATGTGTGTCGAAGGACAAACACACCCTGTGACTAGCATCAGAAATGGCCTAGGGAACATTACTAGTGTTTGTCAATGTCCACCCATGTTGTGGAATACACTAGCAATGTTGGACGAGCCTGGTGTAGGTAGTCCATATCTGAACATAATGCAACATGGTCATATGTGCACAACTGGCCCCTACACAGTCTATTGTGCTCACTATGAAGATGTCAACCAGTCATAGGACTAAAGCCCAGGATACTGTCCACCACAGTGAAAGTACTGAACCAGTACACTATACGGTACTATAGTGTTAGGTCATTATGAAAGTATGTTGAGGACTGTCTGCAAAGTATCCAATGCAATCCCTGCAGGCACAGTATAATCCCTGTTGTGGCAGACACGAAGCAGTTGGCCAGTTAGTACACAACATGACACCCAACACACAACCATAAACGTAAGATATTGTTGAAGTTCACACACACCCAAATATGTGGTGGACCTCAGAGTGCAACATATGGAAAGCTCACACTGGGCATGCTCGCACACTTTGATAAATGAGGCATATGTCAGACAACATGCCATGGAAAGGCTGAACTGGGCATGCTCACACACTTAGGCCATATCTCCATTTAGCAGTTGGCCACACATATCTTGTATTTGTACGTGTCAGTCCAGGAACCAACCACAACACATCAATCTGCCCAGTGCGCACAGTAAATGACTACAGAGACATAAGTGATATAGTGGATCGCCGTCATATGCAAACATCTTCCACAGATACACAAGTTGGTCATAGGAACAGGGAATGCTATGGCAATAAAGACCTGCAAACAGTAGAACAGCACAACAAATATTGTGCATCCGACAATTGAACATATGGGTATAGAGGTCAATACTAGGCTTGTTGCCCTAGGGAATGACAGCTCAGCCAAAGTGTGCTTGGCATCTGCATCCCCAGGACAGTAGGCTACCATGCCACTGTAAAGTAGGTCACAGAAGGCAACATGTGAGGCTAGTGAGCTGTGCCTCAGTCAAGCAGGGGCACCGTGGAGGTCCCAGGGATTGAATGTGCTAAGCCACAGCCATGTTGTCGGTGTGTGCTGGGAGAGGGTTGCTGAGGATCTCTGACAGTAGGTGTCCATCAATAACAGACTGAGGGGAGCCCTATCTGCATTCTCTGGACGATTCCACTGTCAACACTGTGTTGTAATGATTATGTGTGAATGAAGTGCCGTGTCAGAACTGTTCACAGATGTCCTCCCTCTGTGGGCTACAACTCTGCAATGTATTAGCTCACTCTGTCTGTTGTACGGCGCATATATGGCTGGTGTACAGCTGACAGGTGTCTTGTTGTGGAGCAGTCATGGGTATATGTGGGATAGCATGATCAATGCAAACCGTAAACATGCTCATAGAATGCAATTGTCAAGGATTATGCTGAGTGGCCAGTATAGTCCCCCAGCATGGGTCCTCTGAAGTCGTCCACCCCAGTCTTCACAAGTGTAGAGTCTGCTTGTGCTAAATACAGTTTGTGTGCAGTGACAACCTTGCCTGGGGGTGGTGATGGGATATGGATGTCCAGGAAAAGGTGGGTATGGTCAGATATCAACAATGGTGGTCTACCTCTGGTGTGAAACAGTGAGTACCCACGTTGCAGATGGACAGGTGCAAAATGTATTCCCCCATGTGGCTGTGGTGTGTGGTTCTGCTATAGCACATGGACCCACAAATTGTAGTGGCTGTAGGGTAAAGTGGTAGAGGCCTGAGTAGTTCTCACACACAATATGCCTGTACCTGATGTTAACAACTGGAATGGTGTATGTGAACACCTGCATATCCTGGCACTGTTCCCAGGGAAGCTAAGTGTGTGTCCTGGATGTGGGTGTGGTGTTATGGACTGGTTGTGTTGTGTGTTACAGGTCCTGTGGTCACAAATCATGGTATAGAACATAACCTGCCAGTGCAATGTGCATATCTGACCCTGACGTAGGTGGCTGCAAATGCATATATATGCTATCCCCCACCTGACAGGTAGTACTACATGTACATACCTCTGTAGAAATAAAGATGTCAGCACCCTATAAATACTGCAGGTGCAGAACAGATGCCCAGTAATTCGGATAGTGTGCTCTGTTATTGCGTCTCCCTCAAGTGTCATAATATAGTTAGGTAGTGGTTTGAATCCTGCAAATGCTCAGTGTGTGTGGGTGAGTGGTGTTTGTGTGTGTGAAAGGCTGTGAGAGGGAAATGTCCCTTTTGGCAACTGGGAAAACACACTACAGGATGCACATTCCCCTTTCTAAACACTGATGATGTCAGCACCCTATAAGTACAGCAGGAGAAGGGAAGCATTCCAGTAATGTGAATAGCGCACTCTGCTAATGTGTCCGACTCGAGTATCATAACATAGTTAGATAGGGGTTTGAATCCTGCAAATGGCAAATGTGTGTGTTTGGATGAGGTGGGTAAGTGTGTGTGCAATTTTGTGTGAGGGAAATGTCCCTTTTGGCAACTGGGAGAACACACTACAGGATGCACATTCCCCTTTCTAAACACAGATGATGTATGCACCCTATAAGTACAGCAGGAGAAGAGAAGCTTATCAGTAATGCAAATAGCGCACTCCGCTAATGCGTCCGTCTCGAGTGTCAGAACATAGTTAGGTAGGGGTTTAAATCCTGCAAATGCTCAGTGTGTGTGGAGGGGGGTAGTGTGTGTGCAAGTCTGTATGAAGGAAATATCCCTTTTGGCAACTAAGAGAACACACAACAGGATGCACATTCCCCTTTCTAAACACTGATGATGTCAGCACCCTATAAGTACAGCAGGAGAAAGGAAACCTCCCAGTAATTCGAATAGCACATTCCACTAATGCGTCCAACTCAAGTGTCATAATATAGTTAGGTAGGAGTTTGAAACCTGTAAATGGCATGTGTGTGTGTTTGGATGTGGGGACTCTGTGTGTGTGCAATTCTGTATGAAAAACATGTGCTTTTTTGAAATCAGGGGATCACACTACATGATGCACATTACCCTTTCCAAACAGTGATGATGACAGCACCCTATACATACAGCTGGAGAAGAAACATATGCCAGTACTCAGAATAGTGCAACCTGCTACAGCGTCACTCTCCAGTGCCATAACATATTTAGGTAGGGGTTTGAAACCTTCAAGTGTGTGTTTGGATGTGGGGAGTTTGTGTGTGTGCATTTCTGTATGAAAAACATGTTAGTTTTGGCAATCAGGAGATCACACTACCTGATGCACGTTACCCTTTCAAAATACTGATGATGTCAGCACCCTATAAGTACAGCCAGAGAAGCGGAACTATCTAGTAATCCGAATAGTGCGCTTTGCTAATGCGTCTTTCTCACGTGTCGTGACTTAGTTAGATAGGGGTATGAATCCTGCAAGTGTGTGTGGGGGGTAGTAGGGTGTGTGTAAATGCAAGTGTGAGAAAACAGATCCTTTTGGCAAATATTACAATACACCAGATGCTGCATATTCCCCCAGTAAACACAGGGGATGTCACCACACTATCAGCACAGCCAAACAGGGCTAGTTGGCTAGTAATGCCAATAGTGCGCTCTGCTACTGTGTCTATTACCATTTTCAGAGTACAGATAGGTATGTTTTGGTAACCCACAACTGCCACATGTGGTTGTGTCACACATTATGACCTTGTGTGGGTCTTTGTACATAACAATGCATGCCATTGCCTAAATCAGCAATGGCATTGCACACATGATGTATGTGTGTGACACATACACATAAATACCTGTGACCTGCAGTAGTTACCATGTCTGACACATGCCTCGAGTGGATAAATGGTATTTGCAATGTATACCAATATGACTGTGTCTTACTGTGCAGGGGCCGCACACGGTATGTGTCTATACAGTGTGGGTGTATATGGTAAAATACCTACAGCAGGGGATATACATCTGGTCTGGGCCATATAGTGTACATGTAGTCGATGTACAGGTGCTGCATGTTCCCACCTGTTGTGGTAGTGATAACATGTCATTCCACTGCAATTCAGTGACCACATGCTGTGAACCCTTCAACTAGTGTGTTGTAGCTACAGTAATTCTCACACACAATGTTTGGCTGGATGCAGTCCAGCCATATAAAGACAGTTCTTGAGACTGTCATATTGCCAGTGTTGTTATGAAGGATAGGTGGTCTTCCTGTGTATGGGAGGGTTGTGTGTGCCAGGCTATGAACCAAATGGCAGTCCGACACACTGTTAGCTGCACATGATTAGGCCCTGATGCTTTGTGCTGTGCCAACAACCTGGAGGTGTGTGTATCTGTGGTGCCTTGGGATACCACCCCCCTGTCCATGTGTGTTACATGTGTAGGGGACGACAGGCATGGTATGGGGCATAACCTGTCAGTGATGGGTAACACCTGTGAGCCATTAATCAGGACTCCAGTACTGCACAGACATTGCAGTTCACCGTGCCGAAGACAGTGTCCGGTGCATGCATCTTGCGGTATACACTGCTGTTGTTGTGTAGCAGCACTGTTAGTGTCCTAACCTGTGTGATACCCGCGGAGGTGGCTATGTAAACCGTGTCCTGCAGCATAAGGCAGTATGTGTGCATGAAGGAGCTTTGCCAATATACATCGGGCCATGGGTGTCATGTGCAAGATGACCCTTGCACATCATTGTGGCTTCCCTAGCATGTAAGCACACGTTGACAGCCAGCGGATACCCTATGAATGACATCGGAGACTGAGCATAATGTAGACATACAACACCCTTCCCACATATAGTGGTAGCATACCTGGTGAGGGTATGTTGGCAACCAAGATCAGGCGCATACTGGCCTGTGCTACATGCTGAGAGATCCATCCTATGTTCCCTATCATGTAGTCCAGGGAGGTATGTCTCAGGTCAGCCATACTGGCATGGTCAATGAGTGAGTCATATGTGTCCATGCCTCTGACTGACCTGTATGCATGTGTTCTGTGGTGGACCATAGTGCCCCTGAGGCATATCACTGTGACCTTCACCAGATACAGCCTATTGAGCTGGACCCCAGTGCAGCACCCAAGACAGGTACCTGACACGTCTGTAGCAGGTGTGTTGTGTAGCCCTACAGGCTGTGAGTGTGTGGCACACGGGATGTGTATGCCATGTGTGGCATGTGCTCTGTTCCAACGGAACATATGCCTGTGTGCCAGCTGCGGAGGTGTGTGATGCTCAGGCAGGATGCTATTCTGAGTCCCCACGTATGCCCCAGTATGTTCAGCATGCTGTCAGTGCGTGCCAATGTCTGACTTGTATTGTAGTCACTGTAATATTTTTTATTTATTTATTTATTTATCTTACATTTGTTGACCGAGATAGTACGACTGGATGCTTGTCCATTTTCAGCGGAGGCCCAGGGAGAAAAGCTCCAAGGGTAAGCAGATACAGCATTACATAATACCAGCATTACATATTACAAACAGATTATTTACAGAGATTACATAAGTAAGCAAGTTAAACATGTTCCACAGGTTAAGGTTAGTCCTGAGCACAAGTCAGGATTAAATTAAATTACACAGTAAACTGGTTAACAGATTTTACACATTTGAGTTAGCCAGGCTTGATACATTGACATAGCCAGTTAAGTGACAAATGTTGTTTGAGTCTAGTGTTAAATTGACCTAAGGTGGAAAGTAAGGTAATATCAGCTGGAAGTGAGTTCCAGGATCTACTTACAGAGTTTGCAAAGAGAGAATCACCGGCTGTGTTATTAATTTTGCTAGTCTGAATTAGTAGTTTGTTAGAGGATCAAAGCGGTCTAGGATTGTTATAGGGGGTGATAATATTTGAAGTGCAGGAGTATTGTCCGGATTATAGAGGAGTTTATAGGCCATAATCAGTTGGTTATACTGTATTAGGCTAGGTAGTTCAAGCCAACCAAGCTGATTTAGATTGATGCAATGATGTGTCCTAAAAGGCAGCCCAGTGGCAAACCTGGCAATGTGGTTGTAGCAAATTGAGTGTTTGTTAAGGACAGTCTTGTTCATATTCGAGAGTAGAGGGGATGCATACAGAAGGGTTGAAAGAAGGTGTGAGCGAGCTATGGCAATTTTAGCTGGAGGGGTTAGGAAGGCTTTTATTCTGTAAAGTGACCCTAGTTATTTATTTATGGTTTTGATAGTTTGGTTAACATGTAGGTCACATTTGAGATTATTGTCTATGATGACACCTAATAGTTTAGTACAGAGGTGTCCAACCTTTTCAGTTGCAAGGGCCGCATTGAGTCAACAGAAATGGTCTGGGGGCAAGTGAGGAGCAAAAAAAAAAAAAAAAAGGTCTTTCACTAACTGAAGAGCAAAAAAAAAAAAACTGAAGAGCTTGCGGACTAATACAAAGTCGACCCACTGGCTGTTTTGTAGGTGAATTTGAACAATAAATAAATTAATAAATTACTTCAGTAATTGCAACAGGCAATTGTGAAATTCAGGAATGCTTCAAACTCTTCAAGCACGAATGCATTGAGATTAAAACAGACTAGCTTACATAGTCAGTTAACAGACAGACATGCAGACAGATACCTACTGGAAAAGGCCACAATCAATATAACATATTGACCTCTGTTTCATATTAGTTTGATGGACGTTCACTAGACTACAGATTTAAACACCCCTTTCTTTTGAGTCATTTTGCCTAGTATAGACAGCACTGAGGAATAACCAATGGAAAAGTATAACAAACTGAAATATTGTAATGAATTATTCAGACTGTATAATTACCAAGTAATTTTACAAATGAGTCAGCATAGTTCAATTAGGGTTACCACCTGTCCCACTTTGCGGGGACAGTCCTCTTTGCAGTTGTGTCCTGACAAAAATAAAAAAAATGGCAAATGTCCTGAGATTTTAGGACAAAATTCTTTCCTATATTTTATGTAATAGTTGCATAAAACAGTTATTCTGTATCTAAAAATACCTAATGTTATAAGAAATAGAATAAGCAACTAAAATGCTACAAGAATAAGCTTTTATTTTAGGCAAAAAGTTAAGTTTTATCCTTTGTACTGCTCACGGGTATGTGTCCCTGTAAAATCTGATGTTTGTACCAAAATGTCCCACTTTGGCCATTTGAAAAGGTGGCAACCCTAAGTTCAATATATTACAGTTCACAAAACTGGTTTGTTGAATATGTTAGTAGAGGCCATCAAGTAAAAATGACTGAATGACATTAAGCCAGAGATGTAGCTGTTAAGAAAAGGAATAATCTATCAAGCAAAAAACTTTCTGCTCCCTCAAATTTCACAAAGCAGAGCATAACAACTACTTCCTTCACACAAAGCTCATAGGGCAATTCAATAAAATAATCAGATGTGCTGTGCATTTACAATGGCCTGTGTTTCCAGCTTGGTACGAGTTGCAAAATGATGAAAATCTAGCCTAGCGCTAGCAGCCAAACAACCAACTTAAGTACAAGCATGAACCAAAATAATTTTCATTTAAAAGTGAACAAAACTATGCAGCAAATCAAGCACTGCAAAACATCCAGGACTGGTTTATTAAAAGTCTTCTGTAGATGCAGACATTTTATTCCGCTCATGAGTTAATGCATGCGCTTTGAAAAATACATATACAGGTTTTTTAGAAGTAAACATTACCTGACAGCATTAGAAAAAACTTGCATCAACCTGTTTACTACCATTTCTCTTGTATGCCTCCCCATCATGACTAACTACATAGCAACCCCCAATGAAACTGGACAGCTGCTACAAAGGTATCTCATTGTTGAAAAGCATCAGTCAGGAGAGGGTACAAAAATTTCCATATCATTGGATATACCATGGAACACAGTGAAGATCATCATAAAGTGGAGAAAATATGGGACAACAATGACATTGCAAAGAACTGGACATCCTCCAAAGTTGATGAAAAGCTGGTCAGGGAGGTTGTCAAGAGACCTACAGCAACATTGAAGGAGCTGCAGGAATTCCTCGTAAGTACTGGTTGTGTACTACATGTGACAACAATCTCCGTGATTCGCCACATGTCTGGCCTATTGGGTTGGGTTGCAAGATGAAGCCTATTCTTACACAGAAAAATTTGCAAAACAACAGTCTCCCAAGAGCATGTGGAAAATGTGTTATGGTCTGATGAGGCCAAGGTTGAACTTTTGGCCACAATTCCAAAAGGTACATTTGGCATAAAACACTTCATATCACCAAAGAACACCATCCCCACGGTGGTGGCAGTATCATGCTTTGAGGTTGCTTTTCTTCAGCTGGAACTGGGGCTTTACTCAAGGTGGAGAGAATTATGAACAGTTCCAAATACCAGTCACTTTTGGCCCAAAACCTTCAGGCATCTGCTAGAAAGCTGAAGATAAAGAGGAATTTCACCTTTCAACGTGACAATAACCCCAAGCATATATCCAAAACAAAATAATGGCTTCACCAGAAGAAAATTAAAGTTTTGGAATGGCCCAGCCAGAGTCCAGACCTAAATCCAATAAAAAATCTGTGGGGTGACCTGAAGAGGGCTGTGTACAAGAGATGCCTTCACAATCTGACAGATTTGGAGCACTTTTACAAGGAAGAGTGGGTAAATATTGCCAAGTCAAGATGCGCCATGCTGATAGACTCCTACCCAAGAAGACTGAATGATGTAATTTAATCAAAACGTGCTTCAACAAAGTACTAGTTTAAGGGTGTGCACACTTGCGCAACCAGCTTATTGAATGTTTTGTTTTTTTTATATTCCCCCCCCCCCCCAAGAGATTTGTTTTGCAATTGAATTGCACAGGTTATAGGTCACATTAAAAGTGGGAAAGTTTTGAAATGATATCCCAAAAACCTGGCATTTTAAACAGGGGTGTGTAAACTTTTTATATTCACTGTATTTTGCATCTGTTAAACATACAAAGTCAAATACTGTAATTAGATATGCAAACACATTGTCTGGCAAGCTGCAAAGACTACCATACATCTTTATAAAACTGAAACAGCATTAGGAGCAGAGAACATAAATGCTAATCCAACCAATGAGCCAACTAGTCAGAATTCAAAAGCAGAGGAGGTACTCAATTTTTGAAGTTTGGTCAGCAAACATTACTATCAGAATAAGGCATATTTTACAGCAAATTATCATATTCTGTCAACAAGCTGGCAACATAATCTGTATGCTCCTAACACACTGCATCCAAGTAAAAAAATTAATTTCACTGCTCTCAACAAGTAATGCTATCAGGTCTGACTTGCAAGCTCTTGTGCATGCCCTTCTTAGTGGTAGTATGAGGGAGCATTATTTGAGTTTTGGTTTGACCAAGCTTACGCAAGACATTTTGTTAAGACCACTACACTATTAGACCATAAAACCACTACACAGTCTGAATTTTATAAAATATGGGGTTGGGAATCTACTTTAAAGTTTGAGGTGTATAAATGCTTTACTGCATAACACTTGAGTCACTTCAATTTTTAAATCAGTCCTGTTAAAAACTAGCAGAGCCTACTTGTCAGCAGCAATATGGTTTAACTTCCATCACTATTAACTAATAATGTTAAAACCAGATGGCACAGATGAGTACTGAATCCCACCACTGCCAACCATTTGAGAAGAAAGGAACAATGTGGCATCAGAGGGGTGGTCTGTTGAGTCGCACCACTGATACCTAACGACGATAAAACTACACACAACTCTGGATTCAATAAAAAAAAATGGCCCCATGAAAATAAACAAATATTCACTGGGCCTCCAACATCCACATCCAGACTAGACTGGACACAGTCCACTTGCAGTGTTAAATCCTTGGAATAGCATCATACACCCCTTTATTACCACTCTCAGTGAACTGCAGTGTCTCCCTCTGCTCCTTATCCAAGACAAAAGCCTTGAAGCAAGCATTTCCCCACAGCCTTCTTCCTGGAACAGTAGTACTGCCACAGCTCTAGATGTGGCCAGAAAATAATCAGCTATGGGATAGTCTTGATTTAGCCAAATAAATATAAATATATACATTAAATATGCATTCAGTGGTAGCAGACTCAAGTATTTTTGCTAACTGGAGACAAAAACTACAGCCTGCTAGCCTGTGATGGTAAATAAGGACAACCTTCCAGTAATAAATAGTAATAAGACATACATAATAATGTATTCACGAAGTGCTTGTGGCTGGTTTTTAAGACAAACATTGAGGATACATATTAAATACAGAGATGAATGAGAAAGTACACAAGGAATATTAAAACAGTTAAAAGAATACTTAATCCGATCTAAACTAGCTTAAGTCTCTTAGAATCATTGAACCCAATTATTCTGTTATACAACTTAATTAAAACAGGCAGAAGCAAATCATAGCACTGACATTAATATTCCGAAGACTCTTCCATTATGAAAAGACTAAAACCAGCCTTAAATATTTTTACACATCAAGTCACTCTCTTCTGAAAGCCCATAATCTTATTATTTCATTTTTTAGAAATAAAATTACATCTTATTTTAGTTACTAGTTTTCCCATAGCAAAAATAACCAAGCCAGTTTTTCAATAAGCAATGGATACGATTCAAAGCAAAAGCTTAAATTATGTCAGCAAAATAATCAAGATCTTGCATACATTTTAATCATTATCTCCAGGTCCAATATTAAGCATCCTTCAGTCAACTATAATTATATAGCTTAGCTTACCTTTTACTGTTGTAGAATAGATGTTGTAGTAGTCTTTTTGTAAAAAAAATAATAAATCCACTTTCTTCGCCACGATCTCACTCCTTCCTTCACCGCAAATGAAAAAACGACCGAACGGTGTTTTCGCGCATGCGCATATCAGCTAAAAGACGCTGGTATGAAAAAAATGTGTAAAAAAGAAAGTTGGCGCATGCGCAGAACAGCAGAAGTACGCAGACGTGTAAACACACGGAAAAAAAGTAAAATTTCAATGAAATTTAAATTTAAGGGTCGCGGGCCGCATGGAAGAGCTCTGAGGGTCAGATGCGCATGGGTTGGACACTCCTGGTTTAGTAGATGGGTCAGGGGAGATTATTGTGCCATCATCTGATTTTATGGTAAAGGTGAAAGCGGTAGACCTACGTGTTGGTGAAATAACAGCAGTTTAGCTTTTTTGGTATTTAGGATCAGACAATGTTCAGAAAGCCAGTTTTCTATGTATTAAAGGTGGTCTGGGTAGCTGACCATAACTCTACTGGAGATGTGGCTGAGCAAATCAGAGTAGCGTCATCAGCATATTGGATACAGCTGACTTTTGGGATGACAGTATAAAGGTCATTTATGAAGATGGAGAACAGCAAGGGCCCTAGTATAGAGCCTTGTGGTACTCTGAGGGTGTTAGGTAGAAGGTTAGAGAGTTTGTTCTGCCAGAGGCCAGCCTGCTGTCAACCATGCAGGTAGGATTGAAACCATTGGAAGGCTCCAGTATCTAGACAGAATGTTTGCAGGGTGTGGATTACAAGTTGGTGATCAACCATATCGTATGCCTTGGAAAGATCCAAAAAGAGGGCTGAGGATATATAATTACTGTTGCAAGTATGGTTTATGGTGTTAGTAAAGGCTAGGAGGCCTGAAGTAGTGCTGTGATGAGGACGGAAGCCATGCTGAGTGTCTGCCATAAGGCGATTTTGGATTAGGTGGTGCATGAATTGTCTATGAATAAAGTTTCCATAATCTTTGCAAGTGGAGAGAGTATAGCTATTGGCCTATAATTGGAGAATTCAGTAGAGCTGCCTTCTTTGTGAAGTGGGATTACATAGGATATTTTCCAGATGGTGGGAAATTTAGTGTCTACCATGGTTCGTTTGATTAGTTTTGAGACGGGGTAAGCAATAGCATCAGCTGATTTTTGTAGGTACTCATCAGGGAGTTGATCAGCAGAAAGTGTAGTGGGTTTTACTTTTTCAATCAAGGTACGGGTAAGTGAAGTGGCGACTGGTTGGAAGCTGAACGCAAGTAGGTTTCTAGGGGTGCTACTTTCAGGACCAGGGGAGCTAGGAGGTAGATGGCTAGCTAGGGCTTGAAATGTCTCAGTAAAGAATTGGTCAAAACTATCAGAAACATCTTCAGGGGTTTTATCAATAGTAGCAGCAGAGACTGGGGTTGGAGTTTGTCCAGGATGTAGTATATATGGCATGCCACCTGACAGGGTATGGCATTACTGGGTTCAGAGAGCTCAGTCCCCAGATTGGCTGTGTGGTGGCATCCCACACATATGTTGTACGTTCATGGCCAAGGGTGATGGCTGACTGCATACATGTGGCAGCTGTGACATTGCCACATGACTCACATAAACCACAACTGGACCATAGAGGTGATTCACAGGTTACCTTTGCACATGCTACCCTAGTAGTGTGATTGCCATGGTGAGTACCAACACATAGTGCCAATGGGGAACAACATACTGAAGGTGTGTATGTGTGGGTGTACTGCTACTGTTTCATAGCATTGGCATATATGACTGCACACGTGGGTAAATGCCAGGTAAGACATGTGCAATGTGTCACAAGCAAAGTACATGCGTACAGGACAGACAGTGACGTTCTGTCATGTGTAAAGTTGACATACGTATCATACGCTATGCAGATGTCACTAGGAGTCTACAGAAGCACTGTAACTCTGCATTGCAGGTGTAAGCAGTGTTCCAGGGAACCCCAAGTGAACATGCATGCAAACAAAGCTACAGTAAGCAGGGCTGGAAGTAGTGCATTGTACAACAAAGAAGGGGTAACAATAACAGTAAGTAACAATGCAAATATGTAGGCACTATCAACATGTACCCAGGAATACACAGCGCAGATGCCCATGGTAGAACTGATATTATGTTATAGTTAATTGTGATTTGGATTACATTGGTACTGCACACATATCTACATGCGCAAACATCCACATTGCATAGTCGTTATGGACAACTTGACACTATTACTGTACATGTCCACCATTGCATATCACTACTTGCGTTAGCTTCCCCCCTGTGCTACCCATGTATGCGGCTATCTGTTGACATCCTTACCACAGGCATGCAATTATGTGCAGCTGTTACACTTTGGTATATACTATGGGTGCAGATAAAAATTCAGGACATTCATACAGTTACTGCATCAGGCATGCTGGGATATACACAAAGTCATAGCAGTACCCTGTACTGTTACCAACATGATACTACTAATACACTTCTATGTAGTCACCCTGTGCATCAGCAACATGTTTACCTGTTCCCGCAATGATGTTGGAGATTGCAGGAGGTGGCACAGTGTCATCATATGCACAGGGTGTGAATTAGGTATGCCTGAGTCAGCCACTGATACCACCAATTGACATGTGTGTGTATGTGTGTTGGTGAGGGGCAGCAGTACAGGGTGGGGCAGTGTTGGTGCAGTGTGTGCGTGTATGTGGTCGCCCTAGGTGTTAATATTTCGCATGTGTGTATGCACGCACACAGTTCCACCTCATGGCTGCTATATACAGGGCTTTGTGGACAGCCACAGACGGCACCTGGCAGGTCATACAGATCAGTGTCTGTGGGCACTGACACGGTACCTGTGCCTGGCAGGGGTGCTACGGACCGTATCCAGTACTAAGCCAGACTCGGTACTGTCATCAGAAGCGGGAGTGTGTTGACTGGACAGAGGTCCCTGTTGGGACTGTCCAGAGCCATGTGCACGTGGTCTCCTGGGGTGTTCCAATAACAGCACAGACCCAGCATTGCTGGGGCTGCTGCTGGAACTATGGGGGTGTGCGCGGGTCTGTTGTCGTCCGTGCCGACTGCCAGCTGCTGCTGTTGCTGGCATACAGCCACGTCGACGCCGCAAATGCCCACCATTGCCCTGGCTCATGGACATTTGGTTGTGGAACTGCTGTAATATGTCCCCACAATGTCTGTCTATGACATCGGTGAAATTACGGATAGCATCCGCAATGTCACGCATACTGTCAGTCATGGCTGTACAACATGCTCTCAGTTCCCTCAGACCCTGTCTGGTGTACCTTTCCATACGCGACTGTGCCTGCATGACAGTCCGAAACATAGCTGAGGTTGATAGACCTCTTTGGGCACGTCAGCCAGAGGCAGTACGCACACAGATGCTCCCACGAGAACCCAAGGGCAACTGTCTGTGTGGTATCATTGCAGGACCCTGCCCATGGCTGCTGTGTGGGAACGCATGTGCCACATGTACCACATTACCCTGGTCAATGCCCACTGTATCCTGTCCATCACCTATGGACAATGGTGACAAAGGATGTACTGGCAGGATGACTGTGCGCAATGATGGGGTTGACAGCTGTGTACTGTCAATTGGCTGACCAATGGCGGACCCTGACACACCTTCCTGTACCATTACACAGATATCATCATTACTAGTACCTGTGGCACCAGATTCAGGTTCCCTGCTGCAGGACACCAGAGCAGCACCAGAACCTGTAGGAGGAAGACAGGAAACACAGTTTACAGTCTCCAGACATTGTTACCAGTGATGCACTTATGCACACATGCACACATAGACACATGGACACAGGCACACATGCAGACATGCACACGTGGATACATGCACACAGGCACACATGCCCACATGCACACAGGCACACATACACACATGCAGACATGCACACGTGGACACATGCACACGTGGACACATGCACACATGCACACATGACACGTGGACACATGCACACATGGACACATGCACACGTGGTCACATGCACACATGGACACATGGACACATGCACAGATGCGCATGTGGTCATGTGTACACATGCACACATGCACATGTGGACACAGGCACACATGCACACATGCACACATGCACACGTGGACACAGGCACACATGCACACATGCACACGTGGACACAGGCACACCTGCACACATGCACACATGCACACATGCACACATGGGCACAGGCACACCTGCACACATGCACACATGCACCCCGCAGTATACACACAGAGCACTACTGAGTTACACTAGTGTTACTAGCACTATCTGGACTATTATAGGTATTGTTAAACACACTCACCAGCATGGATGGCCTGCCTTGCTGTAACCCTGGAGGGACCTACAGAAATGATGAGATTAATGTCAGTGGGCACAACTGTGCCATTGATATTGCATATGATACAGTGCAGTAGTACACCAGTTGCCTTTCACACGTCAGCTGCTGATATTGCCAGTATCACACATGCACAATTACATACTATGATGACAGATACATACCACGGACACACCTTACACATGCATAAACTAACAGTGTACAGAACAGTCAAGTGTACATATGGCATATTACCTGCACGCTCCATGTCGTGCTGCTGTGTGGATCCAGCCTCCATCATGATGCAGGTGTACTGCTGTTGCTGTTCTGGGGCTGGAGCCACAACACTTAGGAGTAGCCCCTCCAGTCTGGTGAAGGGGGATGTGTGGCCACCCCACCTCCTGTGGCAACCTGTTGCCTGTGGATATCTGATGCACGCTGATGGACACTTCTGATTAGATCACTGCAGTGATGTCGTACCTGCTCATATGTCTTATTATGCATGCCAATATCATTTACCCTATGGACAAGGTCTTGCCACAGTGCAGCCCTCTCCTACTGATTCTGACTGGTGCGGGAAAACAGGATGTCATACTCCCGCACCAGGCTCTGGTGTATCTCCTCATCTTCCACTGCAGAGTAGGCAGGATTACGCTGATGCACCATCTCCCTGGAAGAGAACACAAACAGGATATCAGCAGACTATATCAGCAATATATGGCACACATACTATACATGATACTCATGTGTAGTGATATACTACTACTCCCATATGTTGCATGTGTGTGTCATGGTGGATACACAGGTACATGGCCAGATATCAGTGCTCAGCCAACACCTGTGCAACAATACCTGCCACATTCCACACAACATAGTAGCATGCCCCATCGGTCAGCACACACTGACAGGTCCAATGCAAAACCTCACTCTGGGGGTTCATCCCAAGGTACTGTATGTGGGACACCATCCACTAGTGTGATGTGGACACAAGTTACTTGGCCTGGATATACATATCCCACCACCACCACCAGCACAGTAGACTACTTTGATATGTATGTGATTAGACAGTTATTCACTTGTTAGGACTGAGATGGTATCCATGCAGCACACTGGGCCAGTGGAAGCCAAAACCCACACTGCTGACCCCTTTGCAAATGCTTACCATGGACATGCCACAGATTGCATGGAACTTGCACACACATTTCTAACCCAGACCCTATGCACAAAGGTTAGGCATCCTGTCCGGTGGACCCCAGACAGAGGCAAATTGTATAACAATGGTAGGAGGCTACTGCAGGACAGAGCAGATTCACATTAAGGGAAGGCATCTGTGGTCAGCACTGGTACTACGCTACGGTCTCTCATAACAACGGCCACGGCCTACTCTGGGAGGAAATGGCCACAAACACTATGGATAACCACAAGGCCTTCTTCAGTTATGTTACACATATGGACCAAATGCCTCAGATATGCTCTGTGTTAATACATACCTACTTAACATTCACCAAACACACAGATATTGGCAACATTCTTGCAGACAGGTTCGGTGCACGTATCCCCCCTCCTTCTCCCCCACCAGTTGAAATAGTTATCACAGTTGTATGTAACCTCCCTATCATCTCACATGTCCAGGTGAGGGCCGCCCTCAGCAAAGCAGAACACACAGTATCACTGTGACCTCATGGTATCCCTGGATGTGTGCTACCTGCACTCCAAGAGGACATACAACCGCATATAACACTGATAATTTATCTTGGCATTACTACAGGATATGTACCTGGACAGTGGCATACAGCAACAGTGGTCCCACACCACTAAGGAGGCACCTCGACTGACCCTGGGAACTACCACATCATATGCATAACCGGCCTGGTCTGCTAAGCTATGGAATTATGCAGTATGGGATGCATATGCAGTGATATCGGGTACCTGCAGACACTTGTTCCCAGCCAGTGTGCCTTTGTGATGGGCTGATCCTGCCTTTTGAACCTGGCTGACCTTTCAAAGCAATCACTACAGTCATTGCTGAGGGCAACGCACAGACAACTGCTGCCAGGATCATGGCCTAACACTGATTGACATGTAATGTATAGTCATCCCCTTTTGGTGGAACTACGTACACACAACATATCACATGGACATACCTATAGATACAGACCTATGACACATTTGGAGGGTTCACACTATGCACACTATTAACCTGCTGCTTTGCAATACCTGTGTTTGTCGCAGCTGGTTGCGCTACCACTGCTTCTGATTCCTGCTGCTACTGTCACTGCTGACAGCTTAGAGTCACAGTGTGTAGCGTGTTTTTTTTTTTTTTTTTCTCTCTGTCTCGGTTTGTCTCTCTCTCTGTCTGCTTCCAGACAGTGCAATGAATGTATTGCATGTGTGGAGTGTTAGTACAGGATGCTTTTGTAAGTATCTGCATAGGTCCATGTGATGGCCGCTGCACCAATTGTAAGCCAGCATTTGCTAATTGCATACAGCCAGTTGTGTACTGATTGCAGTTCTCACTGTGATTTCAGGACAGTGCTATAAAAGGGTATGTGAGATAGGTGTTGCCCTTTCAGATTGTAAGGGCGGGGACCATGCTGGTATGCTGTGGACACTGTTCTGTGAGTGTAAAGGTTAGTATCTCTCTCATGATTCAGGCTGTGTTGTAGATTCACATTTCTCCATTCCTCTCTCCTGTTCCCTGTAGTAAGTGTGTATGCACAATGACACCTACAACTATATATAGATATATATTTATATATATATATATATATATATATATATATATATATATATATATATATATATATATACATATACATACATTTATATATGTACATTAACTGACATTATTACCTACAAGCTACCAACTAGCATGGCTGTTTCTGTTCACACACTACTATTATGGGAATCCAGTAGTTTTGACAGTAATTCTACATGACATGCTTTGGGTACTACACATCCTATATTCCCTTTACATTCATTCCTACTATTACATGGTATATTTATTTTAGCACAATGTTCTTGTATAAGAGTCATGGCTTAGTGGCAGGTCATACAGACTACTGTTTCCAAGGTCCTTGGTTCGGGACTGACAGTGGGATTTTATTTTGCTTTTGAACTGAGTACAGGACCTGTCAATCAAAGTGACTAAGGCACTTTTAAGCAGTTGTAACTGGGTTAGCGCTGGTTTGCGCGGAGCTCAAGCATGCGCACTGGCGGTTAGCTCCGCGCACACACGCGCACACCCGCTTACAACCGCTTAACAGGGATTACTCTGGCGCACACCCATGCTATTTTCTTTGAAAGAAATGAAAATGGGGAGACAGGAAAGTGGTGAAAAAGGGGTCACAAAGAGGGTAAGACAGTAGGGAAACAAGCTTGGGATTTGCAGGAGGGATGTAGGTAAGGCCCATAGATGCCCATTTCTTCATCAGCAACAGCTGTGCATATGTATGTAATTTGGTGTGACATTTGAAACTTTCCACCCCTGAGAGAGGTGTCAGGACAACAATAATACTTGTTGTACAGCCAATTGTAATTGATAGTTTCCATGTCCAGCAGACATGTGTGCGGAATGGGCAGCTATGTATGGAGCATAATTTTTTTGTGGGTACAGAGTGCTCTTTTTTTTTTTTTCAGGTGAGAGTGGTATGTCAGGTGAAGGAAGTCGGTACAGCTAGGGAGGTAGGTAGGGTAGGTAAACAGACAAGACAAACAAGACGCATACAGGGGTGGTGTATGACACGTGTGGGGGGGGTTACACAATTGACGGGGACGGAGGTTTGGATATCCAGAGCCCATGAGCCCACAGATGGCAACAGTGGAACTGATATCCCCACCCATAGGCAGTTGCCACTGTTCCTTCACTGCCCAGGACGGGGCTGTGCTGGGGGCTGTGTAAGCCGGGCAACAGGCATGCCCGTAAGTTATGCCACCTGTGCCTCAAGCTGGCATAGGGGCTCGAGAACAACGTCCCGAATCTCCCTATGCACCACAGTCCGGATGCTATGGAGGGTGAGTGGTGGTTTTCCTCCGGCCACACTTGCAGAGGGGGGGGCGAGCCCCATCCCCGGCAGTGCTTCCACCCGCAGGTGGCACAGGGCCACCGGAGGAGGGTTCAGACTGGGCACTAGTGCCAGGTGCACTCACCAGCTGAGGTGGGAGAGGTGGGTCCGCTGGAACCCGCCTTCCCTGTCATCCTATGTTTTGCATTATGTCATGACAGTTTGGGTTAGCGACATATAATACCATTCACAATTAGTTGTAACAGCATGCATTAGTATTCCCATTAACCAAACACCCAGATATTCACATCATTGAACAGCGAGCATAACACATGCATAATTTGAACAGCAATACACAGTCCAACAACATGCAGGGTTGATTGATGGCAACAGGCCATCAGGTTTGGATGTATGAACAGGGCAGATGCATCAACGGACATGCAAATATATATGACCCAACAGGACCAACGTCCAGGGGTGTTAATTGTGATTGCACATACCATTTTCACGTGGAATGGGTTATATGTGGTTATAGGGTGGGGTGAAGAAAATAATATTAACACCTTCAAATACCAATACATATGCTGTACATTTCTAATAGCTGCACATATATACACACTACTGTTCTAACTACAGTTTCCTATATGATAACTATTTCAACTTGGTGATAGGACTGTTACTGCAACATCAATATACATTTTATTGTTCTTCATACACATTCATATCTAGCTTTGTTCAGCTACATCATCCTGCTACATTTGCTTTATATAGCTGTAGACAAGTGTGGATGTTTGGTATATCAGACAATCATACTATCTGCATATTGCAGACTGAGAGCAACATATCCAGATTTTGGGATACACATTCCAGATGCAGCAACACTTTGAACAGATTTCGCTGTTTGGTTTGGATTCTCACATGCATTTCATTCTGTACTGACTGCAGTATACTTTATTCAGGGGTTATTACTACTGTATTGCTGGATTCATGACACTTTCTTACACTCTCTCACTTGTTTTCATTTTACTATTCAGGATGGTACTTACTTCTAGGCTTTATTGACATGTTTTACCTGTAGTTATTACAATCCTTTCCAGCAGTCTCACTTCTGTCATGTTTCAGTATTTCAACAGGGATATATTTCACACATGTGATTTCATCATCTTCTGCAGCTATACTTTTCAGCCTGCTGCAGGTTGTGTACTATTTTCTTACAGGTGGGGCATTTTTATTTCAGAATTTATGTCAGACATTTTCATTTTTCTGTTTGGCTTACAGGCTGCAACACACTTTTGTAATCAAGCAATTCTTGCAAACACTTTCACACTGTTACTTGCACATTTTATTCCTTAGTGACTACACTGCACTCTTTTGCTGACTGTCATACTTTTATATTTCTTTACAGTTACTGGTAGTGGATTACTGACCTGCCTGGTGGCGCAACCGCACCAGCCTATCGCCATAGGCTCTGCAGTTCGCAGAACGGACACCTGCAGCTGTAATATAAATGAAGTAATATTGGAATACACATCTCCATAATATCAGCTAGTTTAATTTCTTACATACATAATTAAATGTAACTTACTCAGTAGTGGGGCGCTGGGCATTTGCCGGGCCTCCTGGATCCAAAGGTTCAATTGGTCCTGCTTGCATCTCTTCAGGTCCACATGGTGGTGACGGACCTGCTCACCAGTCCTTGGAATCCCTGTGGCACTGGTGAGATCCTGAGACAACCGGTCCCACGCCTCAGCCCTGTATGCTCCCCACAGGACCTGGCCCTGCATGAGTTGGGCCTCATGATTGTGGACTAGGAGCCAGTCCATGTACCTGGACTCCTCAACGCCCCACCTCTGTGCTCAAAAGCAACTACCCTCTCCTACTCCTGTCATTTTGGCTGCAGTTCAGTTCTACAATCGTTTATGCTGTGTATTCCCGCCTATGGGGCTTATGTAGTCAGTTTTTCCCGCACATATCTGTGATTGGCCATTTTGGAATTATATCAACTTCAGTAAACCTGCATTGTCATACTCCAGTTTGTATTCATTCCTATATATTAGCTATTATTGCATTTATAGGTACTGCTGTCATGGCTTAGTGGTTCAGTACCTTGACTATGGTGTATAGTATCCTGGGTTCGAACCTGGCCACTACTTTTTATTTTTTATGACTGTCTAGACAAGCTGAGGGGTGTGTCTGTGTAAAGGCAGTTTTGATACGGCTTGCTCAGCGTTGCCCGTCGGTTAGCTTGTTTGCGCAGTGGGCAGCTCTGCGCCAAATGGTGCGCTGGTTTAAGCCTCATTTGGCTATCAGCACGCATATTACGCTCAGCTCAGTTAGGGGCACATAGATTTAGCATGTTAAACCACTACTCAGCTATGGGCACTCATTTTGCACCAGTTAAACCACTGCTCACCTACGGGCAGATGCACTCACCCTGTTAAACTGTAGCTCAGCTATGAGCACATCTGGCATTTTTTATTGTTTTGTTACCTCACATTTCTTCAATATAAATGGGCTATTTCATTACATTTTACATAAAATGTGGTTTTATGTGTACATATTTGTCAGGGACTTGTTTCGTGCTTATTTTGCTAAAAATAAAAATTGGTGTTGTGGGGCTCGAACCATGAATGCCTGCTCTTCAACCAACATCTCTACCGCTACGCTATTGCTTCTTGGCTTACTTTGCATATTTAGTTCTTATATGCTTTCCCACTGACTGCTAACTGTAGCTGCACTACGGGCATGCCAGCATAAGCAGCGCACTCACGGTTAAACATCTTTACAATTTAAAAAAAATTATGTGATGTTCATTTGTACATTTTATGTTCGTAGTCTGTGGGGACAAGTGTTGTGTTTATTCACATTTCCATGGACTCTGGCGTGGTGTTTACTTTGGGCACTTTTACTCTTCTGGGGGTGGGTCCGCTTACAGGGCTCGGCCTACGGACACGCCCCCTACTGTCTTACATGGACCGTGTTAGCCTTAGGTGTGATTCAGCATGCTCTCATGAATATGCAGAGCATGCTGACATCACTCCGTTTAACTGCAGCCTCCGTGTATGAGTTATAACTCTTACACGGAGGCTTCGTGAATCCTGCCCATAGTCTTTCCTACACCCTTCCTGCACAACCCTACCTGCCTTTCAGCATGTTTTCCCCCTGCTTTCCCCATTTCACCACTGTTCTATCACCTATTTTTTTCTTTTCTTTTATAGTTTTAGCGCGGGTTTATGTGGAGCTAAGCAGTGCATCACACAACCCCACTTAACAGTGTTTAAAAGTGCCTTAATGGTTTTATGTGTTTTTCACAGTGCTAGACAGATCAGTAAAAGAATCACCCCTGCCACATCACAAACCCAGGACCCTGTCAACTATGGTATAGTGCATTAGCCCACTAGGCCCCTCAGCTCTGAGTTAAAACGTATGTTTTCACCAAAATGTATTGATTGCCACTGACAGACTGCAAGTACATATAATGGGAAAAAATGGGTGTGTACTTGGGACTGTGACGCAAACACTACACCAGTACATAGCCAAATAAATAATAATGGATGTACATCAGATCTGGGATAGCAGGCATGCCTGTAAACTGTACAGATTGTTGCAGAATGCCCAGAGGTTTTCCCCCTATTTGTGGTCCGGTTTTCATAAAATCATATTTTTCTGACAAAGTACTGCCAAGTCATCAAAGACTGAGGTGAGAAAATCAAGACAGACATTTGAGTTTCACTCTTCATACCCTTCACAAAACACATTATAATGCAAAACCTGTTATTCTATCATTGTTCTACATTTGTAAGAGCAATATGTAAAGATTGTCCCTATTTGTGGGCATTTGTCCCACTTTTACTTATGGCTTTGCCCAGATTTCTTGCTCTAATAGGTTGAGAGGTATGATAGTAGGCAATTGTTCCCTTTTATCAGCATCATCTTTAAACACACCTGCTAAGGCAGCAATGGCAAAGTGCATGTGTACAGCCGAAACCCTGCTGCACAACTGCCTTTGAAAGCCATACACATAATGATGAATGCGTATGTGTGTCACAGACTGTATATATGTGCATATATCTTTCAAATACACCTCTTAGAGCACAGACTCAGTAGCTCAGTCTGTTAACTGCTTTCTGTGTAGTGTATTTTACCACCCACAGTCCTAGGTTCGAATCTAGTGTGTTGCATATCAATTACATTCTTGTGAAGACAGCAAGTAATGACTGAGTCATGCAATTTTGGCCCATGCAGGTTGCTGCTACTGCATTAGCTGCTACCCATGTTTGCAAGTCAAGGCCTGTAGGTAGGGACACACTGCACAGTCCCAAGTACAAACCCATTTTTCCCATTATATGTACTTGCAGTCTATCAGTGGCAATCAATACATTTTGGTGAAAACATACGTTTTAACTCAGAGCTGAGGGGCCTAGTGGGCTAATGCATTATACCATAGTTGACATTCTATAGCCACATTATATGCCACCTACTACTCTGTGACTGGCACTGTTACATAACATATGTACCTTAGGCACAGGGCTCTATTGGATTTATAGGGTACCCTTACTCTGGCTGTGATGTGATGACACAGCTGACACTGCTGCCTCAGTTACACATACAGCTTGCTGTCCTCCAAAGAGGTCACACCTCCATCTATGTGCCCTAGGCTGCAGCAGCAGCTGCAGGCTGGAACCTACTCATCTGTATGTTAAGCTAGCTGCTACAGACCTACCATACCTCACAACCCCCTAAAACAAGGGATCCAGACGCAACCAGACATAACGGTTGGGTGAGGCAAAGGTCCAGTGACAGGGACATGTTTCACAGTTTTCCCCTACAAAGATAGCGAGCTGATAGGATAGCAGCTACTGCATGCATAGTCTGATGAGTATGACATCTCACATTCATGTCTCCCTCTCCTTACTGACCTTAACCCACAGTATTTACCACTGAACTGCCAGGAAATCACAATATCATGGGACAATGGCCAAACATATCATGCAAAACTGTGAACACTCCTCAGAAATCTCACAATTGGACAGTATGTATACCTACCCTCTGTGATGCTGTAGTCTCCACACCTCAATAATGTATATCTCAAACATTAATAAGGGAGCCAAGCCCTACATAAAGGCCTTAAATATTGTACTGTGATGCATTGTCACTGGTGAAAGTGCAACCCAGCTATTGTGGATGCAATTAGCAAGTCTGAGGCACAGACTGGTGCACAAGCAATTACCTGTTAATAAGCATTACCCACAAAAGGCAAGCAAGTGCCTACAGGGAACAGGTCTGCGTGTTGTCTTGCTCACACAGAGAACATATTTGGAAGGTATTTGCAGAGGAACACATCAAAAAAGGAGTACTTCATTCTACAGGGTATGTAATAGATGTCCCCATATAATGGGATGCAGATGGTAGGATGGAGGTATAGGGAACAGGGATTACAACAGTAGTCCTGTCACACATCTATGGTATTGACATGGTGATACTCAGCTGTCCAACAGCTACAGGCATGCCGCTCAACTGTCCCTGCTTTCAGTCATATCCCAGTTCTGCCCCTATTACTCCCTTCTGCAACAATTGGCTTTTGAGGGAAAGCTAGTGGAATCTGTATTAGACACAGTGACAGTAAGTAAGGGAGTACACTCCTGTAACATCAAACGATGTACTGTCATTCACAACCTCTCAGTCGGTCAATGCCACACATAAATAGTGCTGGCATTCTAGAAGTGTCCCTGATTGTCCTTAATGTACCCTGGCTAGGTCACTATTTTGTTGACATTTGCCCCTTTTTGGTTGAGAGCTATGGCTAACATACCTGTCTACCCCTTACAGCAGGAATTCAGTCACAGCCATAAGTAATGGAGGGACACAGGCTCAACCTCAGTGACAGGGGATACATATTCACAGCATAAAACTATAAATACACTAACAGATATTACTGGAGCATTTGTTTTTTCTGAGGGGTCTGGCATGTGACAGCCAAATTTCCTATTGTCCATCAACAACCATCAATGGTTGTCAGCCATTTGTCAGACATCCACATGTTTGTGACAACAGGAACACATTCATGAGGCACACATTCACAGTCCACAAACATCTGTGTAGTGGGGAGGTTGAATGCCTACAGGGAACATATACTACAGGAGGTTTCCATTGCTGTCTGTTGTTGTGGTACACTGCTGTTGCGGGACTGTCCCTATATAGTTGTTGCAATATCACACAACTATTTGTCCGACAGTGGCTGTATGACATATTAGTGGGAGCTTGCCCATAGGGGACACACCACAGTAGACTGCAGTGATGGGTGTAGAGACATAGACCAGAATCTGTCACAGCACATAGGGATATACCTAGCACTGCTACTATCTTGGTGATAGCCACACATGTAGTGTGTTGATAGACTGTCGGGTATGAAGTGTGAGGGAGTGGTAGATAGTACAGGACATATTGGTTGTGCAGGGTATGTATATAGTAGATGTCCATGTATCTGGTCCTGTAATATGTTCCCCTCTTGTTATCTTTCAGGAACAATGTATCACCAGAGGCATTCCCCTTCACAGCTGCTGAGAATGCTGTTATCCTGGATGACCTCAGACTGCATCATCACATTCTGCTTTCAAAGGGTCACCAACATCATGACCATCATGCAACATTACGGGGTGGCTTTGTCAGGGTGGTTAACCAAAGTGGACATTAGGACGGGACCTATGAATAGGTCAGACACATGGCTAGAGATATGTTCAATGCCACACATCAAAGAGCAGCTGCTTTGGCCAGGGATCATGCTGCCGCTGGTGGAGGGCCTGTAACAGAACAACCACTCACAGCCACAGAGAAATTCTTGGAAAACCCAGAATCCCATGCATCCATCACCCCATACATCCTGGAGGTGAATGCCACAGGGTCCACATCAGAGTAGCATCCAGATAAGCTTATTTTGTTCATCAGTTTAATACTGTATCAGTTATTGTGGCAGGATCTGCATACCAGTACATGGGTGTCAGGTCTATCTGCATTGGGAGGGTTGTTTTAATGCACAGTTGTGCACACATACTTAGAATTTCAGCAATGTAGGCAGTATCACATTACCTACTGTACATGTGGATATATGCACATATTACGCTCTAACAGTGCAACATTTGATATTGCTGACAATCCCTCTCCCTCACATGTTTGTAGGTACATCATGTGTGGCTGGAATCTGTGGTCCCATACCTGGTAAGTGTGATACTGTTGTTTTATGGCTTATATATACCATATGAATGTTATGGACTGCCATTTAGCCCAAGGCACAACTGTTATGCTTAGCCAGAGTAGACTAGTATGTTCCATATTGAAGCTGTTGACTACAGTGCATACAATGGATAATCACAGCTGTGTATTTGTACAAACACTAACACATTTGCAGTTATAGTCATGAAGATGTATGCAGCCTGCTATACAGGAGGCAATGATTCCAGGATGCCTGTTCACTCACTATAGGGAGATGATACATACCTGCAGCAGTGATACTACAGCAGGCATATCATTCTCAGGATAGGTATACTGGGTATTATGTGTAGTGCTATCACATACACTGTGATATCGCATATCCCATAGGTGTAGTGTACTGGCAACATTCACTGTATGTAGCTGAAGTGCTTGTTAGAAAGGGCCTATCATGTCTGTGTATGTCGTTGTGTGTCTGTGTGTTGTACATGAGATCAGTGATGAGAAGATGTGTGACTGATAATGCAGTTGTAGCTCCTCATCTATATGATTCTGTGTGGATTACCATGCATAACAGTGCAGCTAATAATGTACTGATTTTGTCTTCCTCCTCACAGGTGAACGAGGGTGCTGGAGTCTGTCCCCCTCACAACCTGATGTCAGTGTTCCATCAGGCTCTGATGATGTTGGTGGCCATAGTGAGGCACAGGTGGGGTTGTCGGGGCTGAATCTGTCCCAGAGGTTGACATCCCTCTTCTGCTCCCATTGTCCCTGCACACAGTCATTATGCCCACACATACCCAGTCCACAGAGGCCACATATATTGGACAGTCACATGGTGTCACCATTGAACAGGACAGTGTGGCAACTATGACATCAGTGAGTGTAGACGTTGGCCATAGCCAGACAGCTGGGAAGATCTCACACAGGCAGATTGACAGTTGTGTTCAAAGTGGGACTGCTGTTGATCAACTTCCTGTCACAGGTATCACATCTTGGGTCACTTGCTGCATATTTTGGACCATCATGAAGGCACAAACAAGTACCAAACGCAACACCAGATGGATGCTCAGGGTCATGGATGCAGCACAGTCTGACATCCGTGACAGCCTCCACCACATTGGTGACACCATGGATCATTTCACTGATGTAGTGGACAGATGGTGGGCTGAGACAGGTCTGTCTTTGCCTCCACATTGTCTTTGCTGGGACATTTGGTTGGGGTTAGGTCATCGGGCACATGGACATAGGTCAGCAATACCATCTGCTGAGAGACCTTTTGTCTGTGCACACTCATGATCCCGTAGTGCCAGTACCTCCAGCACTACAGAGGAAATTGAGCTGTCTATACCATGACATGGCAGGCCATGGGGACATGATCCTGGGTGGTCCAGTGGGGGACACGGACCCAGCAGACAGCAGTCACTGTCAGGTGCTAGCACCGTATCTGAACTTGGGAGTGGTGATGCCAGTGCCAGTCCTGACAAAGCAAGTTCCTGTGTTCATGGTCAGAGATGGTGAACTATCCACTCTGCCATGTACGGTCCACAGCTGTCCAAAATACACACATGTAGGGTTAGCGATAGGCTTGACTGTGTGCATGTACACCCTCAAACATCACTGTCAAATGCAGGTCACCAACAGAAACACATGGCACCTCTCCATGGCACATCTAACTCTGACCAACACCCCTTACTGACTCACACACATGCTGCCAACTGTATGGCACAGCCTAGGCCTCTGTCACCCTCACACCACATTCTGTGCATGTGATGATACCTGTACCATATCCCTGCCATCCATGCCATCGATGTTGGAACAAGAAAATATATGTCTGATCCACAGGGTGACTATATTATTTTCAAAGTAGTTGTATAGTTCAGTATTGTTACACCATTGCAGGTGTGGTGGGCCATGACAGGTACTGTGTGCTGGCATTTTTCATGACTACACAGCAAACCTTGTATATCTTAGGTGCGTGATGTTAGACTGGTGGTAGTGTGACAGCATAACAGGTGTATCACAGACCTGTGTATGTTTTTTGAGTGGTTATTCTTTGGACACATGGCAGCAGTACAGTGGCATAGGATGGCATGGCAGCACAGCAGAAATATGACATTAGTAAGATGCTGCAGTATTTGTGCATGGTTCCCTTGGTGTATATGTGTAGAAGGTCATGTCTGTGACAATGGGGACGTCCGGCATAATTATGCATTCATACTTTGTGAGACGGTCTGCTAACCTTTATACATGTCACCTGTGTTTTCTGACCATACGACCCTAGATGGTGGCAGACATCAGTGAAGCCTATATAGGACTTGCAGCTTGTCACAGGGCTGTAAAATGTTGCACAGAAATAGCCCATATGGGCATGTCCGTAGTGATACTAGGGGATATACCTGTAACTACACACATGGACCCCCCCCACCACACACACACACACACACACACACACACAAAACTGATAGAAAACTAGAACCCCTACCTATCAACTATTACACACTATAGCTTGCAGTAGTTATTGTATGTGCCACAGAGTTTACCTGATTTTGGGTAGTCAGACAGTACTCTTAAGATGAATGACATCAGCAGGACTTGTAGGGGAGGGCATTTAGAGGCCAGCAGTTAGTCTTAGGCCCATAAAATGCATAGATTGCCCATATGGGCTTGTCCATAGTGCTGCAGATAGATATAGGTTTACACACACACACACACACACACACACGCACACACACACAAAGTTGGCTAACGTGAGATTAGAACTTGCACCTATTTAGTAGCACACACTACAGCGTGCAGTATTTATTGCATGCACCACAGAGATTACTTCAATTTAAACTGTTGGCCAGTGCTGTTAAGGTGGATGACATCAATATGCCTTGTAAAGGAGGCCAATGTAGAGGCCATCAGATAGTCAAAGGGCCTTAAAATGTATAACCATTGCTCAGAGATAGGCATGTCTGTACTGCTGCAAGGGGTGATATTTACACACACACACACACACACACACACACACACACACACACACACACACACACACACACACACACACACACACACACACACACACACACTTTATTGGCTGTTTGGGATTAGAATCCCTAGCTATCTAGGTAGTACTCAATACAGCTTGCAGTACTTACTGCATGTGCCATGGAAATAACTTGACAGTAGACTCTCAGTCAGTGCTGTTAAGGTAGATGATATCAGCAGGCTTTGTAAAGGAGGCCATGGTTGAGGAAAGCAGCTAGTCACAAGGCCATAAAATGGCCCACCATTGCACAGATATAGGCCAGATGGGCAAGTCTTTACTACTGCAGGGAATATACCTACATACACACAGAGAATTACCTGTTATGAGGTTTCAACTCCCTACCTATTTGTACACATTATAGCACACTGTACTTATTACATTCACCACAGGTTATGTCTGTTATATTTGTGGATGCAGCCACAGTACTTGTGGCATATGCAAAGTGGCCTTGTATTACACAGCATGTGTAGTCTGCAGATTGTTCCAGCATGCTGCTGTTATTGTCTCTAATGTCATAGGAAAGGGATACATGTTAATACCACTGCTATGTGGGTACAGTTCCCAGTATGGCCATGTCTGGCTGGTTACAGTTTGGTAGGTGGACAATTGGCCATGGACAATATGACCTGTCCAAGGCCTGCAGGGTCTATATTACATTATCGAAGTTTCAAAACTTTTAATCGATATCGACCATAATCGAAGTCTTGAAACATCGAAAATGTAATAAAATACAACAACCCACCAAATCAAACCATTTAAATGCTCTAAGCAGGGGGACAAGCCACCATGCACTCCCACACCTGGCTTCTTAAATATACCAACTCTGAGATCACACTACAGTGCAGAAAAGGAAAATCGTCCCTTTCTGTGCTGTACGGAGATCTCCGTTAAAGGATTCAAAGTTTCAAGACTTCGATCATATGGTGTTGACCATATCAGATTCAAAGTTTTGAAACTTCGATCTTCTGATATAGACCAGTCCTGCATTACAACCATTGGACGTTACACCACCTTCTCACCATTGTCTGTATACAGGGTGATGTTTCACAGGAACAGGGTTGTGTGGGTGTGCAGATTCTGTCCTTTTGCGGCCTTGGTCTGTTGCCATCAGATTACTGTTGTGATGTGTAGGTGCAGATAACCACAGCCTTCTGCATGAAAGTAGATACATTCTTACATACACACACATAAACGTGTGTGTGTGTGTGTGTGTGTGTGTGTGTGTGTGTGTGTGTAACAGGAATGTCATCTTAACTCTTGCTGTGTGTAAGTTTTGTAAATGTGTTCAGTAGATATGAGTGGAGAGTCTATAGCAGTCTACACATCATTTAGCTATAAATATATATATATATATATATATATATATATATATATATATATATAAAATATAAACTAAACCCTAAATGGGCGTAGTATTCTCATCATCCTAAGGGGTGGTGAAAGCCACAAACACTCTGGCTAGGCTTATAAATGCCCTAGGGCAGATAGCCTAGTACGAACCTATGAACCTATGAACCAATATATATATATATATATATATATATATATATATATATATATATATGTGTGTGCCACATACTGATAGCTAGGGTAATCATGTGTGAGGGGAAAGGTAGAGACATACATAACTGTCTGTATGCGCAGACATATTTCCACATAGCTGCTCTTTGGACCCACTGTGACTGTCAGTAGTTACAAGGTGACTCCAAGCCAGAGCTTCTTAAGTCCAAGTAAGTCATTGTTCCACTGTATTCACCATTCATCAGACCTATTAATGAGTACAATGCCACATTTGCTATGTACCTTACCAGGCATATCCAAAAATTGGAATGTCCACAGATGTTCCTCACTAAAGGAATACCGACTGTAAGTAATATGTCCTATGCAGACCATCTCAGGGCCCTATCCCTGTATTCTGTCTCTTACAGGCTTTTGAGAGGAGATCTATGCCTGGCATACAGGGCATTTCCAGACCCCACTCTGATGGACCTCCTGCATATCCACAAAACAAACAGCACCAGAATTACCTATTCTAAAGACTTAAACCATGCCTGTGATATAGATAGTACCTGCTGGAGAGACAGACATGTATCCCAGAGACTACCCCATCTATGGAACAGGCTCCCCATCTGTGTGAAGCAGAGTTCCTCCCTAATACAATTCAAGCGCAACTTGGAAAATTGGATGGGAAACCAAAAATTTGTCCCTGGTTTGGCACCTATCTCTGTAGTGGACACAGGTAATAACCTGTAAATGGTTCATCTCACACGCTCATGCTTACACTTATCAAGTTTAGTAGAATTTGTCCAAGATTTGGGATGCATGACTAGACTTAAAAAGGCCCTTTTGGTTGTTAGCCTAGTAACCACCTATGAGTACCTGTACTCCAGCCTGGGATTTTGTGTGCTGCAGACCATTGGCTGTTGCACCTTTTTCCACACTCCAGCACCTCCCTGATATTTTGTCCAAGGCATTCCCCCGCTGTTTGCTGAATGCAATATGTGACTCATACCTATCAACTGTACAGATTTGCACAGAATGTCTAGATATTTGCCTCATATCTTTGGTCCTTGTTACATAACATTGTGGTTTTCTGGCACATTAGTGACAAATCATTAAAGAGTGACTTTAGGAAATAATGACAGATATTTGAGATTCTGACTGCAGACACTTCAAGAGACTCATAGTAATGCAAGACCTGTTATTCTATCAATTCTTTACATTTGCAAGTGCAATATGTAACACTTGCCTCTATTTGTGGGCCTTTGTCCCACTTATATTCATAGCTTTGGCCAGATTTGTGCTGTAAGAGGTTGATATGTTTGATGTGCTGGGGTACATACTGTAACACCACATACAGGGTGACAGATTGCATACCTGTCCCTGTACATGTTTTTGCACAATGTCTGGCCTATTGCCACATATGTCTGCTCTGTTCCTCATACAGTTGTAGTTGTCTGGTATTATACTGTAATATGCAGGCACTGAAGTGTTGTAACTACTGAGACATTTAAGTGATGGCCTTTACATCCTGCAGGTAATCTGACCTGGTGCAACCTGCTGTTATACTAGCCCCCTTCTAGGTTACTCAGACCATGTATAATGTCTGTCTGTATGTTTGGCCCTCTGTCCCCCCATTTTCTCCAGTTTTGTCCAGCCATCTTGCGGTCACAGATTGCAGTGTTAAGATAGTCTCTGGGACTCCTAAAATATGAGTAACTCACATGCAAAAGTTGTAGATTTTGTCAGCATCGAACTATCAGCACCATCCCCCATGCTAATGTCCTTAGCCCAGTTAGCCACACCAGACATCTGAGGGAAAGGCTTAGTTCCTCACACAATCAACAGCATACAGACATACACTGATCCCCTACATTTTGTGGTTAAAATATGTGGGCAGGTTGTAACTTAGGGCTAACTCTGTCTGATGCATGCAGTACACAACCAATACATGGTTAGGTACAGGTTGTGTGGTGTGGCTGGCATTCTTTTTATTATGTATGCTAGTTGGAGTAAGGTGTCAGTCCCTAGGATCCTAGATTGTCAGTGCATGTGCTATACATTGCCTCTTGGCCAAGGCCAGGGCATAGTGGGCATGCCTATGTCTGCTTACAGGGACAGCCTCAGGGGGTTCCTCCTCCGAGTCCCCCTGTGGATGTGGCTTTGGGGACCTAGGCATTGGTGGAGGGCTGTGTGTCCTTTCCCTGTGATGATCCTGCCACAGCTGGTTCCATAGTATCACATTCTGTAGCATGGCACATACTATGAACATCTGTGCATATGTGGCTGAAGAGTACTGAAGGGCTCCACCAGATATATCGAGTCACCAGAATCATGACTTGATCAGCCCATACACATGCTTTATAATGTCCCTAGTTTGTGAGTGTGCCTCATTATGGCATTCTTCAGTAGGTGTGTGTGCATTTCTGATGGGTGTCATCATCCACAGTTCCAGTGCATCGCTAGCATACCTCAGTAGATGGCCATATGGGATGTTCCACCTGGCAAACATCTGTGATGCATGCCAGATATGCAAGTGGTGATTACTGCTGGGGCTGCCTGCACGCACATTCATGATAATGCCCTGGGCATTGCACGCGTCCTGACAGTTGATGGAGTGATACCCCTTGCAGTTGATGTAGACTCTACCATCATCACTGGGCAGTGCTATGATGTGTACATGAGTGCAGTCTACAGCACCCAGTACCCCAGGGTAGTGTGCTACATGGTAGAAGAGACACATACTGCTGGTCATCTCCTCAGGGGTGTGGGGTAAATAAATATACTCATTGGCATGTGTTTGCATGGCATCCAGGAAATGGTGGATTACCCTGGATGCTGATGCCTGTTAGACCTCCATCATGTCCCCAGTTGGTCTTTGAAAAGTACCTGTAGCTAGTATGCTAAGGACTACACATACCTTTTTTCCCCTGGGGTGGGTTCCCCTCTGTTGGCTCTAGGTCTGAGGTGAGGGCAGCAGAACTCAGTGAATTCTTGTAGTATGTCCATGTCCACCCTGTAGTGCTCTACAATCTCCAGCTCATGTAGCCCCTGGAAGGGTATCCTGGGCCTGAACATAGGTTCATAGGTTCATAGGTTGGTACTAGGCTATCGGCCCTAGGGCCTATACAAGCCTAGCCATAACAATTCCCTGGATATTTCTTCCCACAATAATTACTTACCTAGACCCCTGTCTAGCAGGGCGACTTACATGATCCCCGGAGTGAATTTCCTCTCTCCCATCCAATCGTCAAGGTTCCTTTTGAAGAGGGCCAAGGAGGCGTTCTGCTTGACATGTATGGGCAGTCTATTCTAGAGTATGGGGAGTCTCTGCGTCAGGAACTTATCCCTTCAGCATGTTCTGTTTATTGTGATGACAAGGTTTAGATCCCTGGAGTGTGTGTGGCTCTGAGGGATTGGGATTTCTTTAAGTGGAGCATGTTCAACAGCTCAGGGTTTAAAATGGCCTTGTATGTTAAGCAGAGATCACCTCTGAGTAGACAATATGCGACAGAGTATAGCTGGAGTTTTTTTAGATGGTCAGCATATGGCATCTGCTTTAGGCCTGTGATTCTTTTAGTGAGGTATTTCTGCGGCCTTTCCAGCTGTTGCAGATGTCTTGTGAGGTACATCCCAAATGGGGCATTGTACTCTATAATGGGTCTAATGAGGGATGGGTACAGTGGAACAATGACCTCCTTTTTCCTGGATGAAAAGCCCTTAGTGATGAGGTGTGCCACATAGAAGAATTTCCTGACTGTTGTGGTGATGTGGTTATCAAAGGTGAGACCACTGTCCACCTGTGTCCCTAAGTATCTCATCACACATTCATTGTTTAGTGCACTACCACCTATGTGGTAATTCATGGGTACATGTTTTTTCCCAAAGGGGATAACTATACATTTATTGGCATTAAGCTTGAGCCCATGGCTCTGGAACCAAGCATCTGTTTCTGCAAGGCCCTTTTGTAGAATATCCACATCATTTGGGGATTCAATAATGGCTCCCAGTTTGTAGTCATCTGTGAACTTTATTAGCCAGAGTCCCTTAGTGTTGGCCTGTACTTCAGAGAAGTAGATGCCAATCAAGAGCGGTCCCAGGACTGAACCCTGAGGTACTCCACTTGTCTGGAGCTGGATTTGGAGTCAGCTACTTTTAGAGTCTGGGTTCTTTCAGTAAGCCAATTGGCAACCCATCGTGTGATGTAGGGATTTATGCCCAGCTTAGTAAGTTTATCTATGATTCCAGAGTGGGGGCTGGTGTCAAAGGCCTAGGTGAGGTCCAGATAGGCTGTATGGACTGCCTTACCCTCATCCACAGCTCTGGAGACTGATTCAAAGAAGTCAATCAGGTTCAGGAGACAAGATCGGCCCTGCACGAACCCAAACTGGGTGGGGTCCAATGTTTGAAGGTTGACAATGTCTTTGTTTATAAGTTCCATGCCCTTGCAAATCAGGCTCATCAGACTGATGGGATGGTAGTTCCCGTGATCCAAGGTGGATCCCCCCCTTGTGGAGTGGGATAACTGTAGCTGTGCGCCACTCAGTGGGCACAAAGCCTGAGGTGAAGCTATGATTAAACATGATACTTAGATGATGTGCCAGTTCATTTTGTAGTTCATTTAGCACAGCCCGGGATGTCATCTGATCCCATGGATGCTGTATTCTTAGCTTTGGAAAGTGCGGTTTCTACCTATGTGGCAGTGATTACTGGTATTTGGCAATATTTTTGTATTGAGATGGGCCCTTTAGGGGGTGAAGTTGGCACTAAATCAATCTTCTAGGATATTGGCAATATCCTTGGGATCATTATATTTAATAGATTCATAGGTTCATAGATTAGTACTAGGCTGACTGCCCTTGCGAGCCATTTTTAAGCCTAGCCAATTATCCTTTGTGAAATTTAAACCCTGCACCTTGTGTTTGCAAGGCAAACACCTTAATCATTAGGTTAATGCCATTCTGTTGTAGCTCAAGCAGATCTAAGCATTGCCATTTAGATTACTGACATAAGTATAGAATGCCTTGTGGTTGTCTTTGGAATCTTTGGCAATTTTATTTTTGTAACTAGCTTTTGAGGATTTTATGAGGGATCTCAGCTTCTTACTGAGGTTGGTAAGGGAGATTTTTGCATCCTGGGATTTTCCTCTTTTCTGCAACAGTTTCTTCCTTCTGTTGTATAGTTTGTTTATGGCAGGGGACCACCAGATTGACTTCCGTTTCTTGGAGGAGAGCATCTTGGTTCTATTTAGGATGGCACGATTCATGCACGAGTGGATGTGCTCATACAGTGCCTTAGTGTAGGATTCAGCAGTCAAACCTTTAGATCCCGTCTGCATGGGTGTCATGAAGTTTGTCACTTCTGACTTGAGTAGCATGAAGTTGGCTTTGGAGAAGTTTTTATGGAGGTTTCCTTACTGGAGGGTGGGGGTGGGATGTGGATGTCAAGGGTGATTTGCTTATGGTTTGACCTGACCAATGAGGGGGTGACCACTGGTGTGGAGCATCTATCTCCCATGTTGGTAATGACCAGGTCTAGGATACTGGAGCCCCTAGTGGGACAATGGATTAGTTGATCCAGGGCATTGGAATTTATGAATTCCAAAAACCGTTGGGAAAAGGTGTAGTTTTCCCAGTTAATGGCAGGGTAGTTGAAATCACCCAGTATTAGGGTGTTTGGTTGTATCTTAATATTTTCCAGTATATTTATAAAGGTGTAATGAGAATCTTGGGGCCTGGTGGTGGATCTGTAGCAAGCTACAATTTGGATTGCAGCCTTACCTAGTGTTAGTTGCACCTGGAGAATTTCAGATGCATTGTGTTGGGCAACTAGCCTGGAGGTGTGAATATCCTTGGTAAATATGGACACTCCTCCACCTTTAGTGTTTCATTCTTGGTTTGGTGGCCGAAAAGTGTGGTAAGAGTTGTAGCCTGGTATTGCAGCAGGGGGTGCTCTTTGGAACCTTGAACCAGGTCTCAGTTACTGCACAGATATCAATGTTCTCCATTTTTAGGAGTGCCTCAAGAGAGTGCATTTTGAGGTTTAGACTTCTATCATTGAGTAGCATTACCTTCAGATTTTGCATGCTTGTATCTGTTACAGTGGTGGTTTTGTCCTTTGAACCTTGCCTAAAAAGGCACTATAGGGGTGGCAATAGCTTTAGTCAGTAACCTGCATCCCAGGTGTGACAGGTGCAGACCATCTCTGGCAAAGCATCATGGTTTGTCAATCATGTCTTCCCAGGCAGACAGGTACTGGATCTCCTATGAATGACACCAAAAGCTTAGCCAATTGTTGAAGTCTATTATTTTGTCCTTATACTGTGGTATCATTCTGGGCAAAGGCAGGATGCTACTCAGGGCTAGGGTCATACCTGCCTGGGCCACATGATCCGAGAACTCTTCCATGTCTCTTTTCATGTAGTCCAGGGAGGTATATCTCAAGTCATTCACTCCAACATGGACAATGACAGAGTCATATTTGTACTTGTTGTGGAGTGACTTGAGTGCATGCATTATGTGGCAGATCCTGGCACCCGACAGGCAGCTGACTGTAATTTTCTCCTTGTTTAGCCTGGTAAGTGGGACATCAGCGTGCCTGACTATAGAGTCACCTATGATTAAAGTGTTGGGTACATTGTTTTTGGGTGGCACACTGGTGTTGTGAGCTATGTGTCACTTTGGTTGTGACTGGTGTTTGTTTGCGTTTCAGCTTCGGAAGTCCTTGCTGCTTGGGCAGGTTAATGGTAAGGGCTTCCACATATGTGGGTTTAGTGTTGCTATGCGTGGGTGTTGATGGTGTGGGTTTTGAAGGGCTATGTGTTACTTGAGGTGTAACACAGGTGTTAACCTTCTCCTCTTGACTGTCTAGCACAATCTTGGCTGGAGAGAGCTTTGCTTCCAGTTTGGCTATGTAAGTGCATCTCTCGCAGGTTGTGGTGTTGGGTGGTAGGAGAAGAGGATTGTCTGTTTACACAAAGCAGATGCCGCATTTCTCCAGTATGCCCAGATTCACCAGGTGGACATGAGAAATCACCAGATGCTGACCCTTGGACATGCCTGTTTAGATGCTTTTTTGTAAAGTACAAGAGCAGTTTTCCCTTACCTTTGCAAGGTAATTTGCAATTATAGGCTGTTTAGTGACTACATTTAATTTCTCCTTATTGACAAGGAGAGTTGAGTGCTTGTATCAGTTTCAGGCTTTCTAGTGCTTTCCAGCAGTTTCTAGAGCAAGTGCTAGTCACAGGCATTCAAGATTTTAGTGCTACTATTGAGAAACCAGCTAGTTCTAAGGGAAAATTTGAAGAGCACACTTTCTGACACCTGGAATAGTTTAACCATAGCCCAGTGGTGCTGCACAATGCGAAAAAATGTGCAAACACATGCATTTTTAAGCCAGAAAGTTTAAAGGGATAGAAATCAGCCCAAAAAGGCTAATAAAATTACAATTTCAGAGCTGGAAACCACTCCTTTAGTGTTAGATAGGCAGTACAATGCTCACCACTCCCACTGGTAAGCAGTAGGACTTCCCTCTACCACAGCAAGGTCTGGATAGCTCTGAACACAGAAATAAAGTCCTGAGACAAGCAAAATCTGGGATCTGGACTGGCTAGGAAAGGTGGGAAATGAACAAGCAAGATGGTATTTTTTTTGGTTAAAACAGGCTAAACAATATAATAATACAGTAAATAAACACGGAAATGGCTAAAGAACTTGAGTGTGTAGTCCTAAACAGTAAATGCAATTAAAACTCTACAAAATTATCAATTTAAAACTTTTTAAATAAAGCAAGGCAAGTACACAACTGAAAAATGATTTAAGAGGCAGTAATACAGTAGAATAAGTAGCTAGTTTGCATATACAGTGAAGTCTATATATACAGAAAAGCAGCTAAAACACACAAATAATTCAGATGCTGTGCAACCTAGAGCACTTGAGTTGTAGCAATATTCAGGCAAATACAGTGTTAATAAATGCACTAAAATATTCTCTGTATTTCCAAAATGTTTGAGAAGCACAGTCAGATCACCCGGAAATTTAGGCAATTTTTTTTTTTAAAGAAAGGGCGAAAGGAGGAACAGAAGGCCTTTTCAGATGTTCTCGCAGTAGTAGGTAGAATGAGCTAAAGCCACCAAGTATAACAACAAGACACCAACAGGGAGGAAGGGTGGGACCAATACTAAAGCTATTAGCCTACACTCTTTTAGACAGTAAACACTACAGAAATCTTTATGACAGCAGTGAGCCACAAAATGAAAGTTTTTAAACAGATAAAGGAGCAAGGAGACTCTACAGAATGCTTTTAACCACAAACAAATCAGTTTCTTATGCAGATTAGTTAACAGCAATAAAATACAGTAAAAAGTATGCAGCAGGCAATAAAAAGTGCTATATATAAATTGCTGGAAGAAATAACCAGTATAAATAAACCAAAAAAAAAACAGGATACTTATTGTTATATATCTCAGATCAGAGTTGTAGCCAATGCCCTTTCTCCACTCTGCTCAGTGTGTATAGACAGAAATCCTGTCAAAGTTAGGGCTTAAATACCAGAAGATACAACCTTAGATAACTTTTTTTTAAAAAAAAGCACAAAAAAACAGCCTCCACTAACCAGCAGTCAATCAACACAATCCTGCCACGAAGGTAAATAAAGGCTTCTGCTATTTCAAGATGGCCTAGTCATTTGCTCAGAACAATCACTGCAAAAACAAACAGGCCCAGAGCCAGCAAATCTGAACTTGGACAATGCTAAAGCTATTAGCCTACACTTTCCTCCTTCTCAGTCTAGACCTGTTGCACTGACCTCAGCATCTAGCACATACAGATGTAGCAGACCTGCAGCAGCCCCTAGCATTCTCTCAGTTAAAATTCCCAAGCCTGTACTCCAGTGGTGCAGAATATGGAGGGAAAATCAGACTGTAGGGTGTATGCATACTTTATAGTTCTCTGCTGTAGATGCAGCCTATGTGATTGGCATTCCACCTGCCAAGCTCATCACTGAGGGGTTGGAATGGCCCAGTTTAGGTGGAACAGGGGTCATCCATAATTTCTCAGCCCATTTCTTTTTTTTCCTTTTTTGACATCCTTCCTTACTAAGCATTATGACGCAATGCACAAACCTGCGTCACAGGTATAAACAATGCTCAGCAGTCAATAGATGCACCTCCATGAATGGGCATGCTCAGCACAGCTAAAACCAGCTTAAACATGTGTCCCAAGGCTAAACAGAGCTTAGCTGCATTGGACACACTCCCCTGCTCAGCTCAGTGGTGAGGTGCACAAACACACACTGCTGTGCTACAGTGTGCTTAAAGAAATAGAAACACACCTCTTTTTGATGTCAGCTACCTCTTCTGTGGACACCAACATGGTTTTGGGGCTACACAGGTTTGATCTGTTAGCACGGATAACCAGTTTTGCTATTCAGTAACCCCAGCTCTTTTGCATACAGATCTGTGCACACAACCTGGATACTACACTATTCCAGGACCTGCCACCTTAGCAACCACAGACATCTACCATTGTACATACTCCATGCAAGGCCCTATAGTGCATTATTGTCACATGTTTTATTTTTTTCCTTTTTACACTTTTAAATATATATATTTTTTGCATAATGGCATGTTTGCTCACTGTTGTGTGCCACTCAAAGATAATATGGGTATTAAAAAAATTTACTTTAAATATATTTTCATTACTTTTTGGACATACAGGGCATAGGTTTCCACATATCTGTGTCTGCTTTGTTATTTCTGACCTTCTAACAGGGCTTTTACAGCCCCTGTTCACTTTTTCATTTCATGCACACGGATCTTTTGCATGAACACTTCTGACACCAACTTGTGATTTGCATGTCTGCCTATCTGTTTGCTGGATTACTCTACACCCTCATTTGCATGCAATTCACCTGCTTTTGAGGTGATTTGCATGCTACAGACACTTCTGTGTTGGCATGCTCATGCATGCCCCTCAGCTCTGTTTACTGGATCACACGGCTGCTTACTTCCACGTAAGCTCTGTGCCACTATGCCTACACAGAAAATTAATCCAGGTAGGCTTTATTAAATTCCCCCTTTAGTCATCACTTGTCCAAACAGGTCTGTCATTAGTGCAATTAATAACTATATTAGGATTTTTCTTAATTAGTATTGTATGTGTAATTGTTTAATGTTCTCCCTCTTTTTTTCAAGTATGAGCGATGTGCCACTTACCGCAAATGGTTGTGGCTATACTTACCTCACACTTGCATCAGACCACCCATGTATCAGACATGAGCCAGACATCTAAAAATAGAAACAGGATGCATTCAATTAATAGTGCTGTGCATCGCTGGGCATCAGACAAACCTGGTAAGTGAGGCTGTGTTACACTAATGTAGGTTCATAGGTTAATAGGTGTGCACTAGGCTAATGGCTCTGGAGCCTATATAAGCCTAGCCCAAGAAGATTCCCTGGCATCATGCCACCCACAGTTAGTTCCTAATGCCCTTGTCAAGCAAGGTCATTGAAGTGATCACAGGGTGAACTTCCTATTGACCATCATCCACTCGTCAAGATTTCTCTTACAGAGGGCCAGTGAAGTGCTCTGCTTGCCAGGAATGGGAAGTTTGTTCCAGAGTATGGGAATTCTCTGGGTTAGGAACCTGTCCCTCCAGCATGTTCTGCTTATTGTGGTAATGTGGTTAATGTCCCTGGAGTATGTGGCACAGAGGGATTGGGATGTCTTAGGTGTAGCATATCTAGCAGCTCTGGGTCAGACATGGCTTTGTGGATCAAGCAGAGATCGCCTCTAAGTAGGCGATAAGAGACAGAGTATAGCTGATGTTTTTTGAGTCTGTCCATATAGGCCTTGTGTCTAAGGCCTAAGATCCACTTAGTGAGGTATTTCTGTGGGCTTTCCAGTTGTTATAGGTGTCTAGTGAGGTACATACCAAATGGGGCATTGTATTTTATAATAGGTCTAATGAGAGACAAGTAGAGAGGGATTATGACCTCTTTCTTCCTGGATGAGAAACCTTTTGTAATGAGATGTGCCACATAGAAGGACTTTCTGACTACAGTGGCAATGTGGTTATCAAAGGAGAGGTTGCTGTCAACCTGTGTCCCCAGGTCTCTTATCACACCTTCAGTTCTTAGTGGACTACTGCCTATGTTGTAGTTCATGGGCACAGAATTTCTCCCAAAGGGAATGACAATGCACTTTATGGTATTGAGCTTAAGGCCATGGTTCTGGCACCTGTCATTGGTGTCAGTGAGGCCTTTTTGTAGAATGTCAACTAATGTCGCAGAATCAGTAATTGCTCCCAGTTTACAATCATCTACGAACTCGGTCAGCCAGAGTCCCTTTGTGTTGGCTTGAACTTCAGAGAAGTAGATGCCAAACAGGAGAGGACTAAGACCGATCCCTGTGGGACACCACTTGTAACTGGTCGGTAGTCAGATTTGGAGTCCACTACTTTCACAGTGTGGGTTCTATCAGTGAGCCAGTTGGCAACTCATCTTATTACATAGAAGTTTATACCTTGTTTAGTGAGTCTATCTATGATTCCTGAGAGAGGGATGGTGTCAAAGGCCTTGGCAAGATCTAGGTAGGCTGTGTGGACTACCTTGCCCTCATCCACAGCTGTGGTGACAGACTTGAAGAAGTCTATCAGGTTGAAAAGGCATGATCTACCTTTCACAAACCCATACTGCATGGGGTCCAGAGTTTGGAGATTCCCTATGTCCTTATTTATAAGATCCATGATGATGCACTCCATAGCCTTACATATCAGACTCATCAGGTTAATGGAGCAGTACTTATCAGGGATTGTAGTTGCTCCCCCTTTATAGAGTGGGATGACCGTAGCAGTGCACCATTCAGTAGGAACAAAGCCAGAAATGAGGATGTGGTTGAACAGGGTACTCAGGTGTGGTGCCAGTTCACTTTGTAATTCATGTAGAACGCAGCCAGTGATATTATCAGGTCACATGGAAGCTGTATTCATGGCTTTGAACAGTGCAGTTTTTACCTGTGTAGCCATGATAACAGGGACTTGGCATTCCTCAGGTATTGTGATAGGCCCTTTAGGGGGTGAAAAGGGGGTAAAGTCACACTGAACCTGTCAAGCCAATATGTTGGCAATATCAGCTGGTTCTGTATATGTATTGCTATTGTGCTGCAACTCAACTCAGAACGGATCTGAGTATTGCCATGTAGATTTATTGACATAACTATAGAATGCCTTGTGGTTGTCTTTAGAATCTGCAGCAGTTTTGTTTTCATAGCTAGCTTTAGAGGATTTGATGATGGATCTCAGTTTTTTTTTTCTGAGGCTAACAAAGGAGTTTTTCCAGTCTTGGGACGTCACCATTTTCTACAACAGTTTTTTCCTTCTGTTGTAGAGTTTGTTTGTGGTGGGGGACCACCAGCTTGGCTTCCTTTTTTGGAGTAGTGCATCTGGTTCTGTTTGGTATGGCCCATTCCATGCACTTGTGTATGTGCTCATACAGTGCATTGGTGTATGATTCAGCAGTCATGCACCTATTTTCCATTTGCATGGGTGTCATGAAGTTAGCCACCTCTGTTTTTAGAAGCCCAAAATTGGCTTTGGAGAAGTTTTTTTTTACAGTGGTTTCCTTTGGTGGGGAGGGGGTGAGGGTGGGATGTGGATATACATGGTGATTAGCTTGTGGTCAGACCTGACCAGGGAGGCGTTGATTACTGGTGTAGAGCAACTGTCATCCATGTTAGTAATGACCAGGTCAAGGATGTTTCTAACCCTGATAGGGGTAAGAATGAGTTGGTCCAGGACATTGGACTTATTCCAGAAAACATTGAGCAAGTGTGGTGGTACATGAGTAATTTTCCCAGTCAATGGAGGGGTAGTTAAAGTCTCCCAGTATAAGGTATTGGGTTGTACCCTAATATTTTCCAGTGTGTTTAGGAATGTGGAGTGGGAGTCTTGGGACATGGTAGGGGATCTATAGCAGGCTGCAACCTGGATTACAGTTTTACCCAGTGTTAGTTGTACCTAGAATATCTCTGATGCGATATGTTGGGCTTCTAGTCTGGAGGTATGCATATCCTTTATGAATATGGAAACACCACCACCTTTAGTGCTTCGGTCCAGGTTTAGGAGCCAAACGTTGTAGTATGAATTATAGCCTTGTAGTGCTGGACTGCTCTCCGGAGCCTTGAGCCAGGTCTCGGTCACTGCACAGATATCGATGTTCTCCATTTTAAGGAGTGCTTTGAGCAAGTGCATTTTGAGATTTAGATTTCTAACGTTGAGTAGCATAACCCTCAGATTTTGTTTGCTTGTAGCTGTTATGGTGGTAATTTTGTCTTTAGGACATTGCCTAAAAAAGGCACTATAGAGATGGCAAGAGCCACTATCCGGAATCCCTGGGGTGACAGGTGCAGGCCATCTCAGGTGAAGCATTGAGGTCTGTCGATCATGTCATCCTAGGCAGACAGATAATGGATCCCCTTAGAATGACACCAGAAACTTGCCAATTTTTGAAGTCAATAATTTTCTGCATGTACTGTGGTATAATTCTGGTTCATAGGTTAGTACTAGGCTAACTGCCCTTGTGAGCCATTTTAAGCCTAGCCAATTACCCCATGTGAGAATCAAACCCTGACCCTTGTGTTTGTAAGGTAAACACCTTAGCCATTATGTCACCCTCCTGCTACTCAGAGCTAGGGTCATAGCTGCCTGGGCTACAAGATCAGAGAGCTCCTCTATGTCTCTTTTCATGTAGTCCAGGGAGGTACATCTCAGGACATTCACACCAACATGGACAATGACAGTGTCATATTTGTACCTGTTGTGGAGTGACCCAAGTGCATGCTTTATGTGGCAGATACTGGCTCCCGACAGGCAGCTGACCGTAACTTTCTCTTTATTCAACCAAGTGAGTGGGACATCAGTGCCCCTTACTATTGAGTCACTTATAACTAGCATATTGGATAAGTTGTTTTGCCTTATGGGCTTTAATTGAGTGGCACACTGTTTATGTGAGCTATGTGTCTCATGGTTTGTGCTGGGATGTGGTGGTTATTTGTGTTTCTGCCTTGGAGGTCTCTGTTGTTTGGGCAGATTTTTATTGAGAGCCTCCATGAAAATAGGTGTGTATTTTGTGTTACTATGTGAGGGTTGTGGTGGTGTATGTTCTGGAGGGCTATGTGTTGAATGTGGTGTGGTACTGGTGATATTCTTCTCCTCTTGACTGGCTAATCCAGTCTTGGCTGGACAGTGCTTGGCTTCCAATTTGGCTATATATGTGCATCTCTCACAAGTCATAGTGTTGGGAGGTAAGAGAAGAGGTTGTCTGTGTACATGAGGCAGTTGCTACACTGCCTCAGGGTGCCCAAGTTCACCAGGTTGACCGGAGAAAGCACAGGGAACTGACCTTTAGACATTCCAGGATATCAGCTCACTATATTAAGTACTGAAGCCTTTTACAGGAAAAATGTCACTCAAAGTTTCTGAGTCTGTACAGAGCACTGACAGACACTCGAGGGGAAACCAATACATAGACCCTGAAATTTTAAGAATTAAGTATTTAGTCAGATATTCTGAAGTTAGGTAGAAATCATCACGTTAACAATGAATACTAATATAGGGGACCTCAAGAAGCTAATCCTGTGGCAACAGATGTTACATGACAGACTGGAGTGCAGATGGTCCTGGGTTCCAGTATAGGGTACGCAAACTTTTTCTTTTACTGTTGTGACATTGCAGCATATACAAATAACGTGCTACATAGACAAGTGTCTCAATATTCTTGTGGCAAGAGGTGTACGTTTAGGACTACTGTACACATGGTCTTGGGTGCAAATATGGCATACTCCATACAGTTGTTCCACGTCAAACTATATTTACTGTCAGTAATAATACCTGACATAGTTTTGCTGATATGACAAAATGTTGCTGAATTTATAGTTCTGCTCTCTCAGTTCAATAAAAGAATTGCACAAGTTGCTGGATATGAAATAAAAACTTAGAAATGCATTGCTTGAGAGTGCACACTGTCTACTGTGTTATACATTTTAGTAAGCTGTGCTCTGCTTCCATCAAGCAAACATGGTAAACCAAGTGCATTTGTTTGCACAATGGTAAGTGGAGCGCAGCTTTTTCAAATATATCAAAATGCAGACAGTGCACACTCTTAGTAAGTGCAACTGGTGGGAAAACTTGCTATTTCAAGTATAATTAACAAGAAATGCACATTAGACTTTGAACCTGATCCTGTGTAGACATGGCTGGTGTCGCTGGAGAGGCTGTGCACTTCTGAGCACAGCACTGGGGTGCTCAGGATTTCAAGGTCTTTGTTGGGCTCCTAGTTAAGGAGCATGGCTCCTGCCTCTTGCAGGGAAACTATACAGGCTCTCATTACAAGTCTGAAACCTGGTCTAGTGTAGCTAGGGCTTTTTCCAGTGTGACATGTATCCCACAGATTGGAGAACAATGCTGTCATCACTATGACAATCTCAGAACAAGGAAATGAGATACCCTTGATCATGGGATCAGGGAGTGTCAGGCAGGGAGCACCCCACAGATGTGTACGTATTAATTGCATTGAGTATTTGCAAATATTAAAGCTGAATATAGCCAAAGCTCCTATTCATAATGGCTTTTTTATTTTTTTCTCTTTTCACAGCTGCAGAAGAGAGGGCCTGAAATGTGAAGTCCCACGCAATACAACTGGCCAGGATGAGAGAAGCATGTGGTATGTAAGCATAATTATATAAAGTACTGTTATTGTTGCCTTAACAGTTAAATACAGATTAGTTGTTATATCATAAAGTGGTATAAAATTGAGCATGAATATCAGAACTGTAAAAGCAGGTATGCATGCATTAGTCTGTAACATAGCTCTCAAATGTCCATATTTCTGCTGAATATCCAGATTTCTTACTCACTTTTGTAGTCTGTTCCTCATAAGATTCATGTTTTTCTGGCAAACACCTGAGACTGAAGTCATTAAATAATGAGTGCCAAAATGTATGGTAACACAAATCCTTTGCAACTTTTCATGTGTGTAACAATATGTTCCTATTTTTGGGTCATTGTATCCCCATTATAGGTTCATAGGTTCATACTAGGCTATCTGCGCTAGGGCATTTATAAGCCTAGCCAGAATGTGTTTGGCTTTCGCCACCCATTTTAAATTTATTTTGCTATGCTCTTTTTCGAGGTTAGTATACTGTGCCCCTGTCTAACAGTGACACAGAAGTGATACCCGGGGTAAACCTACGATCTCCCATCCACTCATCAAGATTCCTCTTGAAGAGAGTCAATGAGGGACTCTGCCTAACCTGGACTGGGATTTTATTCCAGAGTGAAGGGAGCCTCTGGGTTATGAATCTGTCCCTCCAGCATGTCCTATTTACTTCAGTGCTGAGGTTCAAGTCTCTCGGCGTAGCTCGATGGGATTTGGATTTTCTGAGGTGCAGCATGTCCATTAATTCCGGGTTGGACATGGCTTTATACATCAGGCATAGATTGCCTCTGAACAGGCGGTATGCCACTGAGTAGAGCTGGAGTTTCTTTAACCGGGCAGCATATGGCATCTGTTTGAGCCCTTTGATCCTCTTGGTGAGGTACTTTTGGGGTCTTTCCAGTTGCTGCAGGTGTCTGGTAAGGTACATCCCAAAAGGGGCATTGTACTCAATTATGGGCCTGATGAGGGATGAGTAAAGAGGCACAATGACCTCCCCTGATCTAGATGCGAATCCCTTCATGATTAGGTGGGCTATATAAAATATTTTTCTAACCACTTTGGCCACGTGGTTGTCAAATGAGAGATTGCTATCAACTTGGGTCCCCAGGTCCCTAATTACTTCTTCTGTACTTAATGGATTACCACCTATGTGGTAATTTGTGGGCACTTTGTTTTTGCCAAAGGGGATGACTATACACTTTTTAGCATTTAGCTTGAGGCCATGGCTCTGGCACCAGTTGTCTGTTTCTATGAGGCCCTTTTGGAGGATCCTTGTGTCGGCTGGAGAGTCGATTATGGCGCCCAGTTTGCAGTCATCTGCGAACTTGGTCAGCCACAGTCCTTCCGTGTTGGCCTGTACCTCCGAGAAATATATACCGAACAAGAGAGGTCCCATGACTGAGCCTTGTGGGACACCCCTTGTAACTGGTTTGGAGTTTGACATGGCTCCAGCAATTCTAACCATGTGGGTTCTGTCCTTGAGCCAGTTTGCAATCCATCTAGTGACATAGGGGTTTATATTTAACTGGTGAGCTTATCTATAATGCCCGAGTGGGGTATTGTATCGAAGGCTTTTGCGAGGCCCAAGTAGGCTGTGTGGACCACCTTCCCCTCGTCAATGGCCTTGGTGACTGTTTCAAAGAAATCAACCAGGTTTAAGAGGCAGGATCTGCCCTTAACAAAGCCAAACTGGGTAGGATCCAGTGTCTGTAGGTCCCCAATATCTTTATTTATGAGGTCCATGATGATCCTTTCCATAGCTTTGCATACCAAGCTAGTCAGGCTTATGGGGCGATAGTTTCCAGGATCCATTGAGGCACCACCTTTATGGAGAGGGACCACTGTTGCTGTATGCCACTCTTTGGGCACATATCCTGTAGTAAGGCTGAGATTGAACAGTAGTTTTATGTTTGGGTTTAGCTCTTCATGGAGTTCATGTAGGATGCAGCCCGGGACACTGTCTGGTCCCATTGATGCTGTGTTTTTTGCTTTGGAGAGGGCGGCTCTTACCTGATCAGCAGCACTCTGCTGGGATAGATATTTGCCCTTTTGGTGGAGGGGGGGAGTTTGCACTGAACCTGTCAGCTAGGATGTTGGCAATGTCTGTGGGTTCGGTGTATTTTTTGTCATTTTGAACTAATTCTCTGCATATCTGGGAATTACCACCCAGGTTCCTAACATAACTAAAGAAAGCCTTGTGATTATCCTTAGTGTCCTGTGCAATTTTTCTCTCGAAGCTGGCCTTAGACAATTTTATGAGTGCCCGTAGTTTTTTGCTAATACTGATCAGTGATGCCTTCCCTTTTTGGGATTTTGCTCTATCATTTAGTAGCTTCCTCCTTCTATTGTATAGTTTGTTTATGGCTGGGGTCCACCAGACAGGACGTCTGCCTTTGGAGGATTGGGTCTTGGTTTATTGGGGATCACATGATCCATGCATTCCTGAAGGTGTTTATAGAATGCATTTATAAAGGATTCTGCGGTCTGGGCCGTATTTTCCACAGGCCCGGGGGCTTTGAAGGATTCCACCTCAGTTTTGATGAGTGTGAAATTTGCTTTAGAGAAGTTTTTCACTGTGGTTTTCTGGGCAGGGGGTGGGGTCGGGATGTGAATATCCAGTGAGATTAGTTTATGGTCTGATCTTACCAGTGGGGGATACACTTCTGGTCTGGAGCATAGAGTCCCCATGTTGGTGATGATCAGGTCCAGTATGTTTTCCCCTCTTGTGGGAGTGGTAACACGTTGTTCCATAGCATTTGAGTTTATAAATTCTAGAAACCTTTGGGCTAGGGTGTTGGAGCTAGAGTAATGCTCCCAGTCTATGTTTGGGTAGTTGAAGTCACCCACTATAATGTTGTTTGGAGAGACCTTCATATTTTCCAGTGTTCTCAGGAAGGCCGAGTGGGGTTCCTGGGTTTGGGAGGGTGGTCTGTAGCAGGCTATAAACTGGAAGGCAGTTTTACCCAATGTTAGTTGCACATGGATAGTCTATGATGCTTCGTGCTTTGCCACCAACCTGGAGGTGTGGGTATCTTTGATGAATATCGATACTCCCCCTCCTTTTGTGGTTCGGTCCAAGTTTTGGGGCTGAAAAGCATGGTATGAGGTATAACCTGGTAGTGCTGGGGTGCTCTCAGGAGTCCTGAACCAGGTTTCTGTTACTGCTCAGATATCGATGTTCTCCATGCTAAGGAGAGTTTCGCGTGCATGCATCTTGAGGTTTAGACTTCTGTTGTTGAGTAGCATTACTCTTAGTTTCTTATCCCTTGTGATACCTATGGAGGTGGGTTTGTCTTTTGAGCCTTGCCTAAGGCACTATGGGGGTAGCAAGAGCCTTTGCCAATATCCAAAAGTCCAGGGGTGACAGGTGCAAGCCGTCCCTAGCGAAGCATCGTGGCTTGTCGAGCATATCATCCCAAGCTGACAGGCATTGGATCCCCTTTGAATGACACCAGTACTTAAGCCAATTGTTGAAATTGATCATCTTGTTTTCATATTGTGGCATCATTCTTGGTGAGGGTAAGATGCTACTCAAGGTCAGGGTCATACCGGCCTGGGCTACATGCTCAGAGCTCCTCTATGTCTCTTTTCATGTAGTCCAGGGAGGTACGTCTCAGGTCATTCACAATAGCATGGACAATGACTGAGTCATATTTGTACTTGCCTTGGAGTGACCTGAGTGCTTGTGTTATGTGGCGGATCCTAGCACCCGACAGGCTGCTCACCGTGACCCTCTCCTTGTTCAGCCTGGTGAGTGGGACGTCAGTGTGCCTGACGATAGAGTCACCTATTACAAGTGTATCAAGTGTGTTGTTTAGTCTTAAGGGCTGTGACTGTTCGGCACACTGGCTTTGTGAGATATGTGTTGCACGTGTTTTGTTTTGGGGTAGCGGTTGCTTGGGTGTCTGCTTTGGAGGTCTCTGCTGCTTAGGCAGATCTTTATTTAGAGCCTCCGAGTATGTTTTTGTGTGATTATGTGTTTGGTTTGCTGTCGTGGTAGGTCTGTGTGAGACTGGAATTCTAGTGAGTGTGGTTTCCTTCTCCTCCTGACTGGTTATGCCAGTACTGAGTTGAGAGAGCTTAGCCTCCAGTTTGGCTATATGGTTCCATCTCTCACATCTGTTGGAATTTGTTGGGAGGAGGAGATGGTTGTCTGTGTACATAAGGCAGTTGTAACATTGCCTCAAGATTCCCAGATTCACCAGCTGGACCGGAGAGGAGATTGACAACTGACCTTTGGACATGCTATAATAATATTGGGAATTCCTTTATAATTGAAAACAAGGGCCAGTGGGGAGTGAGGGTGTAGTGCTTTTAATTTTTAGTGCTGACTTATATAATTGCTTTAGTGAGCAAGTGCCAGGTAACTTAAGTGCAATGTGTTACAGGTAACTTAAATGCAAAAACGACAAACAGTAACTTTCTTTCAAGTGAAACAAGGAAATAAGTACAGTAAGCAATGCAGATAACACTAGTGATCCACAGAAGCGCTGAGAAGCCGTGTATTAGGTGGAATTAGCGTTCCAGGGAAATAATAAGCAAACAAACAACAAGTATATAAACAAGGCTAGATTCAGCAGACCTGGATCTAGTCTATGCTATAGCAAACAAGGTGTACCAATTTCAGTAAGATACAGTTCAAATATTCAGGCACTATAAACCTTTACCAGAAATTCCCAGCTCAGAAGGGCAGAGTCCAGCCTCTTCTCCCACAAGAGTGCAGACCACAAACCTTCTTAATGTAAAATGACTGGCCTGAAGCAAAAGTGCTTAAACCAGAACTAATACACTTTAAGAATAACAGACACCGGGCTCTCAATCAGCAGTTCCCAACTTAGAAGGATGAAAGCTACCTGTCCTGAGACCACAGTGCATGCCACAAACCTTCCTAATGTAAAACAACTGGTCTGAAGCCCAAGTGCTTAATCCAAAAGACTTAGAATGATAGCTACACTTTAATCAAGTTACTACCAAGCAGTAATAAATACAATTGAATACTTTAGAGAATGCCTGGATTAGTGCTCAAGTTACACAAACAAAGCTAGATCCAGCAGGCCCGAATCCAGTCTATGGCCACAGCAAACAAGGCACACCAACTTCAGTAAGAAGCAGTTCAGATATGCATGCACTATAAGCCTTTAACCAGAAATTCCCAGCTCAGAAGGGCAGAGTCCAGCCTCTCCTCCCACAAGAGTGCAGACCACGAACCCTCTTAATGTAAAATAACTGGCCTGAAAGCCCAAGTGCTTAAACCAGAATTAATACACTTTTAGAATAACTTACTTTATGATCTGTTCAAATATCTTGCTGTAAAAGGTTGACAGGTATGGTCTGTAGCACCCTTCCCCTCATCACCGGGGAGCAGGTCTTTAATGCCCTCTCAAAGGCAATAAATGCAGTCTCCATGGGACCTGATAACATCGCTGGCTGTATCCTACATGAACTCAGCTCCATTTGGCACCCTATTCAACCAAAGCCTGAGCACCAGCTTCATTTCAGCTGAATGGAGAACAGCCACTGTCATCCCTCTACACAAAGGTGGAACGTTCACTGACTCTGGAAATTATTGGCCCATCAGTCTAACTAGCCTGATCTGCAAGGCCATTGAACACATTATCATGGACCTTATAAACAAGGACATTGGCAATCTTCAAACACTTGATCTCACATAGTTTGGTTTTGTTAAAGGGAGATCATGCCTGTTAAACTTGGCTGACTTCTTCAAAACAGTCACTAAAACCACAGACAAGGGGAAGACAGTACATACCACCTTCCTTGACCTAGCCAAAGCCTTCAACACTATTCCTCATTTGGGAATAATGGATAAACTCTCCCAGCTGTGCATCAACCAATATTTTACAAGATGGGTAACTAACTGGCTCACTGATAAAACCCACTCAGTCAAAATAGGGGAAGCCACCTTTAATAGTAGACCTGTAATGAGCGGTGTATCCCAAGGATCAGTCTTGGGGCCTCTACTGTTTGGGATACAGTTTCATGAAGTGCAAGCCAAAACCAGTGGTCTGTGGCTGACAATGTTTGCAGATGACTACAAGCTGGGTGCTGTCTTAAATTCCCCTAGTGATGTGAACATCCTCGAAGAGGGCTTTAATCAAACTAATGACTGGTGCCAGAAGCATGGCCTCAAACTGTATGCCAAGAAATGCATCATCATCCCCTTTGGGTAAAATGGCATCCCCACTTATTATCCCATTAATAGCAACATACTAAGTATGCAATCAGTCTTGAGGGACTTGGGCAATGGGCACACAGGTTGATTTCCAAACTGACTTTTGACCACCATGTTGTCTCCGCTGTATGGAAGGCTTTCTACATGGCTCACCTCATAAATAAGGGTATTTAATCCAGGTCATAACATCCCTGTACTCCTCTATTATCAGACTCGCTATTGAGTACAATGCCCCCCTTCGGCATGTACCTTCCCAAGCACATGCAGCAGCTTCAGAGACCACAGATGTTCCTGACAAGGAAAATCCAGGGTGTCAAACACCTGTCCTATACAGATAGGCTAAAAGCCCTGTCCCTCTACTCAATCTCATAGAGACTGCTAAGAGCTGACATATATCTGGCATACAAGGCCATCTCAGACCCAGCCTTGATGGAGTTGCTGCAAACCCCACTTGCGCAACCAGCATGCAAGGCCTTAACTTGGTCTGTGACATTAATGGAACTTGTTGGCAGGATAGATTTATGTCCCAAATACAACCCCATCTGTGGAATAGACTCCTTCTCCATGTCAAGCAGAGTATCTCTCTAGTCCTCCTTAAGAGGAACCTGGATGACTGGATGGAAAACAGAAAATACACCCCTGGTATCCCACCTGTGTTCCTGCTGGACAGGGGAAACAGGTGGTTACTTTGAGGGAACATGAGCAAAAGTATTGGCTAGGCTTATAAGGGCATCCAGTCCAATAGCCTAGTATCATCCTATGAACCTATGAGCATAAAGCAACAGTTTGACATTCTCAGATAACAGTGAGCATGAATCTATAAAGTGTAAAAAGAAAGAGTGCATGCATGCTGTATTCTAAAAGAAAAGTACAGTATTAAAGAATTCACTGGTTGTGAGTTCAGATACCACACTTCCCAAATATGAAACTCATTTGTTTACAATACTGTTTTAGTTTCTCATCAATAAATATACAATGCTGTTACATTTTCACCATTATAGCATTTTAAGCTCAGACCTGTATACCTGTGGCTTGAATGGCCTGCTGTCACGTGTAATCAGTGTATATGCATATGTGCAATATATGCACCCATAAATGATTGCTGGATGCAATCTGATCTGTACTATAGTGTGCATGTGATAGGAACAGGGTAGTATTTAACGGAATAAAGAAATGTATTAGCAGTCGGTAGTGTTAAAAGTAAAATGTAAAAGAATAGAGTAAATTCATTATAGAAAGCTTGCTATATTATTGGTGGCTACTAATTTTCTTTTTTTTCTCTCACCCCCCCACCCCTTCTCTTCAAAATTTTTATGGATTTCTTATTTTTTATTATTAGTTTTACTTGTATTATTATTAGTAGTATGTTATTAGCTATATTATTATAATTTTAGTATTATTTTTATTTATGTTTTATTATGCATCTTTTTATTGTTTTATCTTTACATATTTTTTTTTTCATTTATCATTGTGTTTGCAATTACATTATTTATTATTTTTATAATAATATATTCCATTATTTTTATTTTATTTTATTTTTTCCATTTTTGGGTTATGTTTTATTTCATCATTTCATTTTAATTTTATTTGTGTTATTCCTATAGCACAGAGGGTCAGCCTGTTGCCTGTGATCTGCCTACACTTGCTCCACTGGCTGAAGCACCAAGGCCCTGCACTTTGAGGCTCTAAGGAAAAATTTGAAGAGCAGACTTTCTGGCACCTGGAATAGTTTAACTGTAGACTCACAGTGCTGCATGATGTGAAAAATGTGCAAACACACGCGTTTTTAAGCCAGAAAGTTGAAAGGGATAGAAATCAGCCCAAAAAGGCTAATAAAATTACAATTTAAGAGCTGGAAACCACTCCTCTAGCGTTAGATAGGCAGTACAATGCTCACCAGTCCCACTGGTAAGCAGTAGGACCTCCCTCTGCCACAGCAAGGACTGGATAGCTCTGAGCACAGAAAATAAAGTCCTGAGACAAGCAAAGCCTGGGATATGGACTGGCTAGAAAAGGTGGGAAACGAGCAAACAAGATAGTATTTATTTTTTGTTGAAACAGGCTAAACAATGCAATAATACAGTAAATAAACACAGAACAGACTAACACACTTGAGTGTGTAGTCCTAAACAGTAAATGCAATTAAAACTCTACAAAATTAGCAATTTAAAAGTTTTTAAATGAAGCAATGCAAGTGCACAACTGAAAAACAATTTAAGAGGCAGTAACACAGCAGAATAAGTAGCTAGTCTACATATACAGAGAAGTCTATATATATAGAAAAGCAGCTAAAACATACAAACACTTCAGATGCAGTGCAACTTAGAGAACTTGAGTTGTAGCAATATTAAGGCAATTACAGTTATAATAAATGCTCTAAAACAGGAGTGTCCAACCCAGCGCCCGCTGCGACCCTCAACTGCTCCTCAGAGCTCTTCCATGCGTTCATAAATTAAATTTTTTTTTCATTTAAACTTTTTCGATTTGTTTGTGTCTCTGCTGTTCTGCTGTGTCTTAACTATGCATTTACACATTTTTTTTATTTTTCATACCATTTCTTTTTTGTGATTGCTGAAAACATCTTTAAATTAGTTTTTAGTTTATATTTTTTTTCAGGAAGGAAGAAGGAAGGTGAGAAGTGGTGGCGAAATATTTTTTATTATTTTTTACTACTACAAACATCTATTCACACATCAGTAAAAGAAAGCTAGCTAATTATATAATTATGGACTGAAGGATGTTTAATATTGGACCTGGATGGATGATTAAAATGTATGCAAGATCTTGATTATTTTGAGACACATAATTTAATTTTGCTTTTGAATTTTTGATATTGCTATTGAAAACTGAATATTGATTTTTGCTATGGGGAAAACTAAAAACTAAAATAAAGATACTTTTTTAATTTAAAAAAAAAAATATAATAATATTTTTTTATGAGAGTTTGATTGATGTAAAAAAATATTTAAGGCTGGTTTTTCCTTTTATAATGGAAGTCTCTTCAATGTCTAGAGTCAGAATGTTATGATTCTGTTTTTGCTAATTTTGTTAATTAAAAGTTTAATAAATTGGGTCTAAGAGATCTAAGCTTCCTTAAGCTAGTTTAGTTTTTCTTTTAATAAAGTATTCTAACTTTGTTTTTAAACTGTTCATGTCTATTTTTCTCATATTTGTATTTAATATGTATCCTCAATGTTTGTATTAAAACCAGCCATCTTTGCCATTGAATACATTTTATTATTATTACTATTTATATTTATGTGTTTGAGGTTTTGTCTTGCTAGCATCCCACAGGCTGCTAGCAGGTTGTTTTTAGCACAATTACAAAGGTATGCTGAGTGCATGATTATATTTAATGTATATATTTATATTTATTTATTTACCGCTATCCCATAAAGGATAAATTTTCTGCACACATCTCTGATTTTCTGATGGCTACTACTAGAGGAAGAGAAGAGGCTGTGGCAGTGTAGATTTCAAGGAAAAGGCTTTGGATAAGGCTTTGAGAACCAGAGGGGGAGAGAGAGTGGTAACTGAGAGGAGAGTATGCTGTTCCAAGGATTTGGTACTATTCAGGGATTAGTCCATTTAAGTCTGGATGTGGTCTAGTGAGGCCCAGTGTATTTGTGTTTTTTTGGATTCATTTTTTTTTTATTATATCATTTTTGTGTTTTATCGGAAAGCGGTAATATTGTGTATGTTGTAAGATTATCACCCTCACTGGCCAGACCACAGTAGATTCTTTTCCCTTTCACGTTGTTTTCTTGATTCAGCACTTCATGTGGGTAATGGGGTTTAGTATCTGGTTAATCTGGTTTCTTTTAACATTATACATGAATAAAACATATATACCTTTTGAAATATTACTGCTAAGTAGGCTGTGCACTCTTGTTTTAATAAAAGTTTAGTTTTTGTTAAATTGAAGTGACTCAAGACTTAAAACTTTTATAGTAAAACTTGAACCCCATAAAGTTTAAAATTCAGATTTCCCACTATTTTTTAAAATAAGGTGGTGTGTTTCTGGTCAAATGTCTAATAGTTATTTGCGTGTCCAAACTACAAATAAGAGTCAAACCACAAACCAAAACTCACACTACCACACTCATTGCACATGAGAGAGCATAGAAATTAATGTTTGAATGTTGCAATTTGTTTTTTTAAATAGATGGTACCAGTTTGTTATTTTGATTATGATGGATTGTACTTGTTATTTGCATACTGATTGCAGTGTGTTATGACCAAACAATAAAATAATTGTAAACCTCCAAACTTCAAAAATTAATTACCTCCTCTGCTTTTTGAAAATTAGCATTTATTTCTCATGCTCCTTTACTGAATTCAGTTTCTCCTCTATATTGCTTTCTCTGCTTTTATAACTGTGACAATGTGTTTCAATTTTCCTCATGCTGTTTGTGTGTTATAAACTCTTGTTACAGTATTTGACTTTGTTAAAAATATACAAGTAAAGTAATAAAATGCCAGGAGTTTACAAAAAAGTGTTCACAAAGAAATAAAATATATATGTTTCAAAACTTTCCCACTTTAAATAACAATCTAAATCTTTTTGATCATATAAAAAACAACACAAATCTCTTATGGGTTCATAAAAACAAAACAAATAATAAGTACTTTGTTGAAAACACAAAAAAATAAATTACAAGCTTGTTTCTTCTGTTTAGATTATTTTTGTTTATGGATTGTTTTTGGGTTTTTTGATTTAAATTCTCTTTCTTGGTCTGTGCTCCAAATTTTCTCATTGTGAACTCTTCCATCTCCAAGCCTGTCAAGTTGTCACTTCCCCAAATTTTTCTCTCTGCCTCAGTCTGGACTCTGCAGCCACAGATCTTTAACTTTACAGGTCTTTACCCATTTACAGTGTTTTATTTTCTGATATATGCTTTATGTTTTTTTTTTCTTTAAACTTTTGGATTCTCTTGTTGAAGAAAATAGCAGAATTTATCTTTAGCTTGTTTGTTCCTGAAATTCATCTTTAGTAAATGGGCCTCTTCTTTTTGAGTAAAGCCTTCTCATATAGGGGCTGGAAGCCAAACTCAAGCAGATGATAAGCCACCACTGTGGAACTCAAGGCATGCTGATATGACAGTTCTGGGAAGCAATAACTTGGGTGATATGAAAAAGTTCTACCTTGGCCCTTTTCAGACAACTTTTTATTTTCCCACATGTTTTAAAAACACTGTTGTTTTCAAATTTTTTTTTCCTACATGACAACTCATCCTTTTTCCCAAATTATTAGGCCAGACATGTTGCGAGACTTGTTAGGCCAAATTTTTTCTGTGTTCTACTACGAGGAATGTCTGCAGTAGCAACCAGGCAGAACCTGTGTGAAGAATACAGCCTCCTCATTCCGCTGCATGTAGTACTGAGGAACAACTGACATGATCCTCATGTCATCAACTTCCCATATTTCAACCTCCTTATGAGCTTTTTCACTGTGTTCCATTGTATATCCAATTGTTGATTTGCAATGTATTTTTCTTTGGTATATCTTTGATGAATGAGATTAGTTTACTTGTTCCTGATAGTTTCTTTTCAACAATTTTTTGTTCCCTCTCCTGACTGATGCTTTTTCACTTGAAATGTTGTTTTTTGTTTGCGTGGGGAGGCATAGGGTATGGTGGTGTAAAACTTGATGATGTGTATTTTTCATGTAAAAAGGTTTAGTAAATTTGCGGAATAAAATGTTTTCATGTTTTTTCAATTGTTTAATAAAACTAAATAGCGGAAAAAATTTGTCTGATTTGTTGCATAGACTTGTAATAAACCAGTGATAATTATTTTACAGATTGCTTTATTTGACTTTTAATGTTTGCTTGTTGGTGTTTTTAATTTTTTTCATTTTTTTGCTTACTGCTAGATGCTATTTGGCTGCTTGCTATTGGGCCTTGCTTGTCTGATGCAACTATTAGCTTGCCTACATTTTTGTGCATCATTATTTGTTGTCAACATCAGATTATTTTACAAATTTGCAATTTGCAGCACAACACATAGATTTATTGTTATGCTCTTGGATATTGAAAGTTTTCATTCAGTCATTTTTTGTTGCTTTCTGAAATTTGAAGAATTCTTAACAGAAAGAACTTGCTTGATAGATTATTCCTTTTCTTAACAGCTACATCTCGCAACTAATGTCATTTAACCAATTTTGATCACTGGCCTATATTAACATATTCAACAAACCAGTTTTGATAAAACTAACTTTTTGCTTTTTGTTTAAAACAGCACACAAAAACCCAAAAGGTTGGGTTTTTTCAGTTTTACATACATTTTTTATTTTTGACATATACCATAAAAAATTATAAAACTATTTCTTAAAATATATGAAATTTTTTATTTCATTAGGCTTTTTTATTTTGTATTTTTTTTTTTTATTTTTTAATTATTTTTAAATATAAAGAGGGACTGTCCTCAAAAACTAGGATTTGTCAGGAAAAAATATAGTTGTTGTCAATCAACTCATTTTTAAAAGGGATTTTCTGTGTTATGACACAACTGCTAATTCATCATGTGAAAAATTACTGTTATTTGTCTGGAAACTTATTAATTTATCTCAATATTTATCATTTGCTGACTCATTTTAATTAATTGTTTATATTTTACAATTTCATACTTTTCATCAACTAAATATTGGTCAGAGGTATATATGTAGTATAGAAGAGAAAAAACAGGTGTTTAAATCTGTGGCAAACTGAAACCAAAGTTATATGTGTTCATAATGGTATTTATTTAATCTATGGCCCATTCGTTAGTATTTTTTTTGAAGCCTGCTCTAAAATATACTGTATATTTTCAAAATGTTTGAGAAGCACAGTCAGAACCAAGAATATTCAGGTTTTTTTTTGAAAGGGAAAAAGGAGAAACAGAAGGCCTTATCAAATGTTCTCTCTATATTAGGTAGAATGAGCTAATGACACTAGACTGGGAGGAGTGTCCCAGATCAGATTTACAGTAGGGGCGGGCAACTGCAAAGCCACCAAGTATAACAGCAAGACACCAACAAGGAGGGAGAGTGGGGACAACAATACTAAAGCTATTATCCTACAGAGAGTAAGCACTACAGAAAGCCACAAAATGAAAGTTTTTAAACAGATAAAGGAGCAATGAGACTCTACAGAATGCTTTTTTAACTGCAAACAAATCAGTTACCAGTGCAGATTAGTTAATAGCAATAAAAATACACTCAAAAACTGTGCAGCAGGCAATAACAAGTGCTATATATAAATTGCTAGAGACAATAATCTGTATAAATAATCGAAAAAAAAGGATACTTATATATCTCAGCTAACAGTTGTAGTCAACAACTCTCCTCCACTCTGCTTGCAAATATACAGCACTGTCTTGCTTTCTGTGTTCCTTCATCATTCAGCAGTTATCTGACCAGTACTGTGGGACACACAGTGTGTAAACCATTCTATATCATTGCACTTACAATGTCAAAGGATATTAACTGGGAATAATATGATATGATAAAGAACGCCAGGTTAGATGTCACAAACGACCATTGACTCTTTTTGTGGGGGGACATAGGTGTGTTCCTGCTATGGCACTAACAAGACTGTATTGGTCTGGTTACTCTGCTTGTTTGGCATCCTGCCTATTGCCTGATTAGGGAGGGTTGAGAAGTCAAAAACCTCAAAGTGTATCCTTATTGTTGAACTTTTCGCTGTAATGCTTTCCCAGTACAAACATATGGTGAAGTAGGAGGATGGTTTTAGGCTCTTAGGTGGTGAGTCAGTGTGCTATAGCTTCTCTCCTAGCCAATGCAAGGACATACTGAGCATGCCTTTGTCTGGCAATCCTACACCAGCCACTAGTTCCCCATCTGACTCATCATTGGCCTGTGGCTGCGGTGTTCTTGGCGTTGTTGGAAGGATGTAACCTCTTCCCCTTGCTGATTCTGCTGCAGCTGTTTCCACAAGATTTACTTGGGTAGCAAATCATATACTATGAGCATTATGGGATATGTCAGTGGATTGTAATGGAGGCCTTGGCCAGACGTATATAGGCACTGGCACTGTGACTGCAGTTGAACGATGTGTCTCATTAAGATGTTCTTGTGTGTGTGTGTGTGTGTGTGTGTGTGTGTGTGTGTGTGTGTGTGTGTGTGTGTGTGTGTGTGTGTGTGTGTGCTATTCTAATGAATTTCATCAGTCATAACTCCAGTGCATAGCATGCATCCACCCCTAAAGGAGCTTGTGAGATATCCTCCATAGCACACATCAGATGCACTCGGGAGATGTGGCACTTACGGAAGTCGTGTTAACTGCCAGTGTTGCCAGCTTACACATTACAGATGATTCCCATGCCATAACACATGACTTGACAGTTGTTCAATTGGTAGACCGTATGGTTGCTGTAGGCCCTACCATACTCCCCAGGTACTGTTTTCATGTGTACATGACTGTGGTGTATGGCACACATTTCTTCAAGGTCATGTGTTACATGGTAAATTTGTAGCATTCTGTGACCCACTCCCCATAACTAATGGCAAACTATATGTGCTCTCTGCCATGTTGTAGCATAGCATGCAGGAATGTTTGAAAGGTCTTGGATACTGACACCCATGACACACCAAACATGTCCCCTGGTAGTCTGTGAAAGGTACATGTGACTAAAATTCTAAGCTTATTTTCCACTGTGATGGGTTCCCTCCATTTGTCTCTGGCTCTGAGTCAAGGCTGCCACAGGTCATATATTTCCTGTTGTGTGTCCTTGGCCTGAAAAGTCTTCACCTTCTCTGTCTATGGCTACTGGCACCAGCAGCAGTATTGGCTTCAGCCTCTAGCACAGACAACATCAAGCAGAGTATCTCTTTACCCCTTTTTAACAGCAACCTGGATAACTGGATGAGAAACAGAAAATACACCCTTGGATTCCACCTATGTCCCTGCTGGACAGGGGCATTGGGTGCTGACTTGTCTAAACATGGGCTAAACTCTTGACTAGGCTTATAAGGGCCTCAGGGCCAATAGCCTAGTAACTTCCTATGATCCTATGAGCCTATGATAAAAAGCAGCAGCTGCTAACAATCTGTCTGTGATTACTTTGTGTCTGTACTCCACTATTTTCCCATTCTGCATAAAAAAACAGCACAAAGTCTACATACATGCTTCCTATCCTGTTGAGTAGCTCCACAAGATTGGTTGCTTAGCATGTAATTCAGCTGCCTATGCTGTAATTAGCATCTCTTTAGCACAGCCTAACACAGATGCAATACATTGATAATCCACTTCATTATAAAAAGTCAAATTTGTAGCTAGGCAAACTGATGAGGATGACAGTTATTGCTTTGTTTAACTCAAGATTCATTTTGATCAGTATATCTCCACAGCGGACTACTGTACTTCAGCAGGTATGTATCAATTTCATTACCTATATAATGCATGTTTCGATGTAGTGAAGAATAATGTGAAGTAAATCTGTTTGCATTTTATAGAGCCGTAATCATGGCAAGACCTTATTTTTCAAGTGATTTCAGAGGTACAGAGGATGTAGAGTAGGCTGAAATTATAATACTGTGTTTCGTGGAAAGGTCCTTTGGTATCAATTTTAGCATTTCACAGTTGTTTGGTTAGCACAATTTGTCCTTAGGCTCTTATTTTGTTGAGGGGGTAACAAATATGAGTTTCTGCAATAGCACAAACTAGAATGGACTGGTATTTTTGGTGGGTCAGCATATTTGAGTATCTGATACGGTTCTCTTGTTACTCTCTTTGTTTTGTATCCTTCCCCATTAGTTTTTGCCCCTGTTGAATCTTTGAAGTCTATCACTTGGGGAATACTGACAGCCTCCCTTTACTGCTTTATCTGTAAAAAGTTTATTTGTACTTATGTGATCATTATATAGGTTGTCATTTTTTTGTCTTTCAGGACACAAAATGTCAGTTTGATGTAGGCCCTCATTTACTGAGGTGGAAAATGACCTCATCATAGAGGTTTTACTTCAAAATCATGCAGTACTGATGTCCAGAGGGTGGGCTAATATGGCTCAGCAGATGTGGAACAAATTAGTCTGCACCATAAATGATATTGGTTGACACAATCTCACTTATGAGCAGGTGCATCAGAGAGCCACTGATAGGTAACTGCTGCAAGGAGGCATGCAGCTGCAGTGGCAAGTGATCACCAGATCACTGGTGGTGGGCCTGCTGAAGAACTCCCTCTCACTGCACAGAGGAATTCCTGGCAAACATTGCCAAACAGGACAGTTCCCAACAATCAATGTAACAGTACATTCTGGATGTGTATGCCAATCCTGCATTTCAACAGGAGCTTCCAGGTATGCTTTGTTAGATCATCATTACAATACTGTGGCATTCTGAAATAGTGTCAGTAGTTTATATGTGTGTCAAGTTGTCTTTTGGCTGGGGGAATTTAAGATAGCTGCAGTTTTAAGATTATTTTATACTTGTCAGCGCCATTCTTGTTAACATTTCAGTTACTGCAGATATAGATGAGTAAAGTTATTACCCCGTTATACTGTTGAATGTGGTGCTTCTGTCATTACCTCTTCCTTTGTTTATTTCAGGACCATCAGGAATTCAGAGGCATAGGACTCTTGCATTTGGTAAGCATAATACATTTATGTCAGTACTGTAGATAAATTACAAGATATCTGATAATATATCCTCTCAGGCCTGCCGTATGGATTGCTGTACTGCCTGCATACCTGTCAGCTGTACAGATTTCTGCTGAATGTCCAGATTTAGACTCATATGCCTGGTCTGTATTTCATATCAGTGTGATTTTCTGGCAAATTATTGACAAGTCATTAAAGATTGCAGACATGAAATAATGACAAAGATCTTATTTTCAGACTTTATACCCTTCAGAAATTTTATGCTAAAGCAAAACCTGTTATTCTGTCAACGCTCTAAGTTTGTAAGAGTGATATTTCAAAATTGTCCCTATTCTTACACCCTTATTCACCCATTATTTATGGTTTTGCCCAGATTTCTTGTTCTAAGAGACTGAGAGGTATGACTGTCTGTAATAGTGACAGCAGTATAAATTGTTTAGCATATATTGTAGCATAGTACTTCAGGTATTAATGTATTCCTGTGTTTCTTCCTTTTATCACAGGTGATCATGGAATTGGTATTGTGTCCTGCACCACCTGATGTCAGTGTCTCAGACTCTGATGATGACTGTGGCCAAAGTGAGGCACAGCTGGGGGATGCAGATGCTGAATCTGACACAGAGGTTGACACTCAGAAACCGCATTCCTTATTCTCTCTACACAGCAATATGTCTACCCAACCCTATTCCACTGAGGTCACTGATATTGGACAGCTGGAGGGCAAGGACACTGACCAGGGAAGTGTAGCTACTGTTGCTCTGTCCGTAGACAAAAGGTAGGTGAGGTGCCATGCAGGAGGCTCTGTAGGGGGTGCTTGGAGGAGGCCTGCTGTCTCACCTCCATGTGGTGCAGGTGTCTCTTCCTGTGTAACCCAAAGTATGTTTAGGACCATCATGGAGGCACAGGCATGTTCAGAAAGGCACTCCAGACAAATGCACAGGGTTTTAAATATGTCACAGTCTGACATCTGTGACTGTCTCCACCATCTTGTTGACTCCATGGATTGGATGACTAACACATTGGAGCAAGGTGTGTCTGCAATGGAGCGCAGAGTATCTGTCATGGAACACATATTGTCTGTGATGGAATGTTTGATGGGAGGGGAATGCCAGCCTTGTCTGCATAGGTCAGCAACTACATCTGCTGTGAGGCAACATGGCCATGTCCGATCATGCTTCTGTAGTGATAGTACTTCCACTGCTCCATCAGGGATTGTGTTGTCCACATCCAGATGTAGCAGGCCATGGGGTCATGGTCCTGTGAATTCCCATGAAAGGAGCACGTCCAGCAGACATCACTCACCTGTAAGTAGTAGCCTTGCATCAGACCTTGAGCATGGTGGTGCCAGTGCAACTCCTGGCAGAGGCAATCCTCATGATCGGGACCAACAATGATGACTTGTCAACTCTATGATGCATGACTCACATCTGGCCAACATACAGACATGTAGAGCTAGCACTGAGCTTGGCTGTGTGCATGCAGACACTCACATACCAATGTTACATTTAGAGCACCTACAGAGATACACACAACATTTTCATGGTCGATCTTGTCTGCTTCACTTCCTTACCCACACACTCTTGCATACCTTTTGTGTCAGCCTATGCCTCCTGCATTCCCACACAACACCCTGTGCAAATGATGATAACTATGCCATATCCATGTTTCTTATCTTTACAAGTCAGGGATAGTAAAGATATGTGCCTGATCCACAGGATGACTATTTACATAAATGATGATTACATCTGCATGTGTAGTGTTGAACTGATGATTGCACCTGTCAGTTATATTGTACTTGGCCAGTTACACAGATGCTGCCATAATTTCACTACTTTACAGTGGTGCTGCGGTAGCGTTATCACCTCACAGTAAGACGCTGTCTGGTTCGACTCTCAGCTAGAGCGTCTTCTCCGTGGAGACTTGCGAGAATGGGCGTACCTTTGTTGAAGGTTGTGCGTCAGGGCTGGTAACTCGGCACGTAAATATTAACTACCAAACATTAGCGGACCGGAGTTCCACTGTGGCGACCCCTAACCAGGAAAAGCTGAAAGACACAAACAATCAAACAAACAAACAGTGGATGCTCTTGTAAGGGTTGTGAAGTTAACTGAAATTTGTATCATAAAATTTGAAATTTTCCCTGCAATTATTTTTATTACAGAGTTGTGGTGCACATCAGAAGTCACAACGTCAAATTCAGATGTCAGGATTTTAAGTATGCACTGTAGTCAACTCTCATCAAAACATTAATACAGTATAACAGTATTTCTGGCATGTACAACACCTTGAAGCAATAACTTCATGGGTGCATAGGATGTTACTAGGCTATTGATCCAATGGTGTTTAGAAGCCTAGCTATTAAATCCCGATATAACATTTGATGTCAGATATGTATGGGCAAGATTTGTCTAGCAAGGACTACCCATGTCCATGTGAAACACAGGGGCAATGCAGTTCTGAGATTCAGAGTTTCACCTCAAGTCATCCAGGGTGTGATGAAACAGTGGCATGGAGGTTTTCAGTTTGACATGGCTTTGAAGCCTATTCCATAGGAGTGGCAATCTATGGGAGATGTATCTGTGTCTCCAGCATGTCCTATATATGTCAGCTTACATTGATGGCCCTTGAACAGCTGACTGTAGTCCCAAATGACATATGTAGGGGGAACATTTCCATCACAATTGTGTCAGAGATAGCACTGTAAGGTGTACTTAAGTCACCTTGAAGCAGTCTATATCTTACTGAGTACAGTGGCATCTACATTAGTCTGTCCATACATGTTTGACATCCTGATGTATATTACTTGTAAATTTCTGAGGTCTGTCATGTTTCTGCAAGTGTATGTTACACTACATAGCAAAGAGAATATTATATTCAAGAGCAGGCCTGAGGAGGGATGACTATAGGGAATTTAGAAGTGGATGTGATACTGTTGCAATGGCTTTGCTAATCTGATGCAATATGTAGAAAACCTTCCTCACCACAGTAGACACATGTTACAGTCTACTCGTGTTCCCAGGTCTATCAATACAAAATTGGTGATTAGGGTATTCAGAGTTATGTCATAATAAGCTGAAACATCGCTAATACCAAAGCAAATGATGACACATTTATATGAAGGTCATTTAACAGCACAGAGTTGGCATCAGTCATTAGTGTGTGTAAGCCCATTTTGAACAGCACTCACATTGTTAGGGGATACAATGATAGCACCTAAGTGTCCTTCAACCACAAACTTGGCTAGCCACAGACACTCTGTTTTGATCTGGACTTCTGAGAAGTAAATGGTGAACAAGAATGAACACAGCAGTGACACTTGTGGTTACCGATGGGTGATGGTTCTGCTGCTAGAGGTGAACTCTCTCACTTTGCATGAGTGTTGTTTGTCTGTGAGCCAGTTTGCACCCACCAGTCAACATAGCAGTTGATATTCACCTGGCTTCACTTTTCACTGGCACATGAATATGAGATTGTTTGGAAGGCCTTGGCCAAGTCAAAATAGACATCAGATGGTGCAGTAGTGTAGCAGTAGTGTTGTTGCCTCACAACAAGAGGTTCTCCAGTTTGATTCTTGACAGAACTGCCTTCTGTGTGGAGTCTGCATGCCCTCCCTGTGTTCATATGGGTTTCCTCCAGGTGTTCTGATTTCCTCCCATGTTTCAAAGACATGCATCTGGAGCATTTCCCCCTGGGCATCTGCTGAAAATTGACTTTGTTCCAAGTCGGACTTTTCTGGTAAACCGATGTTAAATAAATAAAGTCAATGCTATGCACACATGCTTTGTCTCTGGTTATATTACTGAATACCAACAGTTTTTGAATGCACAACCTTTCCTTGAGAAAACCAGGCTGGAACATATGTAGTGTTTGGATGTCAACTCTGTCCTTGTATCTGACATCCATGACATACCATTCCATTGTTCTACAGTTGAGGCTTGTGAAACATATGTATGTTGCTGATCCACCCTTGTGTAGGGAGAAATAGGTCGCTGATTTCAAATCTGTGTGGATAAAGGCAGTACCCAGACTGTGATTGAATAGGGTGCATAGTGCAGTAGTTTGCTGGTTAAGAACATTATGAATGCATGCCAAAATGCCATCTGGTCCCATGGAGGCTGTGTTCCTAGTCTTGGAGAGAGCAGTAATTACTTACTCTTTGTATAGGGAGGTTGGAGGTGATGTTGAAGACGTGTTGTGGTAAACTTGGGTGGGTGGGGTGAATAATTTTTATCCAAGCATGTCTCCTAGCAGGTTTTCAACTTACACTGGATCAGTGTGTGCAAAACCATTCACAATTAATTCAGCACACATCTGAGTTATACCTTTGATGTTGCAGATGTAGCAGAGGAAAGTCTTATGATTATCCTTGGCTATTGTTTCAACATATTTCCCATAGCTGCTCTGTGAGGATTTTACAAGGGTGCCATATTGTCTTTTTTAGAGTGGGGATGTCTGTCTTCCAGTTCGGGAACTGTATTTGTAGATGTCAGCTTTGTCTGCTTAATGTATAATGAAGTAATGTCAGACATCCATCAGCAGGGTTATTATTTTCATGAGGATCTTTCTTTCATCCTATCAGGTACATCTGTCTATACACATTTGTGCATGTGTTTATATAGGGCATCAGGCTATACCTTACTATACTTATCAATGTCGTCTATGGAAACTGGAGTTTGAAAAAGATTATACCATCCGTTAGGATGGTGTTGTTACCTTGGAGGATGTATTTTCAGCTGACCTCTCATTTTTTTTTAATTCTGTACCTATTGCAAATTCTACAAAAACTACTTTATGGTTGGATTGAAACAGTGCAGGCACTACACATGAGGGGTTGCACTGGTCAGTGCTAATTGTCAGGACTAGATCTAGAATATTATAGGCACTTGTGGGGTGCTTCAGTCTTATTTCCATGGCATATAAGTTATCAAAGTCCAGGAATTATTGTACAAGTGAGTCTGGCCTCATATGAGTTTCACAATCAATGCAGTTACAGTTGAAATCATCCCTGAGTAGGCTGTTTTATTCAACTGTAAGTGTTACAAGTACTTATAAATAGGCTGTGTTGTCTTTCTTCTTCATGGAAAGGGACATATAACTGGTGATGACATTAAGGGGTTTCTTAGCCACAGTAAATTGGAGTTACATTAATTCCATTGACTTATATTGTCTAACCCGTGTAGAGGAGGAATTATCTTCAATGAAGAGAGATTATCCACCTCCTGTGGTTTCCATAACTTTAAATTGCAATCTGAACATGCAGAAGGCATTGTAGCCTTGCAAGGCTGGGTTACTTACAGCAACCTTGAATCAAGTTCTGTGACTGCACAGACATCCACCACTTCCATTGGGACAAATGCTGACAGAGAGTGCAGTTTCTGATGTTAACTTCTACAGTTTAGCAGCATGACTCTTACTTTGTTGGAATTATATATTTTCACATAGGAACTTCTGTTTTTGTGACCTTGCCTAATAAAGGCATTATGGTGGAGGCAAGTGCCTTAGCCAGCATACAAAAGCCTAGAGATGCCAGGTGAAGTCCATGTCTTACAAAGCAGTGTTGTCTATCCATAATGTTATATAACACTAACAGGAACTGGAGCCCCTTAGAATGACACTAAGCACATAACCAATTTTATATGATTTGTTGTTTATATTGTTCTCTTATCCTAGGTGAGTTTATAATGCTGGTCAAACATATGGACATACATGCCTAGGACACATATTTACAGAGATCAATCATGGTTGTCTCCATATATTCCCTAGAGATACATTTCAAGTTGTGCACACCAACACCAGCTATGATGGATTAATAGTGGGACTTCTTGTGGAGAGACTTGATTGCATGTGTGATTTGACAACTACTTGAGCCATACAGTTGACCCTAACATTCTCTGTGTTTATGCTAGAGAGTGGGCTGGGTATATAGCTCACTGTACAGTCAACTATAAGGACAACATTTGCAATAGAAAACTATTGCCTTAGGCACTTCCTGGGTGAGAAACTGGTGCTCCTTTTTTATGTGTTTTGCATTTAGTGTTAGGTGTACCATGCTTGTGTTTTGGATCTCTCTGCTGTTTATGTAGGTTGATGGAGAGTACCTCCATCCATGATGGTACTTCATTGATGTTGTAGTAGAGGCCTGAGCATTATCTGCACTGAGTCAATAAAAACATGTCAAGTAGGCTAGCAGACGAAAAAGATGGAAACTGACTGCCCGTAATGTCATGTTATCTACATAGTGACTGAGAAAATGATAGGGGTATGTGATATGGTGCTATTTCAGTGGGACTAACATATGGCGTGTACAGTAGGAGGTCTATCCAAAGTGGGATGTATAGTTCTGTTGTGGAAAGATAAGATGGGACATTACTGCTTGTTTAACTGAAATTTTCACAGTTATGTTGAGCTGTTGAATACCTTATCTGCTAGATAGCATTGGACAATTGTAATGGAAAATAATTGTTTTTTAGAATCTATTACATCAAAGAGTTAAGCTGGATGCACACAAACAACAGCAGAGCAGCTAAGACAATGAAACACTGCTAAAGATAAAAATGAAACCTGAAACAGTTACCTTCAAATATATAGTCCTAATGTACTCTCCAGGCACAAAGGTACATGGGTGTTTTCTCATAACAGTGGCTAAAAACAATGGTATGATGAATGTGCATAGAACAGTGTTCTGCAGGCAAGCCTGTGGGCATTGCCACAGCAGAACTCTGGTCTGCTAATGATATAATGCTGTGTACTGTGTGGACAGGGCCATTTGACTAAACCAGGTCTCTCTTAAAGGTACTATTGCCCATAACCTTACTCTCACCTACTAGACTTAACTTGATCTGTCAATTTACCACTGTTAACCATCTATTACATTCTACAATTACTACTACCTAATTATATCTATTTCCCACGCTATTGTAAATAAGCTACTGTATGAATACTATCTAATCTAACTAACTCCACTACTATAGTGTATACTCTGCTGTGTGCTTTCTTTAATGTTATGGTATGAAATGACATACCCCGGGATTCATGAAGCTTGGCCATGCACCGAAGTAGCATCAGTGATCTAGCCAGAGCTGCACAGCTCCCGGAGCATGTATGCTAATTATCGCACGCGCAGCAGTGTAGCATGCAAATGAAGGTATATAGCAATTCATGAAGTGGTGCAGGCATAGCGTAAGCATGTTGAAATGTAAACCAAAAACAAAACGGTTTACATCTTGTCAAACATAAAATCGGAGCCATGAAAGCAGACCAAACTTACGTATTATAATGTTAATATATGCCAATGGCTAAATATATAGCCAATGGCATAAAACAACATGCACAACATATAAAAATAGCATTTAATGTCATGGCCACACCAATGCAAATTAAAACCGCAGTGCATCGGTGTACAAACAGGATCACAAGGAAAATGTATTTATATGTCATAAAACTGTAATGTAACACAATTCATGACATCCCCATAATAGTCAATGGCATGCATGCTACACCACAACCATGGCGCAAGGGTTGCTAAGGGTCTGTGACAGTTTTCCGTATGGTAACTAGGAATTAGCAGTCAATGCCATGCAAATGAGTCAAGTAATACTGAATTTCAAATGCCCTGTTGGCATAAGGATGCACCGCACGGCATAGTAGTACAACACCGAGGAGTGGCCTGGAGGTAAACATGACATCAAGAGAGGGGCGCGCCACAGTAGCTGTAAGCACATTTGATCATTGCTAATCCGTGTTGCGTGTTGCTAAGCAAAGCCGCAAGATAGGGGTGTGGAAGTAGCCATAGCTTTGCTTTGAGAGCACACAAGGTAACTGAAAGTTCATGTGAATGTGGATAAAAATGCGCACAAAACCCGATAAACGGCTGTGTGCGGCACGCACCACAGCCGAAACAGGAAGGATATGGGAAGACAATAAGGAAATGCTGCAGCATGGTAATGAGTACAAATGAGTAATTAACACCTAGAAACTCACAGTGGGCCATAGACAACAGCTAACAAGGCTGCTAGCAGCTACCTGTAGAACAGGAAAGGGGAGGTGCCGGACAGCAAAGAAAAGAGAACTGTCACAGCAGAACAAAGCAAACTTGCAGTAGATCAGCTACGTAACACATTTCCCAGCACAATCCTGGGTTGTGGAAGCACAAAACAAGAAAGGCGGCAGCTGGATGCATGCCTGACAATGGGAGGGGAATTGGGTTGAAAATAGAAGTAAAGGGCAATAGATGAATCATGGCAGACAATATGTCAACACCAAAGGCCCCACAATAGCAGTACCTGCTGTAAAACCAATAATTAAGATACCCTGCAGCTGGAATAGCACAAACACACCCAATTACACCAGCATCATCCATTGCACAATAGTATAAGGTGTGAAAGCCCCACACACACACTTGTGTATTCCCAGACACTCTGCACCATTAGTGTATACAGACGGGGAACTTTTAATATGTATATGTTAGGGGCCGCCATAGCTTTGATTCACCAGCATGTGTTGGAGACTGACGGTGTTGTGGAGGATGATGTTGACAACCATCTCAGGCACCGGAGGAGGAGAAGAGTGTTCAGACCCAGGGTAACCTACCATGGGCTACATGATCTGGAGATAGTAGAACATTATAGGGTGGACAGGGACACCCTACAGCAACTTGTTGAGCTGTGAAGGCCACACCTCAGAGCCAGAAGTAACAGAGGGAAACTCATCCCAGTGAACATGAAGGTATGTGTAAGCTTGATAATACTAGCCACAGGTACCTTCCAAAGTCCAACTGGGGATATCATGGGGATCTCACAGGCATCAGCATCCAGGGTACTCCACCAGTTCCTGGATGCCATGTTACCACATGCCAATGAGCAAATATACTTCCGCCGAACGCAGGAGGAGTTGGCCAGCCATATGCGTCACTTCCACCGTGTGGCAGACTACCCAGAGGTACTGGGTGCAATAGACTGCACTTACATACACATCAAGTCACCACCCAGTGAGCAGGGTAGGTGCTACATAAACTGCAAGGGATTCCCCTCAATCAACTGCCAGGTCATGTGCAATGCCCAGGGCATTATCATGGATGTGTGTGCTGGCAGCCCTGGAAGCTTTGACGACTCCCACATCTAGCATGCCTCACAGCTGTATCAGGTATTTGCCAGGGGGGACATCCCATATGGCCACCTGGTGGGGGATGCTGGCTATGCACTGGAACCGTGGATGATGACTCCCATCAGAAATGCACACACAGCCACGCATGAATGCCATAATGAGGCACAAGCAGAAATCAGAATCATCATAGAGTGTGTGTTTGGGATGCTGAAATCATGGTTCCATTGCTTGGACATATCTGGTGGAGCCTTGCAGTACTCTCCAGGAATGTGTGCCCACATCTTCATAGTATGTGCCATGCTACACAATATGATCCTGTGGAAACAGCTGCAGCAGGGACAGAATGGTGAAGGCCCTCACAGCCCACCACCATTGCCAAGGGACCCACAGGCACAGGGGGACTCAGACCATGAACACCCTGTGCTAGCACCAGTAGGCAGATGGAGGTGTGCCCAGTATGCCCATGCCCTGGCAAAGTGGGAACGTATAGCACACACACGGACAGTGTAGGCACTCATGGACTGATACCCTTCTCCACCTGCACACACAGCAAACATGGATGGCACACACACATGACCACCTGTAAATTGTCATGTATAGGTGGTCTACTGTGTGCATCCTACATAGGTAGTCTTCAGCTATTGTACACACAACCGCCATTTGCACAAGGTAAGTCAATACCTGAACAGTAAATTAAGCTATCAGCATGTGTCCATACTGTATGTCCAGGTTCATAGATACATAGGTAGGTACATGCCCAACCGCCGAGTCCACTCATAAGCATAGGCAAAAGGTGTCTGCTGTCGCCACCCCATCGATTAATTAACTGTCCCTCTGAGGAGCAGAGCCACTTATAGGATCCCTGGGGTGTAGCTACTGTTCACCACCCACTCTGCAAGGATTCCCCGGAGTGTTAGTGAGGGGTTTTGTATAATGTAATCAGGGATGTAGTTCCAAATAATGGGGGAGTATCCTTGACAGGAATCTTCACAGATGTGTACATGTTACATAGTATACCTTAAACACAGCTTGCATATATAGGTAGTTCTCCACAGAATAATAAACATGTGGAACACACAACTGTTGAAATGTGCGTTAATCACCCTTGCACTACCAGTGCCTGCTCTGAGAGGTAAGATATCACTGCCAAGATTAGAACATGCAACCATGTACACATTCATCACAATAACATACCACTAAGCTACCTAAGATGTACCAATGGCAGTTGTGTATACTGACAGGATAAAACACAGAAGGTAGGAATGTGTTGAAATGGGACAAAACCAGCATGTACCCAATGAAAGGTGTATGTTTTATATATATATATATATATATATATATATATATATATATATATATATACATCATATATCTATATATAGAGAGAGATATGTCGATATATGGGGATATACATATATATGTAGATATATAGATAGGTTAACAACATCTACATAACCATGGAGGTACATATAAATGGGATACCTACCACATACCGACTGCTTTACATACCGATGCACATAATCCCAAGGTTTAATGTCCGAAAGAACACAGTACCGAAACACCAGATGCACAAGGTGTAATCTCACAATGTTAATGGACAGTCAGTGCTGCTGGTGTTGCAGTTCAGGTAGGTTACTGTTTGTAAGTGTGTTTGTTAGGGCTGTAGTGTGTGTAAGTGTGTGTTCTGTGTGTCGTGTGTGTTCTTGCGGGACTGGAATGTGTGGTTGTGGGTTAGCTTTATGCGTCTGTTTACACGACTTAGGAGGTAGAATATTAAAGTAGGGGGTGGTGTGGGGGGCACAGACACCTACATGGGAGGTGTAGGGGGGCTTGGCCACCTGCTCATACGTAGTGTAGGATGGATTGTTTGGATGTGTTGGGTAGCAGTGTGTCTCTGTGTGCGTGTGTGTGTTCCATGTTCAAGTTACTTTCGTGAGTTACTGTTGATGTTGGTAATGTGGGGTATGGGAGTCTTGTCCCGGTACTGTGTGCGTTGGAACACTGTGGTTTCGGGATTCCGTAGGTCTCCCGTATACAGCGATTGAATTGTTCATATATGTGTATAACATGGACCATAGCAATCACACATTCCACCACTACCAACCTTTATGAACAAAGGATATGGAGAGTATATGCCTATACACTATTACAAATATTTGCTATGAACATGAGCCAATGATAGTGCTACTACCTGTCCCACTTTGCGGGGGACACTCCCTCTTTGGGCGGTTGTGTCCTGACCAAATATATTAAATGTGGCAAATGTCCTGGGATTGTAGGACATATTTATGTCCAATATGTACTGTAATAGTTGCATACAATAATTATTTCATTATCTAAAATACCTACATGTTACAGGAAACAGGATAAGCAAATAAACTGCTGCAAGAATAAGCTTATATTTAGGCAAGAAAGGAAAGTTCTATCCCTTATACTGACCGTGGGTTTGTGTCGGCCTGTAAAATCAGATGTGTGTCCCAAAAAGGTCCCACTATGGCCATATGAAAAGGTGGCAACCCTAGCCAAAGAGGGTCAGTCACCAACACAACTACGATGACTGCAAATACCTATGACAGAAATACACAGCTATCAGGTAGCAACACGTTATTACATTCAGATGTATTACAGAAGGGATTCAAGGACTAACATCGCCTGCATGCTATACAGGAACCACATAACAGTGCCTTAATGAATCAGCCTGCAATTATCATTGTATTAGTCCGCAAAAGGATAGGTGTTAAAATAGGGAAGGAACCCTCACACACATAGCGATTATGTATAAAAGCAGTTCCTACACACCTGCATCTGCTAAGCATGCCCAGCAACATCACCCCCACACCCAAACATATTACAATACAAACTGTAATAACATCAGAAATCATTCACTCACTGTACGACATTTGCAGAAGCCTTAACATACCTTGTCAGAGACACACTAACTTGGCCCTATGTGAAATAGCTGCTGTTATACAATGAAAAAGCTGCAGATGTAACTGGGTTTGTTTGCACTAATCTCGCTTAAGAGGGCTGGCCTTATACTGGGATGGGTTAGCAATTAGTGAGTAACAGCACAGTATGCTACACTTGTACACCAAATCAAGGATGTCTGCTGAGCACACTGTACACCACATAACAGTTCATGCATAGCCATACGGCCTTGAGCTGGCCAAACATCCTTGCCAGACTTAAACATCTGCAGAAGTATCAGGTACAAACAAACCCTGCATAATTAGCACTGTTCCAAAATATAACAGCTGTCCTCACATGTAGAACTAAATCATCTAGCCATTACACACAGTCCACAGGAGTCATGAAGCTAATATATCTCTGTGTGTCTCCATACAGCTGTTGAAATATATTGTAAAAACACATCTAGGCTGTCTCCCTTAAAAGTAAGGCAAACGGACAACGCTCAAAAGGAGTACTCAGTTATACACCACTGTTGCCATGGTATTGGCTAATGGAGTAGCTGCACAGCTGATGTGCATCTAACTAACTACTCTGGAACAGCAGTTGGTGGACAGGATACTACATGTTACTGATATGTAACTTGGAAAAGGATGTGTTATGACACATTCAAACCATCCGTATATACCAGCTGAATGTTACAATGAAACACAAACCAAAAAGGATTGAATCAACAGTTGACGACACCTTGGTTTACTAATAAGGTATGTAAAACAGTCAGTATGTCTGTGCATGTAGTATCTTTCTGTAGTATTTAAAGTGCACGCAGTCCATGTAGTGGAAACAGTTATCTTGTAGTGAAGTATTGTTGAGCATAGTAACACTTGTAGTATTTGTGTGTACTGCTGAAGGTCACAAGGCAAACACTGCATACACCACAAGGGATGCTATATAAAGGCTTTGAACAGAAATACTCCTCACCAGCCAATGTCAGTGGCAGGGGTGGTCCAGCAAGTATGTGCTATAACAGGGGATAGTATATGTTGATATATTGTAACTGCAGCCATATGTATGGGTGTATTACAGAGAATAACACGTGAAAGTTTGGGCCACTGAGCAATTATGATTTGCATTGTGGGATATATTGCCAATAACTGTGCAATGTACAGTATTGTAGGCAGATATGTATTACAAGCTACACAGCATTACAGTAATGTTAGGAAAACATTAGTTATGTCAATTGGCATTTACAATACACAATAACAGGATACATATGTCTTTTAGTGAGCCAACAGTTTATTAGCATGATAGCAAAGTAAAATGGAAGAGCTATTTAACTATCCATGCACATAAGACATGTAATATGTGCAAAGGTAGGTACTAGGCTGTCTTACCAAGGATATCTGTAAGCCTAGCTAGCGTGTGTTGTCTTTCGCCACCCCCATAGGTTGGTTCCCTGTGCCTCTGAAAGGCAGAGCCAATAGTTCCCTGTGCATCTGTCCAGCAGAGCCACTGCAGTGATCCCCAGGATACATGTCTGTCTCCCATTCACACGTCAAGGTTTCCCTTGAAGAGTGCTAGTGAGGGGCCCTGCCTGATGTACATTGGAATCGTGTTCCAAAGCATGGGGAGTGTCCAGGTCAGGAATCTATTCATCCAGCACGTCTTCTCATCGTTGTGGTTAGGTGTATATCCCTAGAGCATGTGGCTCTCAGGGGCTTCTGTTTAGGTGGAGCATATCCAGCAAAACAGGTTTGGACATGGGCCTTGTATGTCAAGCAGAGATCACCTGTGAGTATGCGGTATGCAACTGAGTACAACTGGAGTTTCTTAGGTTGGACTGCATAGGTCATCTGTTTGAGGTCAGTAATCCTCTTGGTGTGGTACTGGTGTGGTTATCCAAGCTGTTTCAGTTGTCTTGTAAGGTATATCCCAAATGGGGTGTTGTATCCTTCAATGGGTCTAATATGTCATGTGTAGAGTCACAATGGCCCCTCTGATCTGGATGTGAACTCAGAGATTAGGGGGGCCATGTAGAAGGATATTCTAGCCACCTTGTCATTATGGGTATCGAAGGAGAGATTGCTATCTACTGGGGTTCCTGGATCCCTTATTACCTTTTCTGTAAGTAGGGGACTAGCGCCTATGTGGTAGTCCGCGGGTAATTAGTTATATCCAAAGGGGATGACTATGCACTTTAAGGCATTCAGCTTGACGCCATGATATTAATACCAGGTATCCATCTCAGTGTGACCCTTCCAGAGGGTGTGTGTAACAACTGGGGAAAGAATTATGTCCCCTAGTTTGCAGTCGTCAGCAAACCTTTTCAGCCAAAGCCCTCCTGTGCTTGTCTGTATGTCAGAGAAGTATATACCGAACATGAGAGGTCCAAGGACTGAGACCTGGGGGACGCCACTTGTAACTGGTATACAGTCGGACCTAGGGTGTGCAACTCCCACTGTGTGTGTTCTGTCCATGAGCCACTTTGCAAACCATCACATGACGTAGGGGTTAATGTTCAGGCAGTTGGGTATGTTGATAATACTAGAAGGAGGAATGGTGTTGAAGCCTATGAGAGATCTAGGTAGGCTGTGTGGACCTCCTTACCCTCATCTAATGCCTTGGTAACTGTCTCTAAGAAGTCCACCAGGTTTAGGAGGCATGGTCCGGCCTTAACAATGCCAAACAGGGAGGGGTCAAAGGTTTGGAACCCAATGTCTCTGTGACAGTGATCCATGATGTGCACCATAGTCTTGCAGACCAAGCTAGTCAGGCCTATAGAGAAATAGGTCCCGAGGTCCGTTATGGCGCCACCTTTGTGGAGTGGGATAACTGTTGCTGTGCGCCATTCAGAGGGCACTATGACCGATGTGAGGCTGTTATTGAACATGGTGCACAGGTGGGGAGACAATACGATCTGAAGTTTGTGTAAAATGCAGGCTGGGATGTTGTCCGGTCCCATGGATGCTGTGATATTGCTTTTAGAGTGTGCAGCTCTGAGAGGGATCTGCCAGGATGTTGCCAATATCAATTGTTTCTCTAATGTTTGTGCCTTTGTGCACTAACTCAGAGCAGATGTGGTTATTAACATTGAGATATGTGACATAGCTATAGAATGCTTTGTGGTTGTTGTTGGTATTAGTTGCATTTTTAGTTTTCTTAGCTAGCTTTGGAGGAAGTTATAAGGGATCTCACCTTCTTACTGAGGCTGGCCAGGGAGCTCCTCCATGCATGGTATTGTACTCTCATTTTCAACACTGTCTTCCTCCTGTAGTACAATATGTTTATGGCAGGGGACCACCTTATTGGTTTAGTTAATTAGGAGTATAGTATCCTGGTTCTGTTTGGGATAGCACAAGGCATGCCCTCATGTAAGTGCTTATAGAGTGCATTTGTGTAGGATTCAGCAGTTGTAACAGTACTGTCCATCTGTATGGGTGTCATGACATCCACCACGTCTGTCTTAAGAAGCATGTAGTTGGCCTTGTAGACATATTATACTGTGGTTCCCTTAATAGGGGGTGGGTGCGGGATGTGGATATCAATGTTGTTCAGCACATGGTCTGATCGGACCAACGAGGAGTTGGCTTCACGTGTGGAGCACCATTCACTCATGTTGGTAATTCCTAGGTCTAGGATATTGTTGCCCCTGATGGGTGTGTGGATATGTTGAGTCAGGACCACAGTACAACTCCAAAGGCTAAGGAACATCAAGCTGGAGCAAAAACCATAAAATAATGTTTTGATAACTTTAGTAAATGTAAATGAGAATGAAAGTAACCAATAAATCACTTTAATAAGCGTAAAATAAGAACAAAAAATAGACAATAAATCAAGCGCTTTCGCCTGGTTCTTACCAGGCTTTATCAAGATAAAGATAATTAAAACAGGTGCATTTATATAACATTGATACAAGCCACATGATTCTTAATTAAAAAAATATATACCAAATCCAGTTGAATAAAATTTTGCACAACATATGACTTATTAATAAAATGGTATAAAAATATATAATAGTATAAAAATACTTTAAAAACCTATAATTGCTCGAGTGATATATAAAAAACTCTGTAACCAACCAAAATTTTTGATACTACACAAAAATGCATATCTGTCATATGTCTGTACCTATAACCAAATATCCACCCAAAAATAGCCTAAAAAATGAAGTATCAAACTCTAATATACGACCAATTTTATAATCTTGCTCTTCTCAGCTTAAGAATACTGGCGATACTAATATTGTCATTAAGCCCAGGAAATCTGGAGGCATCTAATTGCAATTGCCACAAAAGTTCTCTATACTCGAGAAGCGTTTCCCAATCACCCCCTCTTTGATCTTGTACAACTTGTTCCAGGACCAAAAACTTTAAATGCATATCGGGACATTGTATTTGATGTTTATAGAAAGCATTAGTGTCTTTCTTTTTGGAAACATCATATAGATGTTCATATATTCTTCGTCTTGAAGGTCTTTCAGTTTTTCCTATATAGAAACTGCAACATTGTGTACAAAATCCTAAATATACGACCCCTCTAACCTCACAATTGTAGTGACCACTTGCATTGAACTTAATGTTCCTTGAGGGAATATATAAACTACTGTCATTAATAATAAAAGAACACTGATTACAAGCAGCACATTTGTACGTACCTAACTTAACGTTAGAAGGGGTCTGCTTTGTACCATAGTTTTTACTTTCAAATAAACCCTTCAAATTTGTGTCCCTCCTATTTACAAAACTGGGCTTTACAGGAACTACATTGTGCATATCTTCTTGGAGGGTCAAAACTGGACAATATTTCAGCACAGTTAGTTCTACCTGTTCAGAGTCTTTGGTAAATGTATGAATAAAAGTACTGTGCAACCCATATTTTTCTTTGTGCTCTCTTTGTTCAACCATCTGCTGACCAACACCCAATAATGGGAAATACTTAAGTTCCCTGTTGATAATCACTTCATGGGCTAGTTTGTTAACCAAGCTTATTGGATAACCCCTTTCCAAGAAAAGTTCCTTCAACAAATTAACCTCATTAAGAAATAGTTCATCCATACTGGACATTCTCGATGCCCGTATAAACTGTCCTTTTATTATTCCTTTCTTCTGGTGAAAAGGATGGCCACTTTCAAAATGTAAGTAAGAGTTCGAAAAGGTAGCTTTTCTGTATATTTTGGACTGGAAACAACCTTTAACATAATCTTTGCAGAGTGTTACATCCAGATAGCTAAGCCCGTCATTACTAACATTTTATGTGAAAGAAAGAAACTGTGTAGAAGTGTTGATGTATACCATAAAATCCTTAAATTTGTTCAAATCCCCATCCCAAAGTATATATATATCATCCAAGAATTGTTTGTAGTGAATAATGTATTCGGCCCAGCAAGTTGTAAATATGAATTTGCTCTCCAAGTAATGCAAAACAATGTTTGCATATGCTGAGGCACATGGAGTACCCATTGCTACCCCCTTTTTTGCCTAAACATCTCTCCATTAAAGTAAATGAAATTGTTTTGAAGGACAATTTCCATAAACTCAACTAACAACATGACAGTATTAGACCCTAGATCAGACTGTGTGGGTAATACCTCATTAAACCACTCTAAACCTGTAGAATGTAGAATACTAGGGAATAATTCCTTAATATCAATAGTTACCATCAAACAAGTTTGTTTGTAAAGGCTTTTTTCAATGCCTTTAAGAAATTCCCAGGAATCTTTACAGACATGTTTTTAAGATGATACAAACTTCTTAACAGTCTGATCAATGAATTTACCCAGTGGTTCTGTAATACTGCCTGATCCAGAAACTATAGGTCTAAATTTCAGGGGATCCAATCCCTTAGGAACCTTGGGTATTCCAAAAATCACCGGGGTCCTGGGCTTGTCCACATATAAGTAATTGTGTAACTTTTCATTGATGGCACCTTGCATTAGATGGTCGAACAGTACAAATTTAATTTTAGAGTAAGCTATATTAACTTCATTTCTAGAAACCAACTCGTACTGTTCGGTATCCTGCAACATGTTATAAATCTGGGATTCATACACCCAGTTATACATCAACACTACCCCCCACCTTTATCTGGTTTCATTACTCTAACCCCCTCATCTTTAAGGAAGTTGATTAACTGGTGCAATTTAGGATCTAAATTGGTGGGTGGCAAGCGTACATTAGTTGAATGTTGTTTTCTTAAGTCCATCTCTACCAATTGTTTTCTTAAGTCCATCTCTACCAATTCTTCAAACACCCTTAAAGAAGGATGAATGGGGGGATTTAAGGTACTTGTTCTTACAAATTGTTCATTCATCTTTACTTGCCCTTTAAATTGTAATGCAAGATTCAAATGCCTCACAAAAAGCTTCAAATCTAGTAATGTGTTGGACAAATTCAGTGAACATAAAGGAACAAACTGAAAACCTCTAATAAAACGCTCAAAGAAATCAGTGGTCACATTAATGTCGGTAAAATTGTAAATGGTAAAATTATTTTTAGTTAACACCTTGTGGTTACAATTTACCATCTCAACAAGCGAGTTAAAGGAGTCAAAGCCAACCGTACAATTTAAATCATCTATCTGCGAGACCTGCTCCAACCCTGTTGATAATGTGTCATACTCCTCCCCCTCGGTCTGCCCTGGGGGTATTGAAAACCCTGGTGTATGTTCCTGTTTTCTTTTTGAGCTAAATGCTCACTCCTTCTAGGTAATTCCTTAGCTGGAGTAACCTCATTATTAGTGGGTGCAGGATTATCAACCATATCTGTGATATAACCAGTATTCATCCTACCCTTACCTGGTAAGGGATAGGCTAACCCATCCCTATATTCAGCAAGATCACGCTCTAATTTTCTTATTTTGCAGTTAACAATTTTCATACAGTGTTGATCAACTTCATTAAAAACCCCATCATATTCTTTTTTAACACTGGGAAAGTTTTTGCCCTTAACAATGGAGTCGTTTAAACTATTTACTTCGTTTAATAAAACATCAACCTTAACCTCATAATCCTTAATCATGAGGTCAAGGATTTCTAAACCAGTTCTGTCAAATAACTTTACCAAATTATTGTACAAAGTAGTTCCTGGCAGGGCACTGTTAGGAAATTTAAAACAGCGCAGCCCTTTTGGAACACGTTGTACTCGTACACTCTTTCAGATAGTCAATCTCCAATTGCATGGTCTTAAACATGTACAATTTGTCACTCAAGTCTTTAAAGTCTTGTTCAACACAGTTATTTTGGTTCAAAGGAGCTGAAAATGTACCTTGTTTAAATATAAACTGCTGCTGAGTCCACGCGTTGAAATTAAAATCCTTTGTTTGTATGGTAAATCCGTTCTTTCGGATAGTCTGTGTTTTTTCAGGCTGTTCCTGCAGATTGGTTTCCACCAATAAAATTTCATCAGGAAGTTCCGCCCGGGCAACACCATTTTGTGCTTGAATTAAAGGTGACAGAAATGTCTTCCTCAAGCCCTGCTGTTGATTACCGGGCAATGTGGAAGCAGTGTCATCAAATCCCAACACCAACAAATTGTTGCTCAATTGAGTTAATAAGGCCAATACTTGCTTAAATTCTCCTCTGGTAACCGGAGCATCATCAGGCTCATCTCGAAGTAAAATTGGTGTGCTCTGAAAGTCAGCTGAATCAGCCCCTTCAGCCATGGAAAAAGCCAAGAATGAAGCTAACACCACGAATCTAAAACCAAGACCACAGTACAACTCCAAAGGCTAAGGAACGTCAAGCTGGAGCAAAAACCATAAAATAATGTTTTGATAACTTTAGTAAATGTAAATGAGAACGAAAGTAACCAATAAATCACTTTAATAAGCGTAAAATAAGAACAAAAAATAGACAATAAATCAAGTGCTTTCGCCTGGTTATGTTGAGTCAGGGCATTTTCCCAGTTAATGGTGGGGTAGATTCAGTGAGACTTATGTGATGAGTGCGGTGTTGTGCGAATGTGTACCTTCTCCACATGACAGTCAGGGTCAGGCTTGGTTGGAGAGACCTTTACCTCCAGTTTGGCTAGATAAGTGCATCTCTCACAGGTTGTGGGGTTGGGTGGTAGACGGAGAGGCTTGTCTGTGTACATGAGGCAATGTGAACATTGCCTCAAGATGTCCACATTCATCAGATAGACAGGAGAGAACACTGGCAGCTGACTCTTGGACATGCCTGAATATAGAACTACTTTCCCCTAGATAAGTGAAGAAAGTGAGTACAAGAGCAATTTTATTCTAAGCAAGTGAGAAAAGTATGTACAAAACCTGTTTACATCTAGGTAATGAGGAAGATTGAGTGCTATAGTAATTAGTAGCTTACATAGTGCTTACAAGTTCTGAACAAGTGCTGAGCATGAATAAGCAATCCAGATAGGGTCTTGGATAACATAAACATACTGCTCCCCCAACAGGTACACAATCATATATCCATGTACACCACAGGGCCCCTGTACCCACAACTATCCAGGTACAACCTGCACTCAGGCTGCATGGGACCTGTCCACATCACAGGTTGTATCATACACATATGGCAAAACAAGATACTCACCACGTACACATCATGTAAATCATAGCTCCATGTCAGGCTGTGTAGACACTGAATGGTGCACACCAACAGGTATCACAACCCACAAAGGGGGAGACACCACTGATAATGGGAAGTACTGCACTACTACCCTGCTGAGTCTGGTCTGGAAGGCCATGAACCTCGATCAAATAATTGATGTCAGCAGTACAGATGTAGATGACAGTAAAGTTGATTTCACACTGCATATCATAACCTTGCCAGGTCATAGGACATCATCACCTATACTGTGTACCACCTACACTCGGTATACTAGATGTACATTCCTATGTCACAGGAGTGTTTTGCAACGGGACTGCTGGCAGAACCAACACCACAGAAGGTGTCTGAATAATACATGCTCATGACAACAGTGGCAGCTACAGTAAGTCAGGGTTAATGAATTGTATTCCCCCTCATTGTAGTCCATACCTCATAGACAAACAGAAGGCATCTGTCTATTGAATTATGCCAATGACTATGACCTAGGAGCAATAGCCAACTCAGGAGTGTTTTGGACAACATACAGAAGGGGCTTTGTGGGTGAGGTGGGTGATATATGGCCACAATCTGACAGCTATATATTGCATTGTCACCCCTATGTTAATAACCCTGTACCCATTAACTACCACCTAGGCAGCGGTCAACATAATGGACACTTGTGTGTGAGGGATGCAGCTGGGCAGTTGTCTTTCCTGTGATAGCTACATCACCACACCTGTCAGGTAGTCTTATGTGGCAAACCTAATAATGATAGGGTGCCATTCATGAATATAGAGATCATTGTCCAGCCATACAGAACACTCAAGTGACCCATATAAGATCACATATTTCCTTTAAGGGGTATTGGCCATGTGCAGATGGCCTAAACCAGCCTTCCCAGTCCCCATCTCCACTACGTAGCATGATGCATACACTTAATAAATCCATGTCCAACCCAGTGATGTTGGACATGCTACATGTACTCATTCTGATCTCAAACATACTTCATGGACATCCACCTACCACATGCTGGACAGATCCTTGTCCCATACACTTGACATAGTCCTGCCATACTATGCATTCCTGTCCATCAAAGCTGCACATCACTCCCCTCTCAGACATGGTGTGATGACCGCATGGTAACGCGTGGTATATGTATCAACCCTGTGGATCAGTAATGTGGCACTGCTCCACCTGGCCCCGCAGACCTACCTGTCGGCTACTGCCATGTAACCTTTCATCCTAGATTCATACATAGCCCATGGCATATAGCCCACTAGTTGACTTTGACTGTTCATGCTATAGCTGATATGCATCCCTGCAAATACCATCTGGCAAGCCATTGTCCCATGTGTATCACATGTGCAACACAGGTGATACATGGCATGTTGAATCGCTGTACAGTGCCATGTAGATGTATATGACAGAACACATACATGTAAAACCTTATGTGAGCATGTCTGCAGGGTCACAGGTCATGTCTGTTAAGGCAGTGTAAGTCCTTATATGTGACATATACACTGCATCAAGGTCGACTGCATTAAGGTGGACACATCCAGCCATGTGCTGATAGGTAGGAACACCAGTACAGGCAAACAGACATGCCCACATCAAGACAGCAACCACATGGAGTATGAGCAATGTAATCAGGTGACACACACACACATATATGGTGATAATATCCACTCAACATTGAGTGTCACATGTGTGTGACACAAACACGTCATTGTCATGTAGGTTTGCAAATACAACTATTTAAACTTAATTAATGCAATAAACATGCATGTTCAGCTGTAGCTCTGTATGTCTCTGTGAGTTACTGTGACCTGTCTCCATCATTATGTCTTCCAGATATGCCACATGCAAGCTTTTACCCACTTGGAGGATGAGGTCCTCATCCCATACCTACTCGACAATCACATTATCCTGTTCAGCCATGTGCTACAAGATGCACAGCAGCGGGATGCCCTATGGATGGAACTTCGCAGGAGGGTTAATGATGTGGGTGGCCACAACCGCACATACCAGCAGGTGCGCAGACACTGTACAGACCTCATTAGATGGGTGAAACAGCATGCAAATGCAATCACCAGGGAACAAGGTGCAACAGGTGGTGGACCACCAACCCAGCCCTCACTCACACATACCGAGGAGCTACTGGCCAACCTGGGGACACCTGCAAAACCACATCCAGAAGCCTTAGCCAATATTGAGGAGGTGGGTGTCTCTCAACCACTGAGCCTGGAGTTGCCTGGTAAGTCAGTACTGCACCTATAACAACTATATTCCATATAGTTGCATGTGTCACTGTACAATATGTAATGTAACATTATATGCAAGGCATGTATACACACATGTCGCATACTATAGTATGCTACTCTGTTTATGCACACATGTGCTTACACCATAGTATAGTCTAATGTACTGGTGAATGTGTTATGCACATTGCACCCTGTAGCCTTTATACAAGGGTGGGTTATGCTCATACTGCTGTGTTACTCCTATTTAGGTACCTCTGGAGTTCTGCTGCGACAGCAGCCCATTGCAGGTGAGAGTGTTATTATTTATCAGGAACAGTAATGCACAAATCTATCTGCCATGTGGCCATTTAGAACATGTACACATAATGTATGGTCCAGGTCAGACCTGCAATGCATCCCGACTATCCATGTGCAGCACTTGCAAACTTTGTAAATCATCTCACTGACATGAATCCTCACAAACTGTCATTGCCAGATGTGTTGACAGCTGTGCATACAATGGTGGAGGTGCTGTTCACTTTAGGGATGTACTACAGATCCGATCTACACATGTGGTGAATACAAACAGTACTACACAGTGGGCTGGAGTATGGCCAGCACACAGGTTTCACCAGTGTGGATCATAGCCCTGCTATGAATGTCACGCAATGTGATGTGCTATCTTGACAAGTCCATGATATCTATTGGCCTGGCTGCTACACTGCCTAGCTAACCTGAAAACATATCCCACATACCACCCTTTATCTGCATAACCCTGTTGTCAGTTGAGCATATATGTCATATGGGACAACACCGACATATGAAATAGATGCCCATCACAATAATTTGGACAACACATGTACACACATGGCCATGGAGGATGGCCAGAGACATGGAGCAACACACACAGTAGACGTGTTGTGCTTGATTGTACACCCTGATGTACAATGGCTACACATGGTTCAACCATGGCCTTTGTATAATGGTCATATTGTAGATGTGGAACACTAGACATCCTACAGGCCTGAGCACATCTTGTGTAGGCATAACATCAATCCACCACATAAGATGTGTTGAACATCTTGAGGGTGTTGCGACATTACAGCAGTCACCTGTACAGTATCCACATCAGGCCACAGATACAGTACATTCCCGTTGTTTGTGTTAGACATAATTGTCATACTAGATCCTCGTGTGTGTGTGTGTGTGTGTGTGTGTGTGTGTGTGTGTGTGTGTGTGTGTGTGTGTGTGTGTGTGTGTGTGTGGTACACAGATGTCATGTGGGACATGGTGTACTGATGTGTTCGCCATGTCTGGCCATAGTTGCCAGGCTGCAGCAATATGGTTGCAGATGTGCAGGGCTGTCATCCCTATACCCATCAGTGACCTGTGTCACAACTTCCACATCATGGTTTAGTGTGTATACATCTCAGTGACGTGGGTCACATTCCACAGTATATATGAATTGTATCTGAACACAGTCATGGCTATGAACCCTGTCTGTAACTCACACTGTATAGTACTAGAGACGCCTCATGATTCCCTGCAATGGCCATGCACATCAGCTAAATGTGCAGTATATCTGTAGGGCAGACAGACAACAATGAATTGGTACACCATTGCCCCACTGTATATTTGACAGGACACCATTGTGTTAAACATGTATGCATGTCGTTGCACATGTCAGCAGATCACATGTCATACTACATGTGATTATCAAGGTCATATGCCACTCATCAGGCAGGTGTACTGTTAACCTGTTCTGGTCCACATGGTGTAACACAGGGATGTATGCTAACTACTACTATGATTGTGTAATTTGCATGCCGTCTGCTATGACACATGCATGCTGTTGTGTGCAACCCAGGGATGTATAACTATCACTAACATTGTCTGTGCTGTATGTTGTCTGCCGTATCACATGCATGTTGCATGCCTTCTGTCATATCACATGCATGTGTGTCTGTGTGCGTGTCTATTGTATAGATTGTAATGTACAGTTTTTGTCTTCCCTCACAGGTGATGTAGGTGCATTGCCCTCCTGCGGTACACGGTTCCAGTGGACAAGTGACATCAGACAGTACCCAATCTGCACCTCTGTCTGGTAGTGCTCGTGCAACCCCTGGCAGGCACAGGTCACATATCCATGTCCGGATACCGTGAACTGTAAAACCTCGCCTGTACAGTCTGCAGCTGTCAATAATACCCCTGTGTAGGCCTGACACATGGGAGAACTGTGTGCATACATACACTCACTCACTGGAAACATATGTAAGGCACCGCAACACACACGTGCATAAGATCCACACATGCCCAATTAGATCAAAGGCCCAAACCCACACAGATGATGTCATCCAATGGTGCAGCCTAGGCCTCTGGCAAACATTAACACCCTGTGCATATGATGATGCCTGTGCCACATCCCTGACATCCACACCATCGGTGCAGGGACATGCTCATATGGTCTGATGCACCAGGTGTACAATACTGTTAACAGTATGAGGACTGCTGACAGACAGCAAATATACCATGTAGTACAGGTGTACAATACTGTTAACAGTATGTGTCTTGTGCAACAACAGTGCAGCCTAGGCCTCTGGCAAACATTAACACCCTGTGCATATGATGATGCCTGTGCCACATCCCTGACATCCAAACCATCGGTGCAGGGACATGCTCATATGGTGTGATGCACAGGATGAAGAAACTAGGATGAGATGTGTAGTTTACAAATGTTGAGGACTGTTGACAGGCAGCAGCTATATCATGTAGTACAGGTCTACAATACTGATAAGATTATGTATCTTATGTAACAACAGTGCAGCCTAGGCCTCCGGCAAACATTAACACCCTGTGCATATGATGATGCTTGTGCCGCATCCCCGACATCCACACCATCGGTGCAGGGACATGCTCATATGGTCTGATGCACAGGGTGAACAGACTAGGATGATATGTGTAGTTTACAAATGTTGAGGACTGTTGACAGGCAGCAGATATACCATGTAGTACAGGTGTACAATACTGTTAACAGTATGTGTCTTGTGCAACAACAGTGCAGCCTAGGCCTCCGGCAAACATTAACAACCTGTGCATATGATGATGCTTGTGCCACATCACTGACATCCACACCATCAGATCAGGGACATGCTCATATGCTCTGATGTACAGGCTGAACAGACTAGGATATATGTAGTTTACAAATGTTGAGGACTGTTGACAGGCAGTAGATATACCATGTAGTACAGGTGTACAATATTGTTAACAGTATGTGTCTTGTGTAACAACAGTAACTGCATGTTGGTCATGATGTTCTGCTGTCCTTCTTCAGGTCCAATTGCATGTGCCGGTGGATGTCAGTGTTTTTAGTTAGTGTCCCATATGTCAATGTGGACTACTCACAGGTATGAATGAATATACCAGCATGCACCGTGTAGCTGCCATATACCAGTGAGAATGTCCCACATTACAAATACATCTACCATCCCAAGAGCATGATAGCTGTGTATTAAGCTACTGTGGCACAGACGTGACATCCATAAAGGGTGACATCAAAGGTACAGTTACATGGAGTGGTGAGGTAAGAGAGTGGTCTAGCTGATTACAAGGGTAGAGGCCAGTGGGAAGTGTGACGCCTCATTGGGAATCAGTAATACACGTTCCCATGACAGAATGTCAACACACAACTGCACCCACACACTCAGGTATTGACACACATGTATTCAGTGGCACAGTAACACACACACTCACGTCTTCACCAACACAGTAACACACACTCGCATACAGTTGCTTCTGGTGGGATGAGGACCCCTGCCTATGTGCAAATCACCATTACAGTACTGTGCACCTACATGATGCAGCATAGAGAATACACATGTACAGGTAGTCACTACGGCCTAAGATTGGGGACATCAGCACGGATAGTAGAATGCATTGCCTGGATGGTGGGTGGGGTCTTATCAGTTCAGTATGGTAACATACATCCTCACCCCAGGGACCAGTCAGCCCTACATACACACACTGTGGCATTCAGTAATTAATACACCTTTGTCATGCACATACAGATACCTCACATGTGTGAGGTACATGTCCCTGCCTATGTCCTGCTTTCTACATTGCAGTCTGTACAGATGTGTACACTAGTGTACAGGAGAGTGAGTGACAACTGAGATGTATTCCCCACAATACGTGACATATGTGGACACACACGCAACTACACATGCCAGTACTGTGAATCTCAGACCTACCTAGCTTATGTTATGTATGTCAGACGTACAAAGGTATTGCATGCGTTACAAACTTTACTGATGCTTCCTGTAGCAACAGTGCTGATATATGCACTAGGGACATCATATCTATTAACAGGTGTCAAGTGATTTACCTTCACTGTCACCCTGACCGCTGTCTAAGTTGCGCTTCCTGTGGAAACAGTGCTGATATATGCACTAGGCATGTCATATCTCATAACAGGTGTCAAGTCACCCTGACCACTGTCTAAGGTGTGTGTTATGTCCTTCAATTAATTAAACCATTGCTTACCGGTTACACAGGGCATTGTAGGACCGCATGTGACACACCTGTGAGCTGTCCACAGCAAACATCCATCTGCAAAGATGCCCCACCACTTAGTTTTTTCCACATATCTGTCCATACCTGTGGTACATCTTTCTGTACATTCAGCATATCACCATATACATTTGGCAATGTTGAGGCTACGTTGTAACTGCATAATTTACTGAGATACACGCCACCTGCATACATTAGCAACTGCACATGTATGTTATCTGAATGCACAACACTATGTGTACAGGTGTGTAGGTCCTACAATCCTGACATTTGGTCATGTTTGTAGGCATTGCAATTGGTGGATATGTGTAATGACATACATGACACATGGACTGTTGTATGATATGATGGGTGACCAGTACAGAGGGGATGTTACCTATGTCAACATTGATATCACACCTTATGTATTGTTGGCATTCAGCAACCATGGACCTACATTCCATGTGCATATGTGTAATGGCTGTAGCCACCTGTTTGCACAAAGGACTACAACAGCTATGCTATTAACAGGTATGTTGTGTGTGTGGCATGTACATACCCAGGGCAGGTACATGTATGTCATATCCATACATGAGGGTGTGTACTGGTGTACAGCAACAGTCATCTGCTAATGGTGGAAAGTACCGAGGGCCCCTGGTATGTGTACATCTGACCTGGTCACAGACAGTGGTATCATTGCATTGCATAACACATGATGCTACTGTGTCAGTACATGGGTACTCTCTACAGTTGATGTAAAGCTTAGTACAGTACAACGGTCAAGGGTCACATGGTGGTGTACTCTTCTATGTCATCCAACGTGTATGGTTGCGTGTTGGTGGTCCAAGGGCATGGTGGTGTCTAACGTTTACATCCTAGAATGCAGCATGTGACACTGTGTCCTGCACATGGCTCATCTGTGATGCCTTTTATGGGGGGACTGGTCAGTACATGTGAGTGGCCTTTATGTATGTGTGTACACCACCTGGAGTGGTCCGTACCAGTGTTATGGCTCACATGTCTGGTTCTGAGGTATATGGTGGTAGTGCTAGGTTCTGAGGTATATGCTGGTAGTGCTATTGTGCACTACACAGCCATCAGCAAGGTGTTCCTCACTGCACAGATGTCAGTACTCCCCATTGTTGGATCTACAGTGACCAGCTGTAAATATGGATGCTACACATCTAGCACTGGTTAGCATAAGAAAACAATGCAGTTGTCCTATAGGTGTATGGGAGTTAACCTGTGTTTAGGACATTTGCCTTGGAATAGCACTGTGTGGGCAGATGCGACTTGGGTAATATCCACACTCCGTTGTATCATGGATGCATGTGATATGTGACAAAGGCCTGCCTACTGTCAGCCATGTCATCCCAGAATGACAGCTGATGTTGTGTAAAAGACCTGTGTCAAATATATGTAGAGCAGTGTTCCTGCTAACAATGACAACTACTAACACCTGAGCCTATTACAATGTGTTCTTTACGTCTACCTGTAATAGCCTGACCACTGTGGCCCTCTGTGCTTAGCATCAGAGTGCATCCCAGTCAGCCCTGTGCTACTTAGAGTATGAGCATGCCCAGTATATCCTTGTGTAGATGGACACATAGTAGTGCATTACAACCAGCCCTGTGCTACGAAGTGTGTGAGCATGCCCCCTGTGCTACTACATATATGAGCATGCCCAGTATATCCTTGTGTAGATGGACACATAGTGCATTCCGAACAGCCCTGTGCTACTAAGTGTGTGAGCATGCCCAGTGACACCTTGTGTTGGTTATGTGCCTCTGTGTATGGGCATGACCATTGTAACCCTGTATAGTTGTAGTAGTCATCCATTCCTCAGATGGGCATACTCCGGGTCAGGATGGATTGCTACTTTAAACACACAGGTTCACAGATATGTACATCTGAACTGCCAGCATCCCTGTTGATGTCTGCATTCCCAGACAGTCATAATGACAGCCTTGACATGTGTAGTCTGTGTGGTGCGATTCATAAGTATGTAGTATTGTAATAGTAATCTGTAAATAGGCAGGTGTTCTGTACCCGCCACTGGCTTGTGTGTGTGTGTGTGAGTATGTCTGTCCTCATTTGCCCAGTGGACTCTAAATTGCTTTTAGACTGCCCACACTCCATACATTTCTTATACCCACTGTTAGCAAGACCGATGATGTCACCCATCTACAAATACACCTCTGGGAGTGCTGTGTCCCAGTAAGCTCAGTAGCACATTCTGTAACTGCGTAATGCTGTAGTGTAATAAAGTAGTTAGGTCAGTGTTCTAGTCCCACACTTGCTGTGTGTGTGTGTGTATGTGTGTGTCCATTTGCCTGAGGACTGAGTAATGCTTTTATACTGCTCATACGCCATACATTTCTTATACCCACCATTAGAAAGGCTGATGATGTCACCCCATCTACAAATATATCTCTGGGAGTGCTGTGTCCCAGTAATCTTGGTAATGCATTCTGTAACTGAGTAATGCTGTAGTGTAATAAAGTAGTTAGGTCGGTGTTCTAGTCCCACACTTGCCGTGTGTGTGTGTGTGTGTGTGTGTGTGTGTGTGTCCTGTTTGCCTGAGGACTGAGTAATGCTTTTATACTGCTCATACTCCATACATTTCTTATACCCACCGTTAGCAAGGCCGATGATGTCACCCATCTACAAATACACCGCTGGGGGTGCTGTGTCCCAGTAATCTTGGTAGCGCATTCTGTAACTGCGTAATGCTTTAGTGTAATACAGTAGTTAGATCAATGTTCTAGTCCCACACTTGCTGTGTGTGTGTGTGTGTGTGTGTGTGTGTGTGTGTGTGTGTCTGTAACTGTGTAATGCTTTAGTGTAATACAGTAGTTAGATCAATGTTCTAGTCCCACACTTGCCGTGTGTGTGTGTGTGTGTCTCTGTTTGCCTGAGGACTGAGTAATGCTTTTATACTGCTCATACGCCATACATTTCTTATACCCACCATTAGAAAGGCTGATGATGTCACCCCATCTACAAATACATCTCTGGGAGTGCTGTGTCCCAGTAATCTTGGTAATGCATTCTGTAACTGAGTAATGCTGTAGTGTAATAAAGTAGTTAGGTCGGTGTTCTAGTCCCACACTTGCCGTGTGTGTGTGTATGTGTGTGTGTGTGTGTGTGTGTCCTGTTTGCCTGAGGACTGAGTAATGCTTTTATACTGCTCATACTCCATACATTTCTTATACCCACCGTTAGCAAGGCCGATGATGTCACCCATCTACAAATACACCTCTGGGAGTGCTGTGCCCCAGTAATCTCAGTAGCGTGTTCTGTAACTGCATAATGCTGTAGTGTAATAAAGTAGTTAGGTCTGTGTTCTAGTCCCACACTTGCCTTGTGTATGTTTGTATGTGTGTGTGTGTGTGTGTGTGTGTGTGTGTGTGTGTGTCCATTTGCCCGGGGACTGAGCAATGCTTTTATACTGCTCACACTCCATACATGTCTTATACCCACCGTTAGCAAGGCCGATGATGTCACCCATCTACAAATACACCTCTGGGAGTGCTGTGTCCCAGTAATCTCAGTAGCATGTTCTGTAACTGCATAATGCTGTAGTGTAATAAAGTAGTTAGGTCGGTGTTCTAATCTCAGACATGCCAACTGTGTGTGTGTGCCTCTGCCTGCGTGAGACAAGTACAGTGCTTTGTAATATTCGCTGTAGCATGTGCCCTAAATGTGTGTTTCTGCAGTGTGATATGGTAGGGGTTTGTATACAGGACATCGCAAGTGTGTGTTTGTCTGTCAGAGCCTGTGTAGAGGTGGCCATGATTGTCTTACCATTGGACATGTTTGGGAGTGGGTTTTGTAGTTTTCCTATATAGTATCCGTCTTATGACACATTGGCCACCTCAAGAGGAGTACAGCTGTCAGTCAGCCACGGCACTGTGTTGGCAAGCCATACCCATACATCTGGCAAAAGGGCTAGTGAACTAAGTATGCACACCCATGTGCCATGCACATAAAACCTTGCCTAGGATATCCCACTATGTTGCTAGTAACATGCACATTGAGGACAGTTATTAGGCATGGTGTGACTGCAGTGGCCTGCAGAGGACATGGCACCCTGTACAGTGGTACAATAGGTACATATATGCGGACATTGTGCCTTCACTATGTTCCACATTGAATGGCTGCAACATATATGTTGCCATCATATGTGATCCACTAAGGCCAGACAATGCCTTACACATGTGCCCTGACACCACGGAATACCTGTCCATTTTATCCATGCAGGTGCAGGGCCGACCTGCTCACTATAAGCAGGTTTTGCCACACCGGGCCAGTACTGGCATATCAGGGTATAACAGGCTGTGTACACTACATGTGTCTGCCAAACCAGGTAGACCTGTACATGTCACTGTACAGTATTGTGGGACATGTGCATCCCAGGCAATGTCCATGTGAAGGACTATCAAACACAGACATGGCATGCATTGCAAAGCTATGGCCCTACACATTGGTAACCAGGATGTCAGGCCAGATAATGCAGTACCTATCTGTGTGAGACATTGCAGACACTACACCCCTGCACTGCACACCATTGTCGGGTGACACGATGGCAAGGATTACCCCTCACCCTGCCTTGTACAGCCATCTTGCACAGGCAAACACTACACACCCATGGAGCAATGCATACCTGCATGACAGTACTGGCACCCTGTGTCTGCATGTGAGTTGTGATGCTCCCAACCACAGTCACTGTCAGTATAAACCTCGTTGGCATGCCAACAGTTGTCAAGCAATTTCACATGCCCTAGCCCATAGAACCTCCAGATATCCCCTGTGGTGCATGTGGTCCTGTGCATTACTGCGTTGTGGCAAACTAAGTTGTTACATTGTGTATTTGCCGCCCTGGCAAAGGTGTCAATGCGTGTCCATTAGAGTGTGGTTGTGGTGTCAATGGCATCCATTCAAGTGGACTGACATGTGCCACACCTAATGTATGTCTACTATATCTGTTGCAGATGGCACTCACTCACCTACACACATGTTTTTACAGCACAGCAACATGTCGCCTCTGTGGCAGATGTAGTAACGTCATGCACATGTAATAGTAATGAGTAGTCAGGGGTTTGCCCCTGTACTATTCAGCGGGTGGCAGATGATGCTTATGGTTGTCTCCAAGCCCTTCCCTGGTGTACATTGCCTGTCCCGCACACACACTCTCTGGGGAATGTAAAGGTGTACACCTGCACAGCAGCAGCATGTGTATTGTAAGAGATGGAAATGGTCAGGTGATGGCCTCTGCACCTATTGCAGTCCTTCTCTAGCTGATTGCATGCGGTACAGCTGTGATGGTGTTCCCATAGCCATCTGCATGATAAACACAGAACACTATATAGGGAAACATGTTATTATCTGTCCATAACAGTCACTGTGAGTGGTACCTGGATGTGGTGTTCTCACACAACATCGCAGATGATATCTGGATGTACCTCAATCATTTTCCACAGTGGGAAATAACCTAATGACAGGAGGGTGATGTGCCACACAACTACAGCATGTAGGTGTAGCTATGCTGCATTGAGACTACTGCCTGTTTAACATGTGTGTGGTAATGGCTATTCTGCATATTATAATACAGACATGACAGTACTCTGTTCATGAAGGAACCCCATCTGTAGGGCCGTCTGTGAACTGGTCAGTGTGTGTAACCATTTGTTTCCTGTGTTACACACTGAACACACTTCTGTGCACAACAGAAGCATGATGTGTGAGGACTGCAGACAGTACATGATGATAGGGATGTGCTACTGCCATCACATCCCTGACTGGACATGTGTCACATGAGACAGTGGTATGACTGACACTGTGTGGGATTCCCAGTGACAAGCCAATGATGGGCAACTGTTCACAGCTGTGGTCACACATCTACTACAAATTGTACAGTTGGCATGCGGTATATATGCATGTGTTGTGCTCCCTCTGCAAATGTATACCATCTGTTTTGTTGGGTTGCTGGTGATATCTATGCATACTGTCATAGGTAATCCTGTATGCTGTTGTCTATCACTAAGCCATATGTGGGTTCAAAATGCAACACTGTAGGCTGAATGGGTTGGTAGGTCCCGGCAGATCCTTCTGTCCCACTTCAGCTGACCATGGCACCGGGCACTAGCACATCTGGAGCCCAGCCATTAACATCAACCTATGTTGGCTCTGCACCCCCTTCTGGTGGTACCACCACTGAGGCTGGAGCATGTCCCCCTTGGGAGCGAGACCAGACAGGTACATATCTGCTGTTGTACGATCCTGGACGTGTTGCATTGGTGGCTCCTTAAGGGGTTACGAAGCCAGATACGCCAGTTCAAGGGCAGAGTGTCACATTTACAGGGTGATGCTGCCCCTCCTGGACAGCCCCCAGCACTGCCTCCTTTACAGCTGTGTAGGTGCAGTGGCAGTTGCCCATGGCTGGGGACTTCCATCCCACTGTTCCCATGGGCCTTTGAATGCCGAAGACCCATCCCCATCCAGGGTGTATCTCCCCCACATGTGTCATATACCAACCCTGTATGCTGTAATTTCTGTGCTCCTACCTATCCTCCATGGCCATACCTATACTCCTTCCCCAACATCTGACCCTCACCTATGGACGCATAAAGCCATTCAGCTCCTAGGACACCCTCCGCCCTCTACATAGCTGTCCATTACACACACGTGCCCACTGGGCACATGAAACCCTTGTAATATGCATCATAACATATAACTGTTATCCTCCCACTGTCCCTCAGTCGCACGGTCCTGGTATGCACACCACTCCTACATGGTCCAGGTACACGTGTGGAGGATGACCCCATTGTACACAAAACACTACCGGTCCCTCTATGGTTACCCCATTTACTTTTATCATGATGATGATGTTGCACATTGCAGGAGTATTGTTCACTTATAATGATTGAATGGGTACTATTGTGTACTGTACATTATATGCAGAGTGATGTATATAGCCAGTGTACAACTATTCACATGTATGACTGACACATGTCTGTCTGAGGGAGTCTTGTGATCACATAGAGCAACACCACTACATAATACAGGCATTGCTAGTGTTTCCCGTTTCATTCATTTGTAATGCTTTGTTGCCACATGGTATGTCCCTGATACATCTCTATATATGTATGTACCTATATGCTGGACATAAACACTTACATGTACATCTACATGATAGGATACATTCCTATACTGTTGAATGACTGCACTGTATGATATTCTCTGGTTACAGCCTCTTACGCTCAATTAGCCTCAACATTGCTTAACCAATGCAATACTTGCATACTGGTAGCTAAACACGCTTACACCCGCTCGATCCTGCACTTGCTAATGCACTGGTATTGGGGCTTGCATCTGTCACTCACCCCTTGGTGGGAGCGAGGACCACAATATTACCTTGTGATGCCTATTACATCGGACTATATGACTACAGTATCGGGATTGGCCCCCCATTAGGCGACGGCATCGCATTCGACTGTGCATAATCAGTGGCCTGTCCAGTGACACAATCATATTTGTGTGTTCCTCATACAATGTGCTCCTACCTTGTGATGCCTATTACATTGGAATACATGAATACAGTATTGGGAATGGCTGCCTATTAGGCGATGGCATGGCATTTGATTGTACGGAATCAGCGGCCTGTCTGGTGAGTCATTCATATTCGTGTGTTCCTCTTAGGCATACCTTGTGATGCCTATCACATCAGACTACATACTACAGTCATAGCCAGCCTTAGGCATAGGCCAATTAAACGGCCGCCTAGGGCTCCGCTTTAGTGGGGGCAATTTACCAGTATTTATTTGGTGTAGGTAGACCAGGATGGGGGCACTGGGTGGTTTGGTGGGAGGTGCCATTGTGCCCTCTGCCTAGGGCATCAGTTGACCTAAGGCCACTCCTGACTACAGTATCGGGAATGGCTGCCCATTAGACGATGGCATGGCATTCGAATGTACGGAATCAGCGGCCTGTCCAGTGAATCATTCATAATTATGTGTTCCGCATACACTCTGCTCCCGTCTGGCTGATATATGGGAACTGAGACCCTGCATTACAAACAAGTAGTTGGGTTGTGGTAGCCACATCCATCAGACAGGTCATGCTATCACATACCTATTATAGGTTTGCCACCTTCTCAATTGGCCAAGGTAGGACTTTAGGGTTACCACCTGTCCCACTTTGTGAGGGACACTGCGAAAATAATCAAGACATAGCACATGCCCAGATTACAGGACATTATTATATTCTATGTTTCATTAATAATTGCATACAACAGTTATTTTATATATGACACATCTATATGTTATGTGAAGTAGCATAAGCAATTCAAATGCAACTAGATTAAGCTTTTATTTGTGCAAATAAGTGTAATCCTGTACTATGCGTGGCTGTAGGTATGTTTAGCCCTGGAATGTCTGACATTTCTACAGAACATGTCCCACTCTGGCCATTTGGAAAGGTGGCAACCCTATAGGACCTGTATGTAGAGACGTCAGACTTTGCAGGGCAACACACCCACAGCCAGTAGAAAGGGGAGTACTTCACTGTTTTGCTTAAATAAAAGGTTACTCTTGTAGCATTATAGTTGCTTATATTGTTACCTATAACATTTAGGTGTTTCAGAAGAACATACTTGTTTTATGCTACTACTACAGACAATATAGGTAGTCTTTGCCCTAAATCACAGGACATTTGCCTTAATTACAGTTATTATGCAGGACACAACTGCCCAAAGGGGAGTGTCCCTCGCAAAGGTGGACAGGTGGTAACCCCAAACATATTATTCTATCAACGTTCTAAAGTAGTCGGCAGAACATTCGCTTTCTCTCACTATCAGACCTCTCATACGAATGGGGAAGAATGAACACTGAATCAGGGAGACTGCATAATGACCTAAAGGACACATTTAGAAGGTTGGTGCTATTAACCTGACACATTGATGGACACAGAGCACATATGTATTCATACACATTATCTGAGGTACATGCTGTTTATAACTCTTACATGTTATCATTATTCATTACGTGTATTCCGCCACCTTTCCTCCTAATATCACTAGCTCTAGGATGGCTTAGTTGGGACTGTGTTAGATTCTGAATTGTAATCACGGACGTCCCTGGTAATCGGGGACAGTTCAATGATATGGTCCCTATGTGTTCCCCCAGTGGTTTACGGACTGTCCAGTTGATGTGCTATTACAGTTTGGGAGGTATGGGCATCTGCAATACCCACATCGGAATATTACTTACACCCACGGGGCGGCCCTAATATGTGTCTGCCAGCCAATACCTGCATGCCTAGCCCCATAATCACATACCCATAGTTCCCCCACCTGCCACTACTCTACAGTACTCATCCTTACTGTGGGCGCAGGTGGATGCAGGTGGGATATGAACACACCCCTACACACTGCCCACTCGGGACACATGTTGTACGTTGTGTCAACCCATGTCTTATCAGGCTTGCACAACCTACTGTTCCATGTACAGCTACATCCTGGTCATAATTGTGTTTCCCCATTGGTTGGAAGCACCAAATTTTTGGTGTCCCGCAAGGGACGTCGCTGTCCATGTTTAAAGTGTAGACCTTGTAGATCTCTTTCACTGGTAGTTTCCTGCCGGTGGTCTGGGAAGCAGTGTTGTATTTACCTTTATTGCATGTCTGTATGTCTCACTGGCCTAGCTGGGGGGGTGGGAGGTAGATGTTTGTTGAGTGGACCTCCCACCAACATATGCCCGGTCTAAACATGTTACCAGTAACTGCTGTAACATAACCTAGGCATATACATGTGTATGTTTACTGTAACATATATATATATATATATATATATATATATATATATATATATATATATATATCTATATATTTACATTAATATATACAGACATATCTGCATATGTATTCATACATGTATATTCATCTAGCTGTCATATATATAATATATATTTGTGTGTGTGTGTGTGTGTGTGTGTGTGTGTGTGTGTGTGTGTGTATATATCTATCTATATATATATATATATATATATATATATATATATATATATATATATATATATGATTATATATATGTACATCAGTGTGTCAATACATTCCCCGCTCATACGCACTTACACATGCATAATGGTGTTTATAAGCTTCACCAGCATACTAGTGCCTTATTCATTATAACACCGACACACTCCAGTTATCTTGTAATTGGTATGTAGCACGTTATATAGCGGACAGATGTCGCTATATATTCATGTACAGATTACCAATGGTAATTGAAATGTGATAGTGTGATTCAACTCATCCATCTTCTGCATAGCCTATTATTCCATCTACTGTCGATGTTTGTATGGGCACATTCCTATTATTGATGTCAACAAATGGAATGCATGTGTTACAGAATTTGTACTTCAACATAATATTGTTGTCTGCATGTGAGTATGCATATATACCTATTATGTCCTAGCTGACCTCCATGGGGCGGTCCATTAGAACTGGCCCATCCAACCCTGGCACACCTGGATTCATAATTGCATACCCATAGTTCCTCCACCCCACCTGTGTTAAATTTACATGCGTAACATCCATTATCCATTTGTTATCGCAGCCATGACACACCTTTACACATTTCCCTCTCCAGAGCTTTTGGGGCCCTACACACATTCTGTCGAGCATCATGTATTCACAGGGTCTCCCTCCATGTATATTATATTTACACATACGTGCCTTTCCTGGGGTTATGGAATACGGCCATTTGCACTTTCCAATTTTTGGAGGTCCCAGCATGGGACTACATTCCGTCTGTGTGTAAAGTAGACCTAGCATTTCAACAATGTTACTCCCACTGGTAAAACCCTGCCTATGGTGTGAATAGCGGTGCCCTGCTCACGTCTGGGCAGCTTTTTATGACATACGCTGAAAGAACTTTATAATACCAACATTGCTCTTGATTCCCTTCACATCCCTTGTGTACGCTTTATTGTTACACTGTCCATTCTTTATATATATATATATATATATATATATATATATATATATATATATATATTTCTCATGTATGTAGATATATAAGTATACACACACATATATATATATATATATATATATATATATATATATATGTATATATATATATTTCTCATGTATGTAGATATATAAGTATACACACACATACATATATATATATATATATATATATATATATATATATATATATATATATATGTGTGTGTGTGTGTGTATATATATTACATCTGTACATACAAACATACATTTGCTATGCTGGGAGCTACTTCCACCCGCGCAGGCGCACTCGCCTATGCTTACTGTGCATTACATATGTTTACTGCCACTTATTTGTGCCTTATACATTATGACAATACCACTTTGATTGAAAGGATCTGGTTAATATTCCCATGTGATACACACATTCATCTTTACATGTTTAAATTTCGGCTTTACAGCAGAGCAACATTTATTCCACAAGGAAAATGATATGTGCTATTGTCGACCTTGAACCGTGAATGCCTTTTTGTTAGGCAGATGCTCTACCACTACACTATTGGTGTTCTGCCTCATTTATATGTATACTCATGGTGCATAGTTACCCGAACACACGCCTCATCACTTCACTTACACAGCAGGCATCCATTTTCCTGTTGGGAAAAACACACTACTACACATGCGCCATTCCGTATTCCCTACTGCTCTGGACTCGTGCCGTATGTTGACTCACTCCGAGCATATTCAAACCTCCAAAGCCTATAGTCCTGGCACATACGTGTGTTCAATTGTCAGGGTGTTCATATGCTCTTCCAGGTTTAGGCTTGTCCGACTGGGGAACGGGACTGCCCTATACCTAGCTGAAAGTCAGACTTAACAAGGGGAGATTGTTCGTTCCACTTTTAGCATCCAACCTGTGGTTGGGGATGCAGAGGTGTGCTCACTTATGATCATTCTGATATATAACAGCACTAACTTTTATAGGGATTTCCTGTATTGTGACCATGTTCATTCTTCATATCCACATATATTTATATATATGTATATATATATATATATATATATATATATATATATATATATATGTGTGTGTGTGTGTGTGTGTGTGTGTGTGTATCGGTCTGTACATACACATGCATATACACCTACATGCTCATTTACATTTCCCATACTATTGAATCACTGTCACTTACCGTCACGCATACACACTTGCATATCTGCTTACGTCTCGGGTTGCCACATTTTCATATGGTCAAAGCGGGGCATTTTCGGGACACACATCAGATTTTACAGGCCGACACATATCCACAGTCAGTACAAAGGTTAGAACTTTACTTATTTGCCTAAATGAAAGCTTATTCTTGTAGCAGTTTAGTTGCTTAATCTGTTTCTTGTAACTTTAAGTATTTTACATAAATAACTGTTTTATGCAACTTTTACATGAAATATGGGACATATTTCCTACAATCACAGGACATTTGCCATTGTATTATATTTGGTCTGGACACAACTGCCCAAAAAGGGACTGTCCCTCGCAAGGTGGGGCAGGTGGTAACCCTACTTACATCTGCTTTAAAGCGCCTTAAGCACCCTATATCCGACTGCCACTATGCGAATGTGTAAGGTATATATTCCCGATAATGCACATGGGGAGACGTGCATCATGGTCAGGTGTTTACTCCCTCGCAAGGTGGGGCAGGTGGTAACCCTACTTATGTCTGCTTTAAAGCACCTTAAGCACCCTATATCCAAACTGCCACTATGCGAATGAGTAAGGTATATATTCCCGATAATGCACGTGGGGAGACGTGCATCACGGTCAGGTGTTTAATCCCGGGTCATAGGTTCTGCAGGACCGGCTGGAGGCTGAGCAGTCTTGTGGACAACTACTGCTCATACAACTTGTGTCCAGATGTATACAGGACGGGAAATCATGTTGTGACACCAAGTCTAATGTTTAGAACAGATACATATCCCATGAGGGATATCCAAAAATTGTGGGGACTGATGTCCTTCTTTACTTTACGGCTGTAAGGTAGGGTTATACATGCAAGGGATACATAGTTTGCAATCCTGAGACTGTCTAGGGTGAGACTGCCTACTTGATATGCTTAGGGGTCACTATGTGCAGATACGGCCGTGCCTATCTAGCAGCCCAATTATGGCTGGTTTTGGTGGATGTTCGGGGGGGGGGGTGTGCTGTGAAGGGGATGATGGATATTCAATTATGTATCCAGGTGTGTTGGCGTTGGATGGCTCAGTTCAGACCAGACCATTATGTGGGTATGTGCCGGGAACGTTTCTGTACATGTGTGTTGCACATTTTAATGTTCACATGTTTGTGGGATTGTATTGTGGATGTGTATATTTGTTCTTTAAGAAGAGTAGTTCCAGAACCGCAAAGTGAAGACAATAGTTCGTAAAAAAGGTGAGTCCTTTATTAGTTGCCAAGTGGTAAAAATCCAAAGACAGTTGGTACAAAGCAGCAAAATCAGACCAAATGGTAAAAATCCAAAGTCAGTAGGTACAAAACAGCAAAATCAGACAAGCGCTTTCGCTTGGAAAATGCCAAGCTTTTTCAAGTCAAAAACAGTTGCCTGCAGTGAGGCAACTGTTTAAATGAGGATGTTAATTAGTCACATGTTTGGTTAGAGCTGAGTTGCATTAAGAAACAATTGAGACTGTTTTGAGCAAATGAACAGCCAAATAATAAAATGAAACATTAAAATGTGCATAGGTTAAATTGACATTGCATTGTTTATACATGACTGGTAAACCAAGTGAGTGTTATGATGAAATTAAAAACTTTGCTTGTCCAAAAGGTTTGGATAGAAATACAAATACAAGTGGAAGTTTAAAAAAAGCTTTGTGTGATCCAAGTGGGTTTGAAGTCAGCAGTCCTGTGTAATATGAGAATCAATGTAGTGCTGTTATGTTAGCCTTAAAATAGATGCTGTGATGCATATGAATTTGCACTACTTGGTGACTTGGGGCAAGTGTGTTCAATGGGCAAAGAAACAGTGTTGAAAAATAGTGAAAATAGGATGAGACATGCTATAATCTAGCCCTTCTGAGCTTCAGAACCGAGCCTATACTAAGTGTGCCATTTAACCCGGGGCCTGCCTGCATCTAGCTTGAGTTGCCAGACAAGCTCCCTGTATTCCAAGGTCGATTCCCAGTCCCTCCTCTAATGTTAGGGTTCACTTGTTCAAGGATCATGAAAGACAACTTGTAATTGGGACATGTAAGTGAGTGTTTGAAAAAGCGTTGCTTTCCTTTTCTTTTCAATGTCGTAAGTGTGTTCAGATAGCCTTTTCCTGAATTCCCTCTCTGTTTTGCCCACATAAAAGGCACCACAGGTGGTGCAGAGCCCGATATAAACAACCCCTTTTGTTCCACATGAGAAGTGACAGGGGGATCTGATACAGGTGTGTCTGGATGCAAGGTAGATGTGGGATTTGTTTGCAATGAGAGGACATTGCTTGCAGGCACCACATTTGAAGGTGCCCTTGTTGTTGTGAGTTGTGAGTAGTTGCAGTGGGTTTTCTCTCGAAGATGTCTTTGAGGTTTTGCCCCCTCTTCCTCACAAAATTAGGTTTATCCGGAATGATACTCCTGAAGTCGTCATTGCCAGCCAGTACAAACCAGTATTTAGATACAATAGTTTCAATTTGTTCAGAGTTGTCGGAGAAAGTGTAAATGAAATTGCCGTCCATTTCTTTGCTCTGTTGTAACATGAGGTTGGGGATCTGCACTTGCGTCCAAGCAGTGGGGGGGTATAAGGAGTCCCTTTTGGCAAAGATTTCATCTTTTAGTGAGTTGAGCAAGTTCTCAGGATAGCCTCTTTGGGTAAACATGTCATATAGATTGTGAGTCTCTTCTAGAAAATCGGAGAGTTTACTGCACATTCTGGATGCTCTTATAAGTTGGCCCTTGACTATGCCCTTCTTTTGATGAAAAGGGTGTTGACTCTCATAGTGTAATAGACAGTTCGAAAAAGTGGGTTTCCTGTAAACCTTGGAGTGTAGTTCCAAGGATTGGGCATCCTATAAATGGTAGCGTCAAGATAGTGCAGATGTTCATGACTGATGTTGTGTGTGAAAGTCAGAAACTCTGTGGTACTGTTGATGTATTCCAAAAAACTCGACAGTTGGAGTTCAGTACCTTTCCAAATGAGGCAGATGTCGTCAAGGTATCTGCAATAGAAGGTGACAAACTGTGCCCAAGTAGTGCCAAAAATGTAGTCCTGTTCCCATCTGTGCAAAACCACATTGGCATAGTTGGTGGCACAGGAGGCCCCCATTGCTACTCCTTTTTCCTGTTTGAAAAGTTCCCCATTAAAATATATTTGTTCTTTGGTTATCTTCCTGATTCACCCACTGCTCCCTCGTAGACCTCCAGTTCACCTATTGTGCATCCAACCCAGTCTCCCCTTGGTGAATTATTACATTATCCATCACCCCCAACCCCCATATTCCACAGACAACATTCATCCCTTCTCTTGTTGATGGCCCATGGCACAGTCAACAGAACACATTGCGTACACTACATATCTCTGGACCAATATGGTTGTGAGATCTACATTAGCATTTCATATCATCCACTTGCTGTGCTTCATGCACATAGGTACACGCAAATACTTATCTTTCATGACATGGTAGGTAGACTCGGGTAATACCCATTCATCTATGGGCCGTCCTGACAAGGACGACTTGGACCGTGAATGGGCAGATATTGGGCGAATGCTCTGACCATTGGTAGGGTTGCACTTTTTCATATGACATGCAAGGGACATTTTCATGGCACACATCTGAGTTTACAGGCCAATACATACCCACGGTCATTACAAAGGATAGTACTTTAGTTTTATGCCTACATATCAGCTTTTAATATTGTAGTGATGTAGTTACCTATTCTGTTTCATTTACTTGCTTATTCTGTTTCTTGTAACATATAGGTATTTTATATATGGACATACATATTGTATAGGACTATTACATAACATATGGGACATAATTATGTCCTACTATTGCTGGATATTTCACATTTATTATGGTTTTGGTATGGACACAACTGCCTAGAGGGGGACTTTCCCTCACAATATAGGACAGATGGTAACCTAAACCATTGGGCTAGGCTTGGCAATTGGTGGTGTGCTAACACGATGCGTTTCGCTTCCACTTGGTATAACTATCAACACTACAATGGAATACGGGCATGAGGTTTTAAATATCATTTGTTCTAGTGGCAGGGACTCAATATTCAGCTACGTGCCTTTGTGTTTGTTTCTTATTGTGGTGTTCACAATGATGTCTTGTATACTTTGCATACATTTCAGTATTCACGGACACTGACAGGAGTGATTACTATTAGAGGCAGGCTGTACTAGTCAGCATTTTAGGTTGCTCGTATGCAGCCGACATGTTCATGCCTCCGTGCAGCACTTGGACATGCCCCCTGCACTCGTACACATTCCCTATGCATGTGGCCATTAAGGCAGCATGCCTTCATTAATATGCATGTGGTGCTGAGGCGCCATCTCTATGCCACATGGTTGGTGCAAGGCTAATGCCGTCCTTGCGGCGAGCTTCATGAATCCCGGGGATATTCTTTACATTTATTCATGTAAGTAATCACAGTTTTCTTGTACAAATGTATTATCCTGTATTAATATCTATGCTGTATAAATGTTACATATATTACTGTTTGGTAAATGTTGGAGATTTTCTCCCCTGGCCTCCACTGAAAATAGACATGGGTCTGTTCGGACTTTCCCGGTAAACAAATGTAAAATAAATAAATAAATAAAATAATTAAATGTATCCGCTTTCTGTTTTTGGCAGTTTGACATAAATCGTATCTGTTTTTTCCCTGTTTCTTCAATGCTGCACTTCGTGCAAACTAGGTAAGCCTTCTTAAAAATGTTTCCTAGATGTGGTGCATCACAAAAATATAAAATTAAAACAAGACAAAGAGAATAAATATTAAAAGTATGGGACACATAAGCAAAGTCTGTAAAACCACACTACCAATTGATAGAACACATCCAAAATTTCTACTTTTGTTGGGATTAGAACCCTCACACCAAAGTTGATAGAATAATAGGTTTAGCATAAGCATGAATTTTTAGAAGGGTATGAAGCACATAGCGCACATCTCCCAACCTGTCAGAGTAAGGAATCTGGACAAAGCCATAAGGGACAATCATCCTTACAAGCCAGAAAGTTGATAGAATAACAGGTTTAGCATAAGAATGAATTTTCGACAGGGTATGAAGAACATAACGCACACCTCCCAACCCGTCAGAGTAAGGAATCTGGAAAAAGCCATAAGGGACAATCGTCCCTACAAAGCCAGAAAGCTGAGAGAATAACAGATTCAGCATTAGCATGGATATTCTGAAGGGTATGAAATAAAAAATACAAAAAATATTTTTTTTTTCACATATGCAATAAAGTTTAAACATAGCTGCGTGGGTGTGCCCGTTGCTTAGCTACGCTTAGCCCAGCTGAAACAGCAGGATAAGTTAAAAAGCAATAGACATTCAACATAAGCATAAGTGCAGTAGTGTAGTGGTTAGAATGTACACCTTGCATGTAGTCATTCATGGTGCGAGCCTCACCAAGGCCATTTCCATTTTGTATGTGTAACGTTTACCATTTTAATTTATTTGTATATTTATGTAGGAAGTAACTTATATTCTCAACCAGAGTAGCGTATTAGGCCCAGATGTGAGGTGTCAGTGTAATAAAGGAGTGAAACCCCCATATAAACGCAAGTGCCCCATACAGTATAGTCGCACAAGAATAAATCTAATTACAGCACATTGGAGGATTTCAGGAAAGGTAATTAAATCTATATTATGTAATGAATGATGAATCAATCCCATACAGGTGGTAGTCCAATAAAATAAACCATAAGCAATACCAAGCATTGCACAGCTATGCTGACCAGGTGTAAGCATTGTGTGCATATGAATACTAAGCAATGAGTAGCCCAGCTAAGTGGATTTGCCCATTGGTAAGCACTGCTGAACCTTCACCTTTAAGAACTGCCAACTTTAGCTAAGCAGGTTTGCCCATAGCTTAGCTTAGATCAGCATTTTAAAAAATGGGGGTTGGCCTAATTGTTAAGGTGTTTACCTTACAGACACAAGGTGCAGGGTTTTATTCTCACATGGGGTAACTGGCTAGGCTTAACATGGCCTGAAAGGGCAGGTAGGCTAGTACTAACCTATGAGCCTAAAACTGTCCAGTCATGGCAAAGGGCAGAAAATCAGCTGTATTTGAACCCTGCAGGCAGGAATACAGCTCCTAACTGGTTGTAGCTCACCACTGTAGGCAGTATGGCAGGTATTGGAGAGGGCATGCACTTTTGGGTGCACTGCTAGGGCATACAGGAGTCCAAGGTCATGGTAGGAGTCCTGGTAAAAAAAAACATGATGTGAGACTGCTGCAGGACCAGTACCAAGGATTCCAATATAAAGCGGAAGCCTGGGATAGTCTCACCCATTTTCTCACCAGTGCCACTGGTATCCCTCAGACTGGTGAGCAGGTCCGGCACCACTATGCCTACTTGAAATGGAGGAAGAGGGAGCTCTTGGAACACTGGGTCCAAAAAGCAAAAGAGAGGGGAGATGTCCCATCCGTGTGTAAGTATTCATAGCAATAACTGTTTACCAAAGTACAGCCTGTGTATGTGATGGATAGGTATGCATAAATGTTTCTCTGTTTTCATTACAGCTCCAGCTGAGCAGGCTGTGAACCAGGAAGCCCATGCCAGTAGGTTGCAAAGGCTGTGTCATGAGGCTGTTGAGTAACAACCCTGCTTGTAGTAGTCATACCAAATAAATATAAAGGAGTAAAATGTCACCTGGCAGTATAAAAAATGTGTATGGTTTGTACTGAATAAACCAGACAATATGACAATAGTAGTCCCATATAGCTCATATTTAAATAAAAGTGTAACTGCCTGGCAATAATTTTCTAAATCCAGGACTGGTTGTGTTTACTCTGGTATTGTATGGCATGAAATGTTGCATTCACCAAGATCTAATATCTGAATAGTAATGTTGTGTTAACCAGTGTTTCCAACACTGTGCTATATAAAAATATGTCCAGAAAGTCTGTATAAGAATGTTGTAATTACAAGGTCAGATTGTACAACCAAGAGAGACTTAGACAGAAAACATTGAAATAAGACACAACAGTTTCACAATAACTCACTCTGATGAAACACAAATTGTATTTTTAGCAGGCACAGCCATGGTTCGAATCCCAGGAGTGATAGTAAGCTGTATGTATAATTTTATCTAGGATTTTGGGAATATGTGTAGAAACAGTCAGGTAGTGTTAACAAAAATTCCCCTCACAGGTTCTCCAGGTAAGAGAAGTAGAAAGTAGCTATAAGATGATTGAATTATACACTGTGTACAAACATACCACTGGCCAAACCAAGGCCATAGGGTATTGTAATAATACCTGTAGAGTAATGATTAGAGCAATGATCATTAAAGTTGTGAGTACTGCAAGGATATACAAGTTGTTAATTGACATCTCTCTCTCCCCCCACCATATCTGCAACAATAATCTAAACACACAAATCAATGGGTATGTTTTACACCAAACCTACTGTTGGGACATATGTCCTATTGTCCAACAAATATTGAAATATGTTTCTATTAATGTTCCATATTGAAATACTATCATTGGTGTCCTGTTGCTATCAATGTAACCTAATGCCATTGTAAAGACCACTGTGGTTCCATATATGCATGTGTTCTGTTTGCTATGCAACTGTTCCAAATCTGTTGTTTTGAGTTAATGGGAATATCTATGCATGCCGTTATAACTAATCCTGGATTATGTTGACTATTACTAACCCATATATGTTCTAAACCTGCAACACCATAGCACGTTTGGGAAGGCTGGTCCCAGCGGACCCACCTCTATCACCTTATTGGCCCATGGCACCAGGCCCCAGCATGTCTGGGACCCACTCAGGGACCTCCTCATCTGCTGGCCCTGCACTACCTTTTGGTGGAATCACCTCAAGGGATGGGGCTTGCCCCCCTCTGGGAGCGGGCACAGATAGGATACTGTCACCCAAACCCAGGTCCAGGGATTGGTGCGTAGCAAGTTCTGAAAGGAGTTTGGAGATCTGCTACACCAGCTTGAGGGCCACGTGGTGCAATTAGAGGGTCAGCCTAGCCTCCTGCTCAGCCACCAGCACAGCTAATTTTTTGGCCCGTGAAGGTGACTGCGCATGGGTGGGGACCTCAGTCTCACTGTTTCCATTTTGAGGCCCATGAGCTTCCTATTTCCAAACACCCCTCCCCATCCAAGGTGTTCACCCCCACATGTGTCATATACCATCCCTGTATGCCGTCTTGTCTGTCTTCTTACAGAACCTACCTCCCCAAATATACCTACTATCCTTCCCTAACATCCCACTCTCACCTTAAAAAAAAAGGGTAAACTGTCCCCACCCAAAAATTTTGCTGAATAAATAGCTGTCCATTTCGCACACATGTCCACTGGACACATGTAATCTGGTCTAAGTGGCTTCACAACACATTATTGTTGTCCTCACCCCTCTCTCAGGGGTTTGAGTGTCCAAACGTACCTCCAAATTCAGTATATATGCACAGCTGTTGCTGGAGAAGAAATGGAGAGCTAATGACCTTCCCTACACCTGTCCTGCACATCCCTATCTACTTTCCCTATTGTCTTTCCCTCTGCATGCCCCCTTTTTCACCACTTTACTATCACCCCTTTTTTCTTTTCTTTTAAAGAAATTGGCGTGGGGGTAAGTGAGAATAAGCACTTTTAAGCAGTAGTAAGTGGGATTAAGCCTGTTTGCATGGCGCTAAGCAATGCCTACACAGATTAAGCACTTTTAAGGCTAACTGTCTGTAAGCATATTTAACTGGAAGTAAGCATTGCTTACCGTCATGCAAACCCGCTTACAACTGCTTAAAAGTGCCTTAATCACTCTGTATTCAACAACCCTTGTTCTGCCCAGCAACAAAATATTTAGCCCTTGCAAGCCTGCACATCATAGCCACAGCAAGTTACAACTAAGCCATCTGAGCTGTAGAGATGTCTGATGTTTTTTCAAACATATCATGCAGCATAGTCATTCAACAGTAGGGAAAATGTATTTATATATGTATATGTATACATATATATATATATATATATATATATTTATATATATTTATATATACATTTATTTATTTATTTATTTTACATTTGTTGACCGGGATAGTCTGATTGGATGTTTGCCCATTTTCAGCGAAGGGCCGGGAAGAAAAGCTCCAAGGTAAGCATTTAAGATTACAGATACAACATTACATATTGCAAATAGAATATTTGCAATGATTACATATGTAAGCAAGTAATTCAAATTCCACAGGTTAGAGGTAATCCGAAGTCAGGTTTAAGTTACACAAGTTGGCTGATTTAACAGATTTTACTCATTCTAGAGGAGAGTTAGCCAGGCTTGATATATTGACATAGCCAGTTAAGTGTCAGATGTTGTTTGAGTCTTGTCTTAAATTGACACAGGGTAGAAAGTAAAGTAATATCAGCTGGGAGAGAGTTCCAGGATCTACCTACTGAATTGGCAAAGAGAGAGTCAGCGGCTGTGTTATTAATTTCCTAGTCTGAATTAGTAGTGTGTTAGAGTATCGAAGTGGTCTAGGATTGTTATAAGGGATGATAATATTTTTAAGTGCAGGAGTATTGTCCGGAGTATTGAGGATTTTATAGGCCAAAATCAGTTGGTTTACTGGATTAGGCTGGGTAGTTCTAGCCATCAAAGCTGGTTTAATTTGACACAATAATGTGCTTTGAAAGGCAGCCCAGTGGCAAATCTGGCAATGAGGTTGTAGCAGATTGAGAGTTTGTTAATGACAGCCTTGTTTAAATAAGAGAGGAGAGGGGATGCATACAGAAGAGTTGAAAGAAGGTGAGATCGAGCTATGGCAATTTTAGTTGGGAGGGGTTAGAAAGGCTTTTATTTTGTAAAGTGACCCTAGTTTTTTTATTGATGGTTTTGATAGATTGGTTAACATGTAGGTCAAAGTTTAAATTATTATCTATGATGACACCTAGTAGTTTTGTAGAGGGGTCAGGGGAGATTATTGTGCCATCATTTGCTTTTATGGTAAAGGTGAATGCAGTAGACCTATGTGCTGGTGAGAAAAAAAGCATTTTAGTTTTTTTGGGATTTAGTATCAGACAACTATCAGAAAGCCAGTTTTCTATTGTATTAAAGGTGGTCTGGGTAGCTGACCATAGCTCTGTTGGAGATGTGGCCGAGCAAATCAGGCTGGAGTCATCAGCATATTGGATACAGCTGACTTGTGGGATGACAGTATAAAGGTCATTAATGAAGATGGAGAACAGCAGAAGACCTAGCATAGAACCTTGTGGTACACCAGTGGTGTTAGGTAAGTGGTTAGAGAGTTTGTTTGGCCAAAGGACAGCCTGCTGTCTACCATTCAAATAGGATTGAAACCATTGAAGGGTTTTAGTATCTAGAGAGAATGTTTTCAGGGTGTGGAGTAAAAGTTGATGATCAACCATGTCAAATAACTTGAAAAGATCCAAGAAGAGGTTATGATTATGGTTTATGGTGTTGGTGAAGGCTATGAGGGCTGAAGTTGTGCTGTGGTGAGGTCGGAAGCTGTGCTGGGTATCTGCCATAAGGTGATTCTGGATTAGGTGATGCATCAGTTGTCTATGAATACATTTTTCCATAATTTTTGCAAGTGGAGATAGTATAGCTGTTGGCCTATAACTGGATAATTCAGTAGAGCTGCCAGTGCGATTACATAGGATGTTTTCCAGATGGTGGAAATTTTAGCTTCTGCTATGGTTCAATTGATTCGTATTGAGATGGGGTAAGCAATAGCATCAGCTGATTTTTGTAGGTACTCAGCAGGGAGTTGATCAGCAGAGAGTGCTGTGAGTTTTAATTTTTTGACCAAGGTATGGATAAGTGAAGTGGTGACAGGTTGGAAGCTAAACGAGAGTTGGTTTCTAGGGGCGGTACCTTCAGGGCTGGGGGAGCTAGGAAGTAGTTGGCTAGCTAGGGCTTGAATTGTCTCAGTAAAGAATCAGTTAAAACTATCTGAGACATCATCAGGGGGTTTATCAATGGTAGCAGCGGGGATAGGGGTTGAAGTTTGTCCATGGAGTAGTTTATTTAAACCTGCCCAAAACTTCTTAGGTTCACAGGTTTATAGGTTCATAGGTTCATAGGTTGGTACTAGGCTATCAGCCCTAGGGCCTATACAAGCCTAGCCATAACAATTCCCTGGCTATTTCTTCCCACACTATTTACTTCCCTAGACCCCTGTCTAGCAGGGTGACTGACGTGATCCCTGCGGTGAATTTCCTTTCTCCCATCCAATCGTCAAGGTTCCTTTTGAAGAGGACCAAAGAGGCACTCTGCTTGAAATGTATGGTCAATCTATTCCAGAGTCTGGGGAGTCTCTGGGTCAGGAACCTATCCCTCCAGCATGTTTTGTTTATTGTGATGACAAGGTTTAGATCCCTAGAGCATGTGGCTTTGAGGGATTGGGTTTCTTTAAGTGTAGCATGTCCAACAGCTCTGGGTTTGACATGGCCTTGTATGTTAAGCAGAGATCACCTCTGAGTAGACGATATGCTACAGAGTATAGCTGGAGTTTTTTAAGGCAGTCAGCGTAGGGCATTTGCTTTAGGCCTGTGATTCTTTTAGTGAGGTATTTCTGCGGCCTTTCCAGTTGTTGCAGATGTCTTGAGAGGTACATACCAAACGGGGCATTGTATTCTATAATGGGTCAATGAGGGATGAGTACAGTGGGACAATGACCTCCTTTTTTCTGGATGAAAAGCCCTTAGTGATGAGGTGTGCCACATAGAAGGATTTCCTGACTGTTGTGGCGATGTTGTTATCGAAGGTGAGACCACTGTCCACCTGTGTCCCTAAGTCTCTTATCACACTTTTGGTGTTTAGTGTACTGCTACCTATATGGTAATTCACAGATACATGTTTTTTCCCAAAGGGGATAACTATACATTTCTTGGCATTTAGCTTGAGCCCATGGCTGTGGCACCAAGCATCTGTTTCTGTAAGGCCCGTTTGTAGAGTATCCACATCATTTGGGGATTCAGTAATGGCTTCCAGTTTGCAGTCATCTGCGAACTTTGTTAGCCAGGTTCCCTTAGTGTTGGCCTGTATTTCAGAGAAGTAGATGCCAAACAAGAGCGGTCCCAGGAATGAACCCTGAGGTACTCCACTTGTCACTTGTCTGGAGCTGGATTTGGAGTCTGCTACTTTTTCAGTGTGGGTTCTATCAGTAAGCCAGTTAGCAACCCATTGGGTGATGTAGGGATTAATGCCCAGCTTAGAAAGTTTATCTATGATTCCAGAGTGGGGGATGGTGTCAAAGGCCTGTGGGTTATTTTGATTTATTGTCTGTAAATTACAGTAGTATTGTGTTTTGTCTTTTAAAATGGATTTTTTAGTTTCCTTCCTAGATTGCCTATATTTAATGTGATATTGGGGGTCCTTAGTAGCATGCCATAAAGCCCATGCTTTGTTTCTAAGGGTAATTTTGAGTTTGGACTCCTTAGACAGCCATGGCACAGTTTTTGCCTTTGTTCTTTTTGAGCGAAAAGCTGCATGAGAATCAAGGATCTCAAGGAATTTGTTGTTAAAGTATGCAACTGTTTCCTCTAAGGGAAGGCATTTTAGAGTAGACCAATTACATGAGTTTAGTTCTTGTTGGAATTTGGCAGGGTCAAAGTTTTTTTTTGTTTCTTACCATTCTAAGTAAGGGTTGTTGGGGGTTAATGGCTTTGTGCTTAATTATATAGGTAAGAAGGTGATCACTTAGGTCATTAGGGAGGGTCCTAGAGGTGTACAATTG